>NC_139619.1:38025258-38372034 GCF_964270895.1 Podarcis filfolensis
CAAAGACTCGCTT
Organism: Podarcis filfolensis; assembly: GCF_964270895.1. NCBI lineage: Eukaryota > Metazoa > Chordata > Lepidosauria > Squamata > Lacertidae > Podarcis > Podarcis filfolensis. Next base: position 38,025,272 of record NC_139619.1, read on the forward strand.
CCAGATGACAGTCTCCAATGATGCAATCCTTAACTCCAGACGTATGGCTGCGTTGCTCACACACATGGGGAGTTTCAGAAGGCGACGGAGAAACTGATTCTGCAATGTCCCCAGTGACGTTAAATTGGACCCTGGGGCCCAGAGCGGGGCAGCATAACAGAGGGTGGAAACCACTTTTGCGTGGTATACCTTCAATGCAGAAGGGATGTGAGAGGCTCCGTCGGCCGCAAGAAATTGGAGTAGAGTATAAAGTATTGTTTCCCCTTTGTTTAGTAAATACTGTATCTGTGGCTTCCAGCTTAGATTGTAATGAAAAAAGACTCCCAGGTATTTAAATTTGAAAACCTGTTCTAATTGGACTCCATCTAACTTCCAGCTGTAAGTTTTCCGAGACCTGGTAAAGACCAGGACTTTAGATTTCCCATGATTAATTGTCAGATGGTTAAGTTTGCAATAAGCCGCAAAAATCTTTAGAGCTCTGCATAAACCAACTCTTGAGTAGGAAAGGATCGCTGCATCGTCGGCATATAGGAGCAAAGGGCAGCGAAAATCAGCTAGGCAGGGGGCATGAATGTTGGCTTGAGACTCGTTCAGAAAGAGCTTCATATCGCTAATAAACAGGTTGAAGAGGAGTGGGGCCAAAATGCAGCCTTGGCGCACACCTCTATTTATTGGGACCTCGTTGGATAGGTTTCCTGCCGGTGTGAGTCTCACTCTAGCCGACGACCCATGGTGTAATTGGGTTATAAGCCATAACAGCCTTCTATCTATGCCCCATCTCTCTAATTTCTTCCATAGGCAATTTCTTGGGATACTGTCGAAGGCAGCCTTTAGGTCAATAAAAGCGACACATAGGCGCCCCCGACTCGGGGCAGAATATTTTCTGGCAAGATGATACATGATTACCATATGGTCAGAGGTCGAGTAATTGTTCCTAAAGCCCGCTTGCTCATGGCCAATCAAATTTGAGTCGTTTGCCCAATGGGACAGCTTGGACAGCAAAAGTTTTGCATAGATTTTCCCGATGATAGACAAAAGGCTGATGTTCCGATAGTTCTCCGGGTCAGCAGGGGGACCCTTTTTATGGACTGGCACGATCACGGCCTCCTTCCATGACCTAGGGATAAGCCCCGTAGAATTAATTGCATCAAAGACTTTGGCCAGAATTTCAGCCCACCACCTCGGTTGCGCAACAATAGCCTCAGCAGGGACTAGATCCGGCCCGGGGGCTTTGCCCGTTTTCAGATCTAATATCAAGTCCATTATCAGGTCTGGGTCAGTGGAGGGCCACAAAGGTAGAAGGTAGGATGTGAGGGCGATCTGGCTGCGACATCTGTCACCCCATTGATCGCCAGGGTTGATTCGGCTGATCTGGCTGGCTAGGCGGGTGTCCCCTTCCTCCCTCACCGCTCCATGTGCGTCCCTCCCGAAGCTGCGCGCTCGGTGGAAGAGGACGACCATCCCAGATAGAAGGCGTCAGCCCTCCAGTGCCTTCCGTACTAGAAAACCAGCGCAAGGATCTACTGAGTACAGGGCCTTACAAAAGAAGGAGATTGCTGCAGACTGTATGTTAAGGGTCTTAGGTGCGCGTCCCAATCCCCTTAAATGCACCAAATATTTTAGCACCTCTGCCTTTTTAGGGGGGGGGGGGTATCCTGCGTAACATTGTCTAATTTATTATGAAATGCCATGAAATCTGACCAAGCCTTTTTGTAAGATCTAAGTGTTGATGGGGCAACTGATGCTAATACTTCCTTTAGGACTTCTTGCTCCCAAGGCTCCAAAGGTGCTCCGGAAATGGTTGTGGCAATTGCTGTGCTTCTGGCGCCAACAAGCAGAAGTGATCCATCTGGAAACGAGAGAGAGCGTCCGTGATGTCGTCATTAATTCCTGGTACAAACTTAGCCGAAAAATAAATGTTTAATTTTAGGCACAAAAGGACAAAGGACCACAGTAGGTCTGCCACCCTTGGGGAATGCGAGGATTGCCTTGAGAGTACGGAAACCACCACATGGTTGTCCGTCCAGAAGCATACCCAGTGATCTTTGAACTCCTCTGCCCATAAATGTATTGCCACCACGATTGGAAAAAATTCCAGGAAGGTGAGGTCGCGTGTTATAGGTTTACCCTGCCAGGATGAAGGCCATGGTTGCGCACACCACTGTCCCCTAAAATAAACACCGAACCCTAGGGAACCCGCCGCGTCAGACTGTACTTGAAAGTCAGCCTGAAGCGACAGGTTGTCCTGCCATAATGAGATGCCGTTGTAAATGTCCAAAAACTCTAGCCACACCTCCAAACCTTCCTTGACCGCCTTTGACAGGCGCACCCTGTAATGGGGAGCCCGCAATCCCACTGACAACCTTGCGAAACGCCTGCAAAAGGGGCGGCCCAGGGACACCACCCGGCAAGCGAAGTTTAGATGACCTAGAAGCGACTGAATTTGCCGGAGGGTGACCTTCCTAAGGGGCAGCAGCTGTAAGATAAACTCCTTAAGGGCAGTTAACTTTTCCTTGGGTAAGCGGGATGTCTGTGCGATTGTATCAAGCTCTATGCCCAAATAGGTCATGGTTGTGACTGGGCCCTCTGTTTTGTCATTCGCCAAAGGGACGCCAAGCTCCTCTGCCAGGTATGTAAACGCTTGAAGCAAGGCTACGCAGTCGGGCGCATTACTAGCCACGAGAATAAAGTCATCTAAATAATGCCCCACCCCTTCGGAACCTGTTTTAAAGCGAAGGACCAAGTCCAGGAATGTGCTAAAGGTCCCAAAGGCTGCATATGCTACCGAGCAACCCATGGGCATGGCTTTGTCTATGAAATACGCCCCCTCGAATTTAAAACCCAGCCAACGGAAGTCTTCCGGATGAACTGGAAGGAGACGGGAGGCAGACTCGATGTCACACTTTGCTAGTAGGGCTCCCCTCCCAAATCCACAAATAAGCTTTACCGCTTGATCGAAGGAGGCATACTTCATGGAACAGAGTTCCTGTGGTATTGCATCGTTAACTGAACTCCCCTTAGGATAGGAAAGATTGTGTATCATGCGGTATTCGCCCGGGGCCTTCTTGGGGACGATACCTAACGGTGAAATATGTAAACCCTCAAACGAAGGCTCCATGAAGGGGCCAGCTACCCTCCCAGCGGCAATTTCCTTATGTATTTTCTTTCTTGCAACTTCTGGCATGTCTTTTACTGATTTCTGGTTAGGGGGGTTTCCGGAATTGGGTGTGAATGAAACAGGGATTCTGAAGCCAAGGGAAAACCCTTCCCAGAGGTACCTGGAGGCTTGCTTGTTTGGGTATAAATCAAGGAGGACTTTTAACGGTTGAGGTTTAATTGGTGAAAAGGCTAAACTGAGGTTAGTATTAATACCTGTTTCCGGCCGTGCCCTGGGAGGATCCAGGGGCACCATGGTTACCTTGGTGGAAGTGCCCCCTGCCACCCCGAAAGGGCTGCTTACCTTTGAAACAAGCTGTGGCCGGATGGTTGCCAAGGCACTTCTCACACTCGTGCAGGTACTTACAGTTTGGTTGCAAACATGTCCCTCTGTTATACTCCCAGCATTGCCGACGCCTTTTTGTCTCAACCTCCCCAGCTTTATATGGGTCCTGTGGTTTCTTTTCCAGATATGGGCCCACGTGCTCCATCCAATAGTTCTGGTCCCTCAGGTCCCAGTGGGTGGTGGGCAGTAAAGAAGCATTTCTGCAAAAATCTTCATCATACGTTAAGGCGCCCGCCTCCCCAGCCAGAGCAAAGGCCCGTCTTACATGCGCCATGTAAGCTACCAAAGGCATACTGCGTTTGGGGTAACATGCGCAAATTACCGTCATGTAAACCTGAAACCCATCCAACCAATTCTCGAAATTTCGTTCAGCCCATGGCGTCCTATACCTACGCCTCCCGTAAGTACGCTTCTTTCCCCCTTTTCCCGACATCTTAGCTGGTGGAAGCAGGGTAAAAATATCCATGTAATCACCATTAAGAATCTTGACCCTTTTTCTTTTGGACAAATGATTACCCAAAATGAAATCAGTGGAAAGATTAGTGGACTTTTTAACGTCCTCCACCAAAGCACCTCCCTTCCATTCCAGGGACCCATTGAATGTTTTACGATGGGAATTAGCCCTCCTCTCATGCACCCACAAAGGGACCCTGGAAATATCTTCTCCCAGACCCCAGTACCCCTCCAGAAAGGCCTCACTGTCAGAGTCTGATGAAGAAGTATCTGATTCTTCCTCTGTGTCAGAAGGCTTACTCTTCTTGGACTTCTTCGCCATGTGTTTTTTCTTCGCCTTTCTCTTTCCCCCCTGCACCTCACCAGTGTCCACACAAAACCAATAATGCACTAGAGGTAAGCTATAGCCGAGAGCTTACCGTGCTAATCTTAAATCAGGCCTGGGCGTCTCAAATGTCCTGTTGAGGTTTGCGTTTCTTACTCTAATACAAACTACCAGAATATGACTAAATCAAAGCAACCCAGGTATGTAGCAACCCAATGCTATTTAAGAATCAAAGCAGCACGCGACTAGTGTAACAAATGCGTGCAACAGTTCCTGCACGACCAACTTCGCTAAATAAAATAAACCATGCATAAATCAAAACAGAGGATTACAAGATTAACTGGCCTCAAACAGGACACCCCCAGTTGAAATTAACCGCTAGCACTCATCAAAGAAGATTCTTTAGTAAGGACTCAGCAGGAAAATTCTTTAATAAGGAGGGGTGATTGGTCTGGGGTGATGACTGTATTTAGAATTATAAGTATTGCGGCTAAGGACTGCAATTTAAGCAATAAATTATAAAATGGCAATTATTTAAATCATAAATTATACTTGGCAAACCACCTTTCTTTATTAGCAAACCTCCCTAGCAAGCCACACTTTAAAATCAGCCGTCTGTCTCTCTGCACAAGGCAATAATAATTAAACTGCAATTATAAATTATAAGTCATAAATTATTTAGCAGTCCCCAGCATTTATTATGGTACAAGCAATCCTCCCCAGGCAGTCAGCACTTTAAGAATCAGCCGAATCTCAACTGCACTAAGCACTTTGTTACAGAATGTCCAACTGCACTAAGCACTTTATTACAGATAGAGGGTTTGACATCTCTTAAAACAAAATAACCAAGAGGAAAATTCGAAAGTTAAGCAAAATACAAAGTATCCCAGCTAGTTAAAGCAGCAAAGCCATGGCTGGAAACACAAAACAACTCTCCCTGTTAAGGCAACTTAGCCCCTGGGCAGGTGAATGCCTATCCTAAGATGGCGGCCGCCGCTTGCCCACGTGGTCATGTTAAAATGGCGACGGTAAGAAGCGGTAACCCTGGCAACCAGTAATCAATTTCCCCTTCTTAAAAACACAGAGCAAGCGATCCAGCAATTGCCCAAACAAGCACTGCCTTATTAGGATTTAAAAGCGGTAGCTTTCAAAAAGCCGCTGAAACCCCCCACTGCCGACAACTCCTGAACCCGGGCTGAGCGTGGCGGATTAAGGCTACCACACGTTTGCCCAGCGTTTTGCAAAAAATCGCTTGGGCAAAATGAAGCCCAATGCCTCCCACAAGATTAGCCACCAAATGAATCCCACCTCACTCGGGTGCTGCAGCGACCCGCATTAAAAGGAGTCCCTCGAGGCTTCCCAGAGCAGACGAACCAGAGGGGGGAGGGCTACGCAACTTGGAGCTTGCAAGTGGGGCGGGTAGCGAAGGGACCCTTGCGCAGCGCTGGGAACCTGCGGATGAGGGCTTCAAAGCCCGTAGCTTACTTGCGGCAAGGCTTGCCCCAGCCGCAGCAACCGCAGCACTTTAAGAACACCTTTTTTCGCTCTTTTCCGCCCTTCATACAGCGATAGGGAGAGAGACCTAAAAGGAAGCAAAGACAAACGGCGAAGGAACAAAGAAGCAAAAAAACCCAACAGGAGCCGGAAATACAAACCAAATTCCCCAGCTGATCAGCGGCAAAGAGGGAGCTCCTTTGCTGCGCCTGCCTTAAATGCGGCAAGCCACGTCCCCTGAGCCAGTCGAGTGGCCGGCCAGGGGGATGACGTGGCAGAGGATTCCCCTGAGTGTTGGTGGCGTGAAGCCTGCAACACCACCTCCTCCCGAGGTCGGAAGTGGCTTTGCCAGGCTATGACGTGTGATTTAACGGTGAATTAGGGTTGGCCCAATGCAAAAAGCCTGAGGTCCATTAGGATCCGTGCTTCAGAACCACGTTTTTGGGCCATGGAGTTGCCAGGAAGCCATGGATTCTAGATTTTTGTGTAGCGGACTGTGGCCCTGGCTATGATGTTTGATTTGACAGTGAGTTAGGGGTGGCCCAATGCAAAAAGCGTGAGGATCCATAAGGATCCGTGCTTTGAAACCATGTTTTTGGGCCATGGAGCGGCCAGGAAGCTGTGGATCCAATATTTTTGTGGTGTAGGCTGTGTCCATGGCTATGATGTGTGATTTGACAGTGAGTTATGGGTGGCCCAGTGCAAAAAGCGTGAGGATCCATGCTTTGAAACTATGTTTTTGGGCCATGGGGTTGCAAGGAAGCTGTAGATCCTAGATTTTTGTGGTGCTGGCTGTGCCCCTGGCTATAATGTGTGATTTGACGGTGAGTTATGGGTGGCCCAATGCAAAAAGCGTGAGCATCCATGAGGATCCATGCTTCAAAACCACATTTTTGGGCCATGGAGCGGCTCGGAAGCTACATTGTAAGCCTTCCTTACAGGGGAATCATCAGAACCACCTGTGCTGCAGAGCTTCTGACTGAAAGACGTCTCATGGAGATTTGCAATGCCTGCTGCAATGCACCCCTAATGATTAAGATTGTACCATTATAGCGTTATTGTGTTTATTTGTTATTGATATATTAAATTTGTATAATCTTAGAAGCGGTGTGGCTGTGAGTACCATGAAGGGAGCCTGCACTTTGTGATTTGCCAGGGCACTACTGCAGGTTAGGAAGGATGAAGAGGCAAAGATCCTTTCCCCAGTAAAACATGTTTGCACCCAGGGTGTTTCCAGACTGTCAGTATTTTGTGGGAGGAATTCAGGTCCAGCCCAGAACTTCAGCTTTTCCAGTGAGAATGGATTAAAGCACTCTGACCATTCCCTTAGTAGAGTCTAATCACTGTGTTACGTTTTGGGCAAGCAAGACATGAACGCAAAACAAACAAGTGGTCGTCTCCTCCAGAGCAACCCCTGCACTGTAAATATATTGACAGCACACTTACAGGTCTTTGGCATCGGCATCCCAGAACTGTGAAGGTTGTCTCAACTGTTGAGCAACACAGCTAAGGAAGAAGGAGTGGAGTGTCTCCGGGGGGAGCATAGCTCCCATTCCCTTCCAAAGACACAGAAAGGACAGTGTGGTGGCACCCAGGGAATAGTTGCAGCAGCCGGATGGCTGGCTGAAACAGACACCATTGCACTATTTTTGCATGGGATTCAATCTGAATCAGCCAGTTAGTGAACTTGGTGCTCCTGTGCAACAAAGCCACTACAAAATTGCTCTTCCCCGCACACTTCCAGGTCCCTCCAGCTGGGCTTTTCGAGTGCAATGAATTTTTCTCACTCCAGAGCAGTTTGTGTTTAAGCTGAAGGTCACCAGGAAAGCAAGGGAGACTTAAAAAATTTCATTTGTTGATATAATAAGGTTTTAATAACTCTAATAATTACTAACTGTGTGGAAATGACTGAAAAGAAAAAAAAAGGAAAATCAAGGCTTTCAACTCTTGGTTTCCTGGAAGAAGATCAAAAGACTCCCCTGGACTAGAAGAGACATCTCATTAACAACTGGAGAAATGCCAAAGAACTTTGGATATCTGCTTGGGAGGTTTCTGATGCAGTATTAATATAACAAGGAGCCAGGAGTGAAATCGAAAGTAGACTGACCAGCTAGCTGAATCCAATTATATTGCTATGGGGTGGGGGGAAACCTCTAACATTTTACCTTTCGATACTTGTACTTCCAGGGTGAATTGAATGGGGGGGGTTTGGAGGAGAGGAGGAAAGAAGCACTAACTTGTTTGTGGCTAGGGGGCGCAATCTGGACGGTTCTGCCAGGGCCCAAGGTCACCTAGCTATGGCTATGTGTGTGTGTGTGTCCCCCCGTCCGTCCATGTGGCTGCTTCTAGCCACCTGCTGAAATCAGGAGTGGGGAGGAAAGCCCTCTTACTTTCTGAGCTTTCTCATGCATCAGAGGAGCACACATCATGGTGCCATTCAGTTGGACCTGGAAATTAGCCAAGCTTCCCCCCAATTCTGGGGACATTAGCTTGTCTCCCTTCCAGTCCAACCCCCCGCTTGAGCTGGGGTTGGGTGGACTCCTCATCTCTTAACTCCTTGGGCTTCAAAACACAGAAGGTGGGTTTGGTACCCTATGACACATGCCCTCAGGGAAACCATTCCTGCACATCAGAATGTCTAGGGTTTCTGTTGTAACTTTGCCATGGGCACCTTCGTGCAGGAATGTTTGAGTGTGATGGATTTTTCTCACTCCAGAGCAGTTTGTGTTTAAGCTGAAGGTCACCAGGAACTCACATGAAGATTGTGGTCATGTATGTGTTGTCGCCAAAGCTAAATTCCTCTGCATTCAGCAGGGCTGTGTATTCATCATTCCACCCCCTCCAAAGAATCTTAAGAACCTTAGTTTTCCTTTCACAGTGCTATGATTCCCAGCACCCTTAACAAATCATTGTTCCCAGGACTTTTTGGGTGTGGGTGGGAGGATATGTGCTTTACATGTGCGGTGTACAGGCATCTCCCAGCACATGTGTGTGGGGATTCAAGACTAACTCTTATGCTTTTCTTCCTTAGACCAGCTTGATGTTGAACAAGAGGTTCTCTGGGTTGAGGAACACACGCCATTTCACAGCGAAGCAGAACACGGGCCGAATGGTGACTCTGCCATTGCATTCGGTGAAGTTAGACTGGCTTTGCAAAGGAGCTTGCCCCTGAAGCCAGTTGGTTGCCTGCCTCTGGCTGGCTGGCAGCTTGGCATCACCAAAACACAAAGAGACAGCCCCATGCAACCTCACACCCAAAGATTTCTACCCATGCTTCAGACATGCAGCCCTAAGAGCAGCTCTGACTCCCACTCTAGGCCCCTCTGCCCCAGACTTCCTCCTGATGTAGGCTACAGGATCTGGGAAGTCTGATCCAGCTTTATGGCTGTTAGTACTGTTGTGTTTTTGCCAGAGAGCCACGTGGTAAGGAAGATCTCCAAGCACGCTTCCTAGGGGGTCCTCTTTAATCCTCAGATGTGCCCACAAAGGCATGTTGCAGCACCCTCATGCCATAGCTGCCTCTGGAGTGACCCTCCCTCTGGTAAGAGGTGTGCCTCACAGCTGAGTGCCTGGTTGTTTGTGTAGGGCGGAGGCAGGGAATCTTGTTGGCTCCCAGATATTGCCAGATCCAATGGCCTTCTGCCTCAGTCAGCTTGGCCGATGGTCAGGGGTGATAATAATATTAATAATAATAATAATAATAATAATAATAATAATAATAATTTATTATTATTATTTGTACCCCGCCCATCTGGCTGGGTTTCCCCAGCCACTCTGGGCGGCTTCCATAGAAACCAAAAATACACTAAAATATCACAGATTAAAAACTTCCCTGAACAGGGCTGCCTTAAGATGTCTTCTGAATGTCAGGTAGTTATTTATCGCTTTGACATCTGATGGGAGTGCGTTCCACAGGGCGGGCGCCACTACCAAGAAGGCCCTCTGCCTGGTTCCCTGTAGCTTTGCTTCTCGCAATGAGGGAACTGCCAGAAGGCCCTCGGTGCTGGACCTCAGCGTCCGGGCAGAACGATGGGGGTGGAGACGCTCCTTCAGGTATACTGGGCCGAGGCCGTTTAGGGCTTTAAAGGTCAACACCAGCACTTTGAATTGTGCTTGGAATCCAACAGCATCTAGAGGGCCACAGAATTCCCCATCCCTGGTCTAGTGAATTTGAGGTTCTTGGTTTCTCTCCCTCTGCCCCCTTTTGCCTGGAAAAGCACTTTGGCAGATTCCTTTGGAGGATTTGGGTGTGACAAGCTGTAGCAGCGCACTGAATAAAACAACTCTGAGAAGCTGAAACACCAGGCTGTTTTCTTTTCTAATAAAAATATTCACTGTGCAGTTCACAGGCAGGAAACACAATGTTGATATTGTCCAGGAAATGGGTTTTCAGTTGGAGGGCATGGGTTGCGTGAGAGCATGTTGTGTGGGATAACCAGTCTCATATAACCAACATGCTTCAGTCTAATTAGTGCATGAAGGGCTTAACATCATAGAGTAAGCTGTCCTGCCATCTTAGCCATGCCTCTTCCCCTTACCTTGGGAGGAAATAGGTAGTCAAGGCAATGGTCCCCTCACCCCTGGTGTACCTGAGAAACTCAGCTTGCAGAGAGAGTTGAGCTAGTTGATCCAGCTCAACCACATGGCTCTCACCAGCCACTCTGGAGCTCCTATACCAATAATCTTTTGGACAGATTTAGAGAAGTAGGAGAAGATACTTTATTTTGCCATTTTCCTTCCTCTTTTCCTTCCTCATTTGTGTGAGAATGCAAATGATCTGTTTTCAGCAGAGTTAAACCTCACCATATGTGTGCAGCTGGGAAAGTGCATGATGAGCTAAACGTTTGTACTGGCCAACGTCTTGCAATGTCTTTCATGTCGGGATCTCCGCTCGGTCAAGCTGATAAAGCTCATTTTCTTCCCGAGTCTTCGAAATCGCCTCCCAACGTGTTTAACAACCTGGAGCCTTTGATGAAGCTCCAAGGCACGTCCTCCCAGCAGAGCATCAAATCAGCACACGGAAGTGATGAGATTTATGGCTACATTGCTATACTTTATTTTCTAGCTACGCAGACAGCTAAGAAATATACATCCTCTCTCTCTGAGAGCAGAGAGCAACTGAACAAAGGCTGCTGCCACTCTGCCGTGAGTTTGTGGGGAGGACCGCTCCCCCTTGAAGCCCTTTTTCCACCCTGGGCTTGGGGGCGGGCCCTATACTCCACCACAGCATATAAGGCTCCAAGGAGGCCTGGGACATTGCTGCTGCCGCTCTGCCGATGAGTCTTGGAGAGGACCGCTCCCCCTGCAATGCCCATTTTCCACCTTGGGCCTGGGCACGGGCCCCATACTCACTTCCGCAGTGTATAAGGCTCCAAGGAGGCCTCGGGTATATGGGGTGGGGTGGGTGTTTATTTGGGTGTGGGAATTTGTTTAATTTAATTTAATTTAATTATGTTGTGTTTGTAACTTTCTTTGTTTTTTGTTTTTACTGTTTTATTGTTTTGTTGGTTTGTTTTTTGTATAGGTTTTATTTTGATTTTAAGGGGTGGGGCCAGAGCTGCCTGGGAGTGGGTCCCAGCAAACAAAATGGCTGGGGCAGGTTCCACAGGACAACCGATCTCAGTGATCACGGGTAGGAGGAGGAGTTACGTTAAGACCAGACCATGTCATTACCGAGGAAGCAGGCTTAGTCGTTGCTTGAGGACTATCCCTGCCTCCAGGTCTGGTCCTGACCGGATGGATACTGGAATCAGCAAGGGATACCCACACGACCTGAAGGTGCTGCTGTGCAATGCCAGGTCAATGATCCATAAAACTACTGTGATCCATGACTTGATCGTGGATGGAGGATTTGACCTGGCATGTGTAACGGAGACTTGGTTGGATGAAGCAGATGGGCCTGTCCTTGCCGCTGCTTGTCCACCAGGTTTCTCTTACGCACAGCAACCCAGGCCTTGTGGGCGGGGAGGGGGGGTTGCAGTGATTTTTAGGAAGTCTTTAGTCTGCACCAGGCGTCCTATTGGGAAAACCCAGTTTTCTGAGTGTATGTTCTGGAAGTTGGGCAATAGGGGCAGTACAGGATTCCTATTGGTGTACCGACCTCCCCACTGCACCAAGGATTCCCTGCCCGAGCTGCTTCAGGTCGTGGCGGATGTTCTCCTGGAGACACCTAGTTTGGTTGTCCTAGGGGATTTTAACATCCATGCCGACACGACCTTACAAGGGGCCGCTCGGGACTTCGTGGAAAGCATGGCCTCCATGGGGCTGTCCCTGAATAAGTCTGGCCCAACCCATAGCCGCGGACATGCCTTGGACCTGGTGTTTACCTCTATGGATGTTGGTGATCTGACACTAAGTAAAAGCGAAACGAAAGAAGTGCCATGGTCAGATCACTTCCTGGTGCAACTGGACTTCTCCGTGACCCTTCCCCTCTGCAGGGAGGTGGGACCAATTCAGATGGTCCGCCCCCGCCACTTAATGGATCCAAATAGTTTCCAGAGAGTGGTAGGGGATGTTTTATCCCATGCTGATGGCCTTTCAGCTGATTCCCTGGTGGCCCGCTGGAATGTGGAGTTAACCAGGGCTATTGACTGTTTGGCTCCGAAGCGCCCTCTCCGATTGCATGGAGTCCGAACAGCCCCGTGGTTTTCCACGGATCTGAGGGCAATGAAACAATCGTTGAGACGGCTAGAGCGCCGGTGGCGGATGACCCATTCTGAAGCTGACCGGACACGGGTTAGAGCTCAATGTCGAGCCTACCAAGTGGCGGTAGCGACAGCGAAGAAGACGTTCTTCACCGCCTCTATTGCATCTGCAGAAAACAGCAGCAGGAGACTTTTTCAGGTGGTTCGCAATCTAGCGGAACCACCTGCTACATCGGGGCCCAGTACGGGCCACATGATCTCCTGCAATGATTTTGCAAAGTTTTTTGCAGATAAAGTCGCTCAGATTCGGGAAGATGTAGACGCCACCGTGGGAGCAGGGCTGGGGCGGGAGAGTGCCAGAGTCCTGTCTAGTCAAATTGCGTGGGATCAGTTCCAATCTGTTACCTCCGAGGATGTGGACAGGCTGCTTGGACGAGTGAAACCAACCACCTGTCTCCTGGATCCTTGCCCATCCTGGCTTATAAAAGCTAGCCGGGAAGGACTGGGCGATGGGCTTCGTGGGGTGGCGAATGCTTCCCTCCGTGAGGGAGCCTTCCCAGACCCGCTGAAAGAGGCGGTTATTAAACCGCTTCTTAAAAAACCATCTTTAGATGCGGCCACGATGGCCAATTATCGCCCAGTCTCAAATCTTCCATTCTTGGGCAAGGTGATTGAGCGAGCGGTTGCCGAACAACTCCAGGCACGCCTGGAAGAAGCGGACCATTTGGATCCCTTCCAGTCGGGATTCAGGCCTCATCATGGGACTGAAACTGCCTTGGTCGCACTGGTTGATGATCTCCGGCGGGCTAGGGACAAAGGTGAGAGCTGTTTCCTAGTTCTGCTGGATCTCTCAGCGGCGTTTGATACCATCGACCATAACATCCTTCTGGACCGTCTTGAGGGGCTGGGAGCTGGGGGCACTGTCATACAGTGGTTCCACTCCTTCCTCCTGGGCCGTGTTCAGAAAGTGGTGGTGGGGGATGAGTGTTCAGACCCCTGGGCTCTCACTTGTGGGGTGCCTCAGGGTTCTGTCCTCTCCCCCATGCTTTTCAACATTTACATGCAGCCGCTGGGAGAGATCATCAGGAGGTTTGGGCTGGGTGTTCATCAGTATGCAGATGATACCCAGCTCTACCTCTCTTTTAAATCAGAACCAGTGAGGGCGGTGAAGGTCCTGTGTGAGTGTCTGGGGGCGATTGGAGGATGGATGGTGGCTAACAGATTGAGGTTGAATCCTGACAAGACAGAAGTACTGTTTTTGGGGGACAGGAGGCGGGCAGGTGTGGAGGATTCCCTGGTCCTGAATGGGGTAACTGTGCCCCTGAAGGACCAGGTGCGCAGCCTGGGAGTCATTTTGGACTCGCAGCTGTCCATGGAGGCACAGGTTAAATCTGTGTCCAGGGCAGCTGTTTACCAGCTCCATCTGGTACGCAGGCTGAGACCCTATCTGCCTGCGGACTGTCTTGCCAGAGTGGTGCATGCTCTGGTTATCTCCCGCTTGGACTACTGCAATGCGCTCTACATGGGGCTACCTTTGAAGGTGACCCGGAAACTACAACTAATCCAGAACGCGGCAGCTAGACTGGTGACTGGGAGCGGCCGCCGAGACCACATAACACCGGTCTTAAAAGACCTACATTGGCTCCCAGTACGTTTCCGAGCACAATTCAAAGTGTTGGTGCTGACCTTTAAAGCCCTAAATGGCCTCGGCCCAGTATACCTAAAGGAGCGTCTCCACCCCCATCGTTCTGCCCGGACACTGAGATCCAGCGCCAAGGGCCTTCTGGCGGTTCCCTCACTGCGAGAAGCCAAGTTACAGGGAACCAGGCAGAGGGCCTTCTCGGTAGTGGCACCCTCCCTGTGGAACGCCCTCCCACCAGATGTCAAAGAGAACAACAACTATCAGACTTTTAGAAGACATCTGAAGGCAGCCCTATTTAGGGAAGCTTTTAATGTTTGATGTATTGGAGGATTTTAATATTTTTTTGGAAGCCGCCCAGAGTGGCTGGGGAAGCCCAGCCAGATGGGAGGGGTACAAATAATAAATTATTATAATGCTTTCCTAATGCTTATATAATGCTTGTTAGGAAAGCATTATATAATGTTTGGATTCGGTATAAAGATCTGTTGGAAAACAAAACCCCTAGGTGGTTGTCACCAATGGAAGCTAAGGAAGTGAAAAAACTTAATGTGGAATCTAAATGGCCAAAATACTGGGAAATTATAGAACAAGAGGAGGGAAAAGTGAAATTACAGAGTTATGAGATATTGAAGTTTAAAGTAAGAGACTGGCTTCATTATTACCAGATAAATGAAGTATTCAAACAGGACAGGAAAATTGGCTTTCAGGTGGAGAGATCAAAATTAGAAACAGAATTGTTGGAACCCAATACTAAGAATTTGTCAAGAATGTACAAATTGCTGTTGAAATGGAATACACAGGATGAGACGGTTAAATCAGCTATGATTAAATGGGCACAAGACATTGGTCATGACATCATGTTTGCTGACTGGGAACAGTTATGGACCACAGGTATAAAGTTTACGGCATGTAATGCCTTAAGAGAGAACATTATGAAAATGATGTACAGGTGGTACATGACCCCAGTCAAGCTTGCAAAAATCTATCATACGCCCAATAATAAATGCTGGAAATGTAAGGAAACTGAAGGTACTTTCTACCACCTTTGGTGGACGTGCCCAAGGATCAAGGCCTTCTGGGAAATGATCTATAATGAAATCAAGAAAGTACTTAAGTGTACTTTTCATAAGAAACCAGAGGCCTTCCTCCTGGGCATGGTAGGCCAATTGGTGTCAAGGAAAGATAGGACGTTCTTTATGTATGCTACAACAGCAGCAAGAGTTCTTTTAGCAAAGTATTGGAAGACACAAGAACTACCCACGCTGGAAGAGTGGCAGACGAAGGTGATAGACTATATGGGACTGGCTGAGATGACTGGCAGAATCCGTGACCAAGGGAAAGAGACGGTGGAAGAAGATTGGAATAAATTTAAAATTTATCTTAAGAACGGTTGTAAAATTAATGAGTGTTAAAATGTCATGGGTAATGTAAAACAGAATTGCAGTGATAAATAATTGGGTAAGGGAAAAAGGATTAAAGAAAGTGAATTATAAGTAATTGAAATTAGGAGTTGCTGGGAAAATTTAAAACAGGGATGCAGAAAAGGGAGGCATGGGGAAGTCGTTGAAACAAGGTTTAAGAAAAAGAGGATATGAAATTATACGTGTTTGTATGTTTGTTTGTTTGTGTACTGTCAGTTGTGTTGTGTTTTGATATATGTTGGAAAATCAATAAAAATTTATATAAAAAACAAAAAAAACAAATAAATAATAATAATAATAATAATAATAATAATAATAATAATAATAATTATTATTATTATTATTATTATTATAAACAGGAAACCACTAACGTCACATCCCGTCTCCTTTCCCATGAGACTCCAATAGTATGGAATGTAAACAGAGTCCTGTGACTCCCAGCAGCTGCACAGTGAGAAACAGAAACTAACACTTTATCCCAGTTCCAGAACCCTTCCTGCTGCACCGTGGAAGATCTCTCATGAGATCCTCAGCAGTGAACATCCAAAGAGTCTTCTGGATCAGGCCAGTGGCCCGTTCAGTCCAGTATTCAGTCCAGCATCCTGTTCACCCAGAGGCCAACCCACAAGGAGGATTCGCACACAAGACCGCTCTCTCCTCCTGTGGTTTCTAGCAACTAGGATGCAGAGGCACCACTGCCTCCAACAATGGAGGCAGAGCCTAGTCATTATATCTAGAGCCATCAGCAATCCTCTCTTCTAGCCATTCGCCTAGGTTCCTGCTGTTATTTCTCCATTGGACTTTCATTTATTCAAGATGTGCATTCTCTGGCCTTAAAAGCCCTCAAGGAGAACCTAGGAGACCGTCTTGCTGAAGCAGAAAAAGAGTCCCAATGGGTGGCAATGCATTTCCACAGCTCCAGCATCACAGGGCAGTACTGGCTGAGGCTTCTGGGAATTGGACTCCTGACTGGCTGTGTGGTGTAGTGGGTAGAGTGTTGGGCTGGGACCTAGAAGGCCAGGGTTCAAATCCCCACACAACCATGAAGCTGTCTGGGTGAGCTTGGGCCAGTTCCTGCCTCTCAGCCTAACCTGCCTCACAGGGTTGTTGTGAGCATAAAATGAGGAGGGGGAAGACCCTTGAGCTCCATGGAGGAACGGTGGGAGAATAATGCTTGACCTCCACCAGGGTTGCTAACATGAGGTAAGCCCCTCCCTGCATAATCAATCACACACACCAATTGTAGGGCAATGCCCATCCACTTTGGGTTGGGAGCCCCCTTCGGAGTGAAGTCTAGCCATTGGAGTTGATGTAATAAACACATCAATCTCCTGTTCCACACACTGGCTGACTAGATAGATGCCTCTGGGAAGCCCACAAGCCAGGCAGGAAAGCAACCTCCCCCATGCCGCTTCTCCCCAACAGCTCATCTCCAGTGGCATTCTGTGTCTTGGAGCAACAAATTTACACGGAGGTCCTAACAGCATGGAACTGGGCCAGGCCCACAAGAGGTCGGAGGGGAGATGGGGGCTGTTGGGAAGCTGGCGTCTGCTTCCTGGGTCAGGAAAGAGTTGCACTGGAGCTCAGTGCTATGAAGGGAAGCAGCTCAGAATTGAGGGGTACTGTTACTTCCCCTGATCTGAACGCTAGACTTCTGTGGATAAAAGCTAGAATTCCCTTAGCGCTTCTGCTGCTGCTCCACGATGAGGACTCAGGTTAAGCCTGAGGCCCAAGAAGACCCCTAGATCTTTTTCACATGCGCTGCTGTCAAACCAGGTGTCCCCATCCTATATTTGTGCATCTATCTTCTTATTCCTGCCTAAGTGTAGAAGCTTTGGAAATTCATTCTGCAGCATGAGCTACCCTTCCCAGGTTGGTGTCATGGTGAAATATGACTTCCAGGGATGGAGAGAGTGTGCAGGCTTTGCTGATGCTTGGCCATTTGTGATATACAGATAGCACAGGTGAGGGGTCTTTTGAGACACCTGTGGAGGAGATGCAGATGTGGCGCTGCAGGTATTTCAAGCACCTTGGCTTGCTTGGCATCTTCTACACTTGAGAGATCGCCTTACGCCTTGTGTGCCTACTCAACCAATTCAACCTGCACAAGTAGGACTGTTCTAGCTGCCACGTAAGACTCATTCCACACTTGCAAGAAATCTATATTTTAGTGCAACAGCACTAACACTTTGGAACTCCCTGCCTAGGGACCCCAGGCAGCTGCCTTCACTGTACTCTTCCCCACACCTCCGCAAAGCCTTCAGGTTTAGGGGCCTTTGGAAGACATGTGGAAGGCTGCACGGTATGGAAAGCCTTTTGCTTACTGCTGATTTTAATTGTCATGGCAATATTTTGAAATGTGTGCCTGTATTTCACAGGATCATTAAACATTTCCATGAGGAGTTTTTGTAGAGTTTGGTGATTATAGGGTTAACTTATAGAGCTTGGTGCTTCGTGTCTGAGGGAGGGTTTCTAAGGGAAGACAGCCAGTTTGTCAGTCCCTGTTTTCTTTGATCTGTATAAAAATCTACTTTCGTTTTCAGTCAGAGTGGAGTCAGAGTGTGTTTGAGCTTTGAGAAAAGATGTGTGCAAGCTCTGACGGTATAATTTACAGCTTGTAGATAATAAAGCCTCTAGATAAGAAGAATCCGTCTCTGGACTGTTTCACTCTCTATTCTCCCACGACAGCAACACCTCTGCATTTCTGCTACTACTTCTGCCTCAACTGAAGTTTTACCCAGAAGATTGCACTGAGAGAAAGCAGTGTTTTTGGCGCAGGGAAGCGCACTGGACAGGCAGAAGTCCAATACTTTTTGTAAACTTGCTTTAAGTTTTTTTGACAATCAAGTGGGGTATAAAGGATATAGGATGAATTAATTAGAGAGTGAAACAGTCCAGAGACGGATTCTTCTTATCTAGATTCTTCTTGCGTTTTAAACTTGTATTTTACAGCTTATTGCTTGGTGTGATTAACGGAATGGGGGATATTGAGAAAGAAGAGACTTGGAATTAGAAGGTTAGGATTTCAGGGTTAGATGGCTTGGATATTTGTGGTAGATCAAGTCAGAGTAAATGCCCACCTTGAGAACCACTGTATTAGATGTGTGTGGTGTATTAAGAATCTGAAAATAGATATAAAGTTAGTTTATACACAAAGACTCTATTTTGGGTTTCACCAGAAGACACTTTTTATAGAAAAAAGGGTGACGGATAAAGAGAAATGGTTACTCTATTGAGAGTTCTTAAAGTGGAAATGGGGAGATTGTAAAATTAAAACAAGGGGCTTCTCTTTTACACTTAATAAGAGGGTTGGGGTGTTGTTTATGGGTTCTTTTTCCAGTGGGGGGAGGTTTGCTGTTGCTGATGTTAATTTTTTATCGCTTTAGTTTGGATTATATGATTTACGTGGAATCTTATTATTTATGTGGATTTTTAAAAAAAATCGTTGTGTACTTTTTGATATTTTGTTCATTGTTTACGACTAGTTTTGTTATGTTTGCAGTTATGTAATATTTTAATTTTTTTGTAAGCTGCCTTGCACATGGTTTGAAATTTGGAAAGGCAACATACAAATAAATGATTGATTGATTGATTGAGAGATTCTAGTTGGAAATGAAGACTTGGGGTACGGAAGAGTGGAAGACGGGTTTTGAGATACAATTGTGCACATCATGTGATATCAAAAATGTACAAACATTTGTTGAAATCCTAAATGGAAGAGGAACAGATTAAAAAGTGTGTGATTAAAGGGGCAAGATTTTCTCTTTTTTTGGTTATATTGTACAGTTGGAATAGTGGTAACATATGTGGACTAAAGAGTTAAAATATACATTGAGTTATGACTTAAAATAGACTTTAAAAATATATATATTTAAGTACTGTTGGTATCTAACTCCCGAGAAGTTATTTAGAATATATGAAAACATACCAAATGTTTGTTGGAAATGTCAAGAAGATGAAGGGACATTTTCTCGTGCTTGGTGGACATGTGAAATAGCTTAAAACATATGGGATACGAATACATACATTGATACAAAGGATTTTGAAGGTTAATATTCAGCTGTTAGGACTTACCAATATACAGAAAGCCTTTCCTGACTATAGCGCTGCAGCAGCTCCCAGCCAAGTGCTAGGAAATGTTCCCCAGCAGATGGCATGCTAGGAAGTCCTGCACCACTGGGTTTTTCAAGTATTCAGAGAAATTGTGGATTTTAGGACTTAGAAATGGGTCAGTAGCTTCATTTGGCACTGCCAGAAAAGACTGCCCCTTCAAATTCTGTTTCTAACGCGTATAATAATTTAATAATAATTTATTATTATTATTTCTACCCCACCCATCTGGCTGCGTTTCCTAGCCACTCTGGGCGGCTTCCAGCAAAAGATTAAAAATACATTAAAACGTCAGTCATTAAAAACTTCCCTAAACAGGGCTGCCTTCAGATGTCTTCTAAATGTCATATAGTTGTTTATTTCTTTGGCATCTGGTGGGAGGGCGTTCCACAGGGCGGGCGCCACTACCAAGAAGCCCTCTGCCTGGTTCCCTGTAACTTCGCTTCTCGCAATGAGGGAACCACCAGAAGGCCCTCAGCGCTGGACCTCATGGCTGACCGATGGGGCTGTATTTAAGCACAATGGGGGTGGCGTAGGGACTTGGCACAGGTGATCGATGGTCAAGAAAAGGCAACCTTTGTGCTGTTTTATGTCAGGAGTTGGGAATTCTAGAAGTAGTATTCCTTTTTGCACCTTCTTACTTCCTGTACTGCTTGAATGGAAGAGGAAAACTTCACTTACTAATTAATTATGTTAAGCGAGGCAAATGTTAGGTCAGGAAGCTCAGCGCAGTATACCTGAAGGAGCATCTCCACCCCCATCATTCAGCACTGAGGTTTTCCTCCGAGGGTCTTCTGGTAGTTCCCTCCCCGCGAGAAGTGAGGTTGCAGGGAACCAGGCAGAGGGAGGGCCTTCTCGGTGGTGGCAGCCTCTCTGTGAAACGCCCTCCCTACAGGTGACAAGGAAATGAGCAACTATAAAACCTCTGAAGGCTAGCCCTTTATAGGGAGGCTTTTAATGTTTGTTGTTTTATTATGTTTTAATATGTGTTGGAAGCCGCCCAGAGAGGCTGGGGAAACCCAGTGAGGTGTGTGGGGTACAAATAACACAAAGCCACTCCCGACTTAAGCACCTTTATTCGCCCCAGTCACAGAGACCTTAGGGGCGGATCTTCAAGCGTGGGTCGCTGCAGCGCTCACAGCAGGTTTGATCTTTTTTTAAAAAAATAAATAAATTTTTATTAAGTTTTACACAAATGTCTCCAATTAAACAATTTCCCAATTAACATATTTTCATCTTTTGGACTTCCCTCAGCTTCTCTGACAATCATCCGTATTTGAATTTATTATCTACGCATTCCCCAAAATTAGTATCGCCTTTTAAAATACCTTTACAAACAAATTTGCATTCTTGCAATATTCCTTAATTTTTCACAAAGCTGCTTTAGAACCCACTAGCGTTGTTTGCTCATCACATACACTCTTCAAATACTCTGAAAATTTTCCCCAGTCCTCAATGAACTTGTGGTCTCGTTTATATCTTATTTTTCCAGTTAGTTTTCCAGTTCTGCACAGTCCGTTAACTTCATTCTCCATTCCTCAAGAATCGGTAGTTCTTCCTGCTTCCATTTTTGGGCCATTAATATTCTCACTGCAGTTGTTGCATACTGAAAGAGTTTATGATCCTTTCTATTTATTTCATTTCTTGTTATTCCTAGAAGAAAGGCTTCTGGTTTCTTTACAAAATTATATTTCAACATCTTCTTCCATCGTATACTATTCCAATAACATTTTGTACATTTTTGAGATTATCTTACAATCATTATTTACTATTTCTGTTTGGAATTTTGAATCTTTTTCTATATAGCCCTTCTCTTTCAAATCTTTTTTAAACATGTCATTTATCTGATAGTAGTGCAACCAATCAAATACATATTCTTTTACTTGTTCATATGGCTTCATTTTCCATTTCTCTCCTTCTTTAACCACCAATTCTCCATATGTAATCCAATTCCCTCTCATATTAGTTTTCTTAACACTCATAACCTCTAATGGGGACAACCAGTGTGGAACTCCTGATTCCAGTAAATTTTTATATCTATCCCATACTTCAATTAACGATCTTCGGAAGATGTGGTTTTCAAAAGCTTTATGACTCTTCTTCTTCTCCAACCATAAATACGCGTGCCACCCAAATCTGTTATCAAATCCTTCTAAATCCAACAATTTTGTATTCTTTAGTTTTATCCATTCTTTTAACCAACAGAGACATGATGCTTCATAGTATAGTTTCAAGTCTGGCAGAGCAAAGCCTCCTCTTTCTTTTGCATTTGTTAATAACTTATATTGAATTCTCGGCTTTTTGCCCTGCCAGATATATCTTGAAATCACTCTTTGCCACTCTCTAAAAATCATTGTCCCCTTAAGTATCGGAATCATCTGAAATAAAAATAACATCTTTGGGAGTACACACATCTTAATCGTTGAGATTCTACCCCAAAAGGATAGTTTCAACCTTCCCCACGCCTCCAAATCTTTCTTAATTCCATTCCACACCGGTATGTAATTATTCTGAAACAAATCAATATTTTTGGGGGTTAGCCATATTCCCAAGTATTTTACTTTTTTCGCTACTTCAATGCCTGTTTGTTGTTGCATTATTTCTGCCGTAGTTTGATCCATATTTTTTACTATAACTTTAGTTTTTTTCCTGTTTAGTATAAATCCTGCCACTTTACCAAATTGTTCAATTTCTTCTAACACTTCAGTTACACTCTTCATCGGATCCTCCATCATTATTACCAAATCATCTGCAAAGGCTTTAACTTTATATTCATTCTGACCTACTGTCACCCCTTTTATTTTCTCATTTTTCCTAATTGAGTTCAGAAAGACTTCCAGAACCAGTATAAACAGCAGTGGTGAGAGCGGACATCCCTGTCTTGTACCTTTCGATATTTTCACCTCTTCCGTAATTACATTGTTCACAATCAATTTTGCTCTTTGTTCCGTATAAATTGCCTTTATTCCATTAAAGAAATCATTCCCCATCTCCATGTGTTCTAAATTTTTTATCATAAAGTCCCATGATATGTTATCGAATGCCTTTTCGGCATCCACAAACATCAAAATTGCTTGTTTCTCATTCCTGGCTGTCAGATATTCCAAATTATTGATTATATTCCTAACATTGTCTTTCATCTGCCTGCCTGGAAGGAAACCTGCTTGATCTTCATGAATAATTTCTTGTAGTACCTTTTTCAGTCTTTTCGCCATTATTCCTGCAAAAATTTTATAATCTGTATTCAACAATGAAATTGGCCTATAATTCTTTACTTGTGTTAAGTCCGCATCTTGCTTTGGGATAAAGGTTATAAAAGCTTCTTTCCAAGTCTCTGGTATGTCTCTTTCTTTCAAAATATTATTCATTACTTCTTTCAATGGTACTGTCAGGGTTTGTCTCAACTCTTTATAGTAACTTGCGGTAAATCCATCTGGTCCCGGGGCCTTCCCTTTTTTCAGCTCTTTTATAATCTCTTTTATCTCCTCGTTATCAATTGGGGTGTTCAGTCTGTCTTTCTTTTCTGCCGGGATCTTTTGCACCTTTTTTTCTTTTAAGTATCTCTCTATTTTCCTCATATTATTCTTTTCTTTGCTTCTATACAGTTGTCTATAAAAATCCAGGAATCCTTTTCTAATACCATTCGGATTGTTTATCTCTTCTCCTTCCACCATAATTTTGTTGATTGTGCTTTGTTCTTTTCTTTTCTTAATTTGCCAGGCAAGCCATTTACCAGATTTATTAGCGAATTCAAAATTTCTTTGTCTTAACTTTTTAATACTCCACTCCACCTCTTTATTTATTATCATAGCAAATTGTGTTTGCAAAATCTTAATACTTTGTTTAATTTTTGAATTGTTTGGTTTTTTAATTAATTTTTGTTCATTGTCCATTATCTGTTTTAAAATTTCTTTCTTTTCTTTCTCTCTGTTCTTCTTTTTAATTGAATTCTGTTGTATGAAAAAACCTTTCATCACTGCCTTGCTTGCATCCCAGACTGTACTCATCTTCGTACCTTTGTTACATTTGTCCACAAAGTATTCCGTCAGCTTCTTTTTCGCATCTTGTATAATTTTTTGGTCGTCAAAGAGATAATCATTCATTCTCCATCTAAATGTTCTTTCTTCAAAACCTTTTATCTCCAATTTAATCGGGCTATGATCTGAAATTACTCTTGGTTGGATTTCAATTTGAAGGATTCTTGGAGTTAATTCATTAGAAATCCAGATTTGATCAATTCTCGACATTGACCGATTTGGTTCTGAATAAAATGTAAACTGTTTCTCAAGTGGATGTCTCAGTCTCCAAATATCAATCAGGTTACAATTTTTTGACATTTCAAAAAAGGTTTTGGGTAGTTTGCCTTCTTTAGTCCCTTTATCTCTTAGTCTGTCCATTTCTGTTGAAACTACACCATTCATATCTCCCATCACAATTATCTTTTGGTCCATATATTCTAACAACCTTTCTTCCAAATTTTTATAGAAATCAGTCTTATTTCCGTTAGGTGCATAGATCCCGACAATTATTAATTTTTCGCCTTGCCAGATAATCTGAACAGCAATGATTCTCCCTTCTTCATCTTTGAAAATTTGCTGGGCTTCAATTTTACTTTTTATATACAAAACAACTCCTCTTTTCTTCTCTTTATCAGAAGATATGGATTCGTTTCCAAGTCTTTTATTAATCAAAATTTTTCTATGTCTTCTTGCCACATGTGTTTCTTATAGACAGATAATATCCAAATTTTTCTTTCTTAAATATTGTTCCACTTTATTCTGTTTTTTTCCTTTCATTCATCCTATTAATATTCCAATTCCACAATTTTAACGCCATGATGCTTCCTAATTAAAAAATAATAATAATAATTTATGTTTCTATAATCCGTCTACTTCTTCTTCCCGTTCCTCATCTGTCTTTTCTCCATTCTTCTCCTCCTTTTCGTCTGAATCAGTCCCGCCTGTGGCTCCAATTCCTCCTACTGCACCTTTCACTTCTTCTTCTTCTGTTAATAATTCCTTGTATTTTCTCTGAAATTTACCTATGTCCTCTGGACTGATCAGCCTGTGCCTCTTACTTTTGTAAACAAAGGAAATCCCTTCAGGATATTCCCATTTGAATTCAATGTTATTCTTCTTAAGGATTTGTACCAGGGGCTTATATGGGTCTCTTCGCTTCAACAATCTGATTGGGATGTCTTTAAAAATGATTATGTAACTTCCATCAATGCATAGTCTTTTTTCTCTGTTTTTCTGAAGTATCAAATTTCTCATTTCTCTATCCTTGAAAGTTATAAGACAATCTCCTGGAAATTTTCTTGATTTAATCGTTTTCACTCTCATCCTAAAGGCATTCTGCACTGTGTTTGCCACCTCTTCAATTTGTAATTCCAACCATTGCGCTAGTTCTGTTACTAATTTTTGTCTGATATTCTCACCTTGAACCTCTGGTACGGCTCTCAGCCTTAAATTCACTTCCCACTGTCTTAGTTCATTCATGGCAATCGCGTCCCACATTTCTTCCTGTGCCTTATTTATTTCAAATAGCCCCGCCTTGGTCTTCTCATCTTCCCGTTTCAATTCCTTCATTTCCAGTCTTGTCCTCTTCATTCCTTCCTCCAATGAATGTGTTCTCCTAGACACCTCTTTGATTTGTCCCTTCAGTTCATTAACTGTCTCATCAATTTTTTTATCCATTTTTCCAATCCTCGTATCCACTTGTTCTAATTTTGCTTCCAAATGCTTTTCACTTTGCCTAATATCTGCGAACATTTTTAATATCTCTGCTTTGAAATCTGATTCTTGCTTTGACCCCTTTCTCTCTGTAGGAGTTCCCACATCACTTCCTTTCTTTGATTGGTGAGACATTTTCCCCAAAAATCTTTAGACGTACTTCTTAAGTTAGAGAGACAAACACTCCCCCCTTTTTACTAACAGCTTCAGAAAAACATAAACCAAACTCAGAAAAACATAAGACAAAGTACAAATATAGTTCAGTATTGGAAGTTTTCTGTTATCTTCGGCCCAAACAGGGCCTTGATACTTCAATATATAACACTCTAATAGAGACCCCAATATGTATTAAATCTTCTTGCCACCAATTAGGCTAATCCTTAATTAAACCCCTGTAAGCGTATTGTAATCCAGAATTCAATTATAATCCTTCCAAAGTATATTCCAAGTTGAGGCAACTATTTCAAATCTTCTTGCCACCAATTAGGCTACTCCTTATAAGGCCTTTTGTAATACTTATAGTCCACATTCAAAATTCAAATCGTTCCACCAAGAAAGAAAGAAAAAATACTCCGAATTTGGACCCTTTCTTTATCTTCTTGCCACCAATTAGGCTAAATCCTTGCATAGGCCTCTACAATCCAGACAACCCTTTAAGTAATCCAAATATGTCCTTTTTTGTTATTTAAAAAAATAATAATGATTTTATTTTAAAAAAGAAAAAAGAAAAAAAATCCAAATCCCCAAAAAAATTCCAGAAATTTTGTCTTAATAATGTTATAATGTCCAAATAAATACCAAAAATTCCGTTGTTCTCTTCCCAGAAAATTGGCAGCCTTCAAATTACTAAAAGTAGAAAGGAGCAGCTCTCATTCCTTCAGTCATTTCCTTATAGAAAACCAGCCACAGGCCCAAAACAAAGTAAAAAAACCCAGAGAAGAGCAGACAAAAAAAAAAACAAGTCGTAATTTCTCTCCCATCCACCAGGGGTCTGCAATTTAAACGTAAGAAGAGTCCAAAATTTAATTTATAGTTTCCCAGCTTTTTAATCCAAAATATCAAATGGTAATAGTGGCCAAAAAATATGAAGTCACTTTAACTCAAAAATCCCGAAAGAAAAAGAACAGTATATAAACCATGGTCTCAGTAAGATATTAACTCAGTCACCCAAAAAAGAGAAAGAACAATGAAGTCGGAAGCTTCTCTTCCGCTACGCAGAACTTTTTAAAAGTGAAACCGAAATGCCTTAATCCTTCTCTTACATCTCACCAGTTCAAAGAGAACTTAAAATTGCCAAATATTAGTCCCTTTGCCCCCCTTTAGACCTTTTCCCTCTTTGACTTACTTTGTATCTTCTTAGAGACTTGAATAAAAAGTTTAAAGGGAGAGAGAAACTTTGTCCGCTAGCGACACTCACTCTGTATCCAGCTTTGCTTGTATCGCTGCGTCTGAGCTGATTCCAGATGACAGCTGAGCTCTTTTAACTTCCTTTTCCCCCCGGATCCTTCCTTTAGTGCTAATCAACTTCTTTTTAAACCCTTTTCGGCTCGAATTTCTTGCTTTTGAGAATCCAGCGCTCACCCTGCAAGCTCGGGGCTTCGTTTTCCAGAGATAGCTATGGCTTGCCCTCAGCCCGCTTCTCCCCCTGCCGTACTCTTCGCTCCCTAACGGGAGTTACCTGACGGCCGAGAGGTCCGCATTTTCTGCTCTGCGGGAACCAGTGTATCTGGACACCCTCCAGATACTTTTCAGGGGACCACGGCGCCCTGTGGAGCCCCTATTTTTCTCCGGAAAACACGGGATTCTCCGCAAGGAAAAATCCCCGCTTGCGGCGAGATCGCGCTAGACCGGAAGTCTCATGGCAGGTTTGATCTTAACGCAATAATAACCAGGGGGGGGGTCCGGATGCTCAAGGACTGAGCTACTTTAAATAACCGTTCCGGCGCGCACCGGAGGGTGCGGAGGAGCTTAATGTAACGGAGTGCAGCTTTCCGCCTTTTGTTTGCTATTTTAGCCCACCAGGCGAGCGACATCAGCTGGGGGGGCTCCCACTTTTCTA
Source organism: Podarcis filfolensis (assembly GCF_964270895.1). Lineage (NCBI taxonomy): Eukaryota > Metazoa > Chordata > Lepidosauria > Squamata > Lacertidae > Podarcis > Podarcis filfolensis. The sequence goes on from NC_139619.1 coordinate 38,052,654, forward strand.
AATAGCCACCGGCTTTACTTTCCAGAGCTGCGGGAACCACATGGCCTCCCGGCTTAGTACTAGGCGCTTTCATACACGCCGAGCTCGGCTTGGAGTGGCAAGCGTCCTTTATTAATTGTCTTCAGCCTGCCTTGGTTGCTCTCTGGGCTCTGTGCAGAGCTAAGCGTTAGTGGTTGCCATGGCTACAGCCGCACTCAGCTGCCATTTTAGGCAGACCACGTGGTTGCTCTACAGCGGCCATTATGGGTGAGGCAACACTCTGCCTGCAGTTTAATTTTCCCATATCCTTAAGGGCTACATTGTGTCCTCGTTAGTGTTATTTGGTGCCGATTGCCGCTACATTGTGCCCTCGCTAGTGTTATTTTGTACGGATTGCTGCTACACCTTCCAGAGTCGCTAGCATTTTTCCCTTATAGCTTCTGTTGCCACCAGCTGTTACTTTGTGTGTGGCTTTCATAGCTGTGCTGTTTATTGAATAGGCCTATTCAGTACAGCTGTCCTGTAATAAGCTTCACTGTGAGAGACAATTTCTGCATTTAAGCTGCTTTTAATTGGTTTTAATTTATGCAGCACATATAAGGGGCAATTATAGGCGCTGCACTTAGCAGCTGATCATTATTCCCCTGCTGCTTTTATAAGACTGCCCAAATTATAAAGCTCAGTTCATATTGCTCAAGTTTAAAGGCTTCATCGATAATTCATTGCGGCTTTAAAGCACATTGGATTGGACAATTTAGCTGCTCTGTCGGTACAGGGGATCTTGCTTGGTGGTGCAAACTGATCTCTACAATTCATAAGGCCCTGCAGTTAATATATTAAGTGCATATTTAAACTGCAATCCAATTTAAAGGGAGTGAATTCATTTTGAAAGTGCTTATCTCTGCAATTCATAGCTAAAGTGCATTGGTTTTAACATCTTTAGTTACTCAGTTGGCGCGAGGGATTTAGCGCTGTGGTGCATTCTAATCTCTACAATTCATTAAGTTGACCATATTGAATACTTACCTTTAATATTAGAGGGCATAATTCCTTGGGCTCATTCGTAGGCGGGTTCACGTAGTTCTGTCCTGGTTTGCTGGGCATTTGAGGTGTATTTACCTCCTTTTACACTTTGTTGTTCACATTGTGATCTGCGTTGCTTCCTAATTGTTATCTGCTTTTGCTGCCAAGTTTTGCTTTAGGATGGCTAACAGGGGCAATTCTAAGGCACCAAACGCGGGACAAGGTGGTTCTCAAACTCCCGCCATGCCTTGCAATCCTCAAGCCATAGCTCAACTCTTTTCTGCTATAGAAACCTTTTATTTACAATGCAGGCCAGTGGCTGCCGGTACTTCCTCATCAGTGGCAGCCTCCCAGGACTTTATCCCGGACACCCTTCCCAGTGAGCAGGTTCGTGCAGGCTCTTCAGGTTCTGCTTCCAGCACGGCGCAAGCTGGCGGCAGGTCAGGCAACCGGCCTCAAACACGTTCTCAATCTTCGCGTGTGCAGAAGTCGAAGTCCGGTGCTACAAAAGCCAGCGTTTTGGGGGCAGGCCCCAAATCATCAAGGCCTGGCCGCTCTAATGCTAACCAGCAAATAACTGATATACCTAGTGTATTTCAGGATTCACCATCTCAGCCCATTCCTTCCGAGGGCGCGTCAGGGTCCTCCTCAGAGGAAGAAGTACCTCCTCAGCAGTCAACATCGGCAACCATTGACCCAGCCCCTGAGGGCAACGGTACCCAGGGAGGGAAGAGAAAGGCTAAGAGGAAACACGTCTCCAAGAAGAGTAAGAGAAGTGAGCCGTCTGATTCAGAGGATGAAACAGGTACCTCTTCATCAGATTGATAGTGACACCTCCATGGAGAGCTACTGGGGGGAGGATATCGTTGGGGTTCCTCTGTGGATACACGAGAGAAGGGCCATTTCGCACCGGAAAACCTTTAACGGTACCCTGGAATGGAAGGGCGGTGCACTAGTGGAAGATGTTAAGATCTCTACTAACCTGTCTACTGATTTCATCTTGGGTAACCACCTTTCAAAAAGGAAAAGGACTAAGATACTCAATGGTGACTACATAGATATGTTTACATTGCTACCACCAGCCCAAATGTCAGGGAAAGGGGAGAAGAAGCAGTTTTACGGGAAGAAAAGGTATAGGTCACCCCGGGCGGAGTGCACCTTTGAGAACTGGCTTAATGGGTTCCAGGTCTTCATGGGCGTGGTTTCAGCATGTTACCCCAAACGTGGGATGCATCTGGCGGCCTACATGGCACATGGCAGAAGGGCCTGTGAATTGGCGGGGGAGGCAGCTGCTCTAACGTATGATGAGGACTTTCGTAGAAATGCCTCTTTGTTGCTGACCACCCAATGGGACCTGAGGGACCAGAACTACTGGATGGAGCACGTGGGTCCCTACGTCGAAAAGAAAATGCAGGACCCGGCTAAATCTAGTAAGGTTGAAACAAAACGCTGAAAACAGTGTTGGGAGCTTAATGGGATCCTGCCAGCGCCCGTCTTGTAAGTACCTGCATGAATGTGAAAAGTGTTTAGGTAGCCATCCAGCAACAGCGTGCTATAAGGGTAAGCAGCCCTTTCGGGGTGGCAGGGGTCACCTCCATCAGGGAAACCAAGCTGCCCCCAGAGGTACTCCTGGACCCTCCCAGGGCGCAGCAGGCAACCGCTACTAATTTGTCCCTCACACTAGCTTACTCCCCCATCAAGCTACAACCCCTAAAAACTCTCCTAGATTTATATCCTAATAGGCAAGCTGCCCTTCTCCTATGGGAAGGGTTTTCCCTTGGTTTCAGAATTCCGGTTTCATTCACACCCAATTCCGGAAACCCCCCCCCATCAAAAGTTGGTAAAAGATAGGCCCGACATTGCCATGAAAAAGATAAAAAAGGAAATCCTGGCGTGGAGGGTAGCTGGTCCATTTTCTGAACCCCCCATAGATCACCTTCATATTTCACCACTAGGTATCATGCCCAAAAAGGCCCCTAGGGAATTCCGGATGATACATAACCTCTCTTACCCAAAGGGTGCCTCAGTTAATGATCAGTTCCACAGGAGCTGTACTCAGTAAAATATGCATCTTTTGATCAAGCGGTAAAGCTTGTTCACAGTTTTGGTAGGGGCGCCTTCTTGGCCAAATGTGACATTGAGTCGGCTTTTCGCCTTCTTCCAGTCCACCCCGAGGATTTTCGCTGGTTGGGTTTTAAATTTGAAGGGGCTTATTTTATAGATATAGCCATGCCCATGGGATGCTCGATTGCCTGTGTGGCCTTCGAGACATTTAGTACATTCCTGGACTGGGCTCTGAAATTTAGAACCAGTTCTGAGGGGGTGGGGCATTATTTGGATGACTTTATTCTTGTCTCAAGTAATGCACACAATTGTGTGGCCCTGTTACAAGCTTTCATGTCCTTGGCCAAGGAGCTGGGCATCCCTTTAGCAAATGAAAAACCGAGGGCCCGGTCACTACCATGACCTACTTAGGCATTGAGCTTGACACAATTGCTCAAACATCACGCCTCCCTGAGGATAAGCTTACCGCACTGAAAGAACTTATTTCCCAGCTATTGCCCCTAAGGAAAGTTACCCTTAAGCAGATCCAATCCCTCTTAGGTCACCTTAACTTTGCCTGTTGGATGGTTTCCCCGGGCCGCCCCTTTTGCGGGCGCCTGGCAAAATTGTCAGCAGGCTTACGGGCACCACACCATAGGGTGTGGTGCATCTCTCTAAAGCAGTCATATCAGATCTCAGGGTCTGGCTAGAATTTCTGGAAGAATATAACGGCATCTCTCTTTGGCAAGATAGCATGACACTGGATCATCGGCCACAGCATTGTCCATTGGGCCAGAATCTGAGCCTTCACCAGGGGCTGGGGAGGCGGTCTAGAACTTCCAAACAATTTCAAAATATCCTGGATCACGCGCCACGGAATGCGTTGGGCTGAATTCCTCCCTGCAATAAAAGCTAGAGCCGCCTTGGAAGGTCCCCCGGAGGTGGTGGTTATCCAACTGGGCAAGAACTACCTAGCCTACCAGAATGGGGTGGACTTAATGTGGAATATTTTCGACGATTTTGGGGAGTTACGGGCTACCTTTCCTAATCTAACAATAATCTGGTCATTATTGCTTGAAAGGCGCACTTGGAGAGATTGCAAAAACCCCGTAGCTGTGAATAAAGCCAGGAAGATCCTGGAGCGCTCGGTGGCATGTAGAGTGGCAGCACTGGGGTGGCGGGTCATTGACCACCCCGGCATCCAGTTTAGCAGGGAGGCCCTCTACCGCAAGGATGGCGTGCATCTTTCCGATGCTGGTAACGATATATGGCTTGCAGACATTTTCACGGGGATTAGGGATTGGTTGCAGGTCTGAGGGTACTGGCGGCGAGCTTTGCTCGTGTGGCGGTTAGGCATTGGTAGGGGTATTATTATTAGGCAAATGAGTTGCGGGGGAGGAGCGCCATCACCTCCCCCAAATATTTAAGGGTAGTCCGGTAAAGGATTTTGGGGGGTGTTGCCTCGTCCGAAACCTATAGAGGTGATATGTACTGAGTTGAATAGGATCCAAAATGCAGCAGTCCAATTGGTCCTAGAACAATAGGATTCAGAATGCAGCAGTCTGACTGGTCCTAGAACAATGCAGCAGTATGATTAGTCTGCAGGAGCCACCCAATCCGGTTCCAGATTCAAGTGAATCCACAACCTGATTGGCCTACAGGAGAATTCCGGAATTAGCCAATCACGTGCAGCCCATTGTGTAAATAATGTACATAAATCAGATACTTTGAGGGGACATTCATTCCTCCTCACCACTATGAGCTGAATAAAGAGCATGAAAAATCAAATATCTTTACGGTCAGTGACCAGGAAGCAATTTATAAAAATATGACATTAAAAGTAGTATTGTGCTACAAATAACAGTAGAAATATGGCCAATTCACAGAATTGGTGCTTATATTTATAACCAGGTTTTGACTTTTAAAGTTTTAAAAATTCAATTCAGGTGTCGCTACTGTTTATTATCGTTCCTTCGATGTTTACAATTTGAACTCCGTTGTTGACATCATTGCTCGTCTTATTCTTGTTGCAATGTAACAGTACTTTGCCACGGACCTGTTAATTTCGGGCTCTTTGTCAGCTAAGAGGTGTCTGATATAGGTGTCGTCTGTACTGCGAGGTATTTTCCTCAGAATCGGTTCGATCAGCTCTTTTCTTGAGTCTCGATATAATGGGCAGTATAAGATGACATGCCCAATGGTTTCGATTTCATTGCTGTTACAGGGACATAATCTTTGTTCGATCGGTATTTTATTGTATCTTCCCTCTAGAAGAGCTGAAGGGAGAGCGTTAAAGCGGGCCCTGGAAAATGCCCATCGGTGTTTAGCGTTGTCTAGAACTTTGAGATAGTTTGCTAGATGGGGCCTTTGGGGGTTGTATAGAAGTTTGTAAGTTATCGGAAGTTGATTAAAGTCATTTTGGGCTTCAATGTCCCTGAGTCTTTCTTTGATTATGTTCTTGGCCCTTCCCCTTTCTAAACTTAATAAATACTCTGGGGAGAGACCATATGTGGCCAGTTTTCTGAGAGTGCCCTTCAACCAACTAGATTGAAATTTGTCAAGAAGCATCAGGGAAAGTAGTCCAGCCGGCGAGTTGTTAAGTCTTAGCCAAGTGCATAAGGTTCTTATCCATACTTTGGCTTTAATGCTGTATAAGCCCGCTTCCAGTCGTAGGGCGGCGTTTGGGACGCATTTAGGTGTTTGCAGGAGTGATCTAAGGAAACCTGATTGTATCTTTTCATATGGGTCTAGATTAGAGAGGGAGACGAGTGGTGCGCCGTATAGTATTTGTGCTGTTGGTTTTGCAACGAATAGTTTAATTGTAGCAGGAATGAAATTTCCTCCCGTTGTACGATGGAATCTTAGGATTGCTGTTGTACTTTTTTGTGCTGTAGAGGAGCTGTAATTTATGTGGGCAGTCTTCTTCCTTGATGTTTGGAATATAACTCCTAGATATTTAAAGTATGTCACTTGTTCAATCTCCTGATTGTCTAAATTCCATCTGTATATTTTTCTTTTGTTAGAGAAAACCATGATTTTTGTTTTTTGGTAGTTCACTGTTAATTTCTCTTCTCTACAGTATTGGGATAAGCTGTTAAGAGCTCTTTTGAGGCCCATCTGAGTCTGGGACAATATAACCGCATCGTCTGCATAGAGTAGAATAGGCAGTTTTTTGTCTACTAATTTTGGGGCGTGTGCATCCGCTCCTTGTAGGTGGTCTATTAGGGAGTCTATATAGATGTTGAACAAAAAGGGGGCCAAAATGCATCCTTGTTTAACTCCCTTTGTTGTTCTAATGAAATTAGAGAGTTGACCTTCTTGGCTGCATCTTATACAAAGTCGTGTGTTGTTGTACAATTTGTATATTAGTAGCAGCAGACGTCGGTCTATGGATGATTTGTTAAGTTTGTCCCAGAGTCGGGTTCTTGGGATGGAGTCAAAGGCTGCTTTAAAATCTACAAATGCTGCGAATAGGTGTGATTGTGGTGCGACGTGTATTTCTCAGCTAGGTGCTGTAGGATCAGGCAGTGATCCATTGTGGATCTCCCCTGTCTAAATCCTGCCTGTGCATCATCAAGAATCTTCGCTCTTTCTATCCATTCGCACAGTTTCTCGCTGAGGTGTTTAGCGTATAATTTACTTATTATATTCAGGAGACTTATAGGTCTATAGTTGGAGGGATCGTCCCTCGAGCCTTTCTTGTAAATGGGAATAATGATGGAAGTCCCCCAGTCGTGTGGAATCTGTGCAGTTCTATCTATATATGTGAACAGAGAGGCTAGCAAGGGGGCCCACCAGTTCGCATTGGTTTTAAAAAGTTCCGCTGGTATACAGTCAATTCCGGGGGCTTTCCCGTTCTTTAGTTGGTCAATCAGCAGATGAGTCTCTGTTATTGAGACTGCTGGCCATGGCTGTATCAGATCTTCTGGTATGTCTAATGCATAGGACTCATCGCTAGATTCCTCGTAAAGATTATGGAAGTGTGTTTCCCAAGCTTTCATTGATATGCAGCAGGACAGTTGTGATAGGCCCCTATCCGGCTGTACAGCTACGATTCTCCAGAATAATGATGGGTTACTTGATTTGGAGGCCTCTATCAGTTGCTGCCATAATAACTTCATTGCGTATCTTTTCTTTTGTGTCAGGAGTTTTTTGTAGCTTCTTTTGGCTTCAAGCATCTTTTGTCTGTTATCCTCTGTTGGATTATCCTTATGGCAGATGAAGGAGTGGATCAATGATTTCTTGGAGGTTATACACTCGTGATCGAACCACTCCCTGGAAGTTTTCCTATGATGGGGAGACTTGGAATTCGGTTTTACAACAAACTCTTGAATTTTTTGTATAAGCATTTCATATGTTGTCATCATGTTCAGGGCGCTCTCCTCTGTTTCTAGGCACCCTTTCATAATTGCTTTTGAGAGACGGTAGCTCTCCTCAGATTTGTACCAATTAGATATCCGCTCGCTCACTTGTCCATTCCATCTGATTTTCTTGAGGCCTATTCCGGGTGTTAGATCTGGTTGATATCTGTGTTGTGGTTTGGGCAGATCAAAGGGTAAATCACACACAAGGGATAAAGGTAGGTGATCACTTTCAGCTCTTGCTGTAATGTTGAATTTTGATATCCTAGGGATCAGGTCCTGGGAAACAATGCAATAATCTATCGTTGACAGTTTGTGTCCTGACCAATATGTATATTGACCGGGATAATCTCCTTGTATAGCCCCATTCAGTAAGTGTAGATTCTGTCTGTAGGCCATCTGTGCTAAATGTAGTCCTCCAATGTTGCATGTCTTATCGTAGGATGATCTTGTCATTAGGGGTGGGATAGTTTCCATTTCTGGAGGCCATTGGTGAAAATGTGCGTATAGGGCGTTGTCGTTGGGGCCCACTCTTGCGTTTAGGTCACCAGCTAGTAGTATCATGGCTGACGGGTGTTGTCTCCTCCATTGCACCAAGTGGGCTTCCACTTCTTTCCATAGTTGTTCTACTTGTGCCTGCCGTCGACATGTAGGTAAGTATAAGTTTATGCATAGCAGTTTGCTTTGTCCAAAATCTAAAACTGCTGCTACAGACCATTCATCATTGGAGGGTAATTGGGTAATATTAGCTTGTATCTGCGTTGAGAACAGTAAGGCTAAGCCTCCTTTGGGTCTGCCCCCTCTTTGACTAGGTGTTGCTCTTTTTATACACGAGTGGTAATTATCCAGGTAGAGCTCGTCTATCGACCAGGTTTCCTGGATGAATAGGATGTCAAATTTAGTGAGGAATTCATTAGATTGGGATCTTTGCTTTTAGCTCCCCACCCTGCGATGTTCCACGTACAGGTGGTCAGCTTGTGATTTTTGATTGTCAGACATCTCAAGGGACAATCAAACTTAGGCTTATGGCCAATTTGGGATTTATCATTCATTATGTCCCTTTTGGGGTGTATAGTGGGACATTTTGGCACGGTGTGTGCTTGGACATATTTTAGTGTCCCGGAGGGGCGTTCTTTCCTTGTGACCTTATTTCAGTCATCCATGTGAATGGTGTCTAGGGCTCCTAGGTTGTCCACAAAGATTGAACCGTTCTTGCCTGGTGGTACCGCTATTTCAGCTTGATGTGTTATTGTTTTCTTTGCTATAGGTGGTTCCGTAGGTCCGAGTTCCTCTGGCGATAGGAATTGCCTTAGTGTCCACTCACTGTTGGATAAAGGTTTTGTGGTATAAGTTGCATAGTTAAATTCCCTGGTGACGGGTGTGGCTAAGAGTGTAATAGATTTCCTTATGGATGCTAATCTTTCAATTAGTGCATCCTGAGCTTTATGTATTTGTTCAATAGTTGCTATGAAACGGTTTTCCTTCTCTATGCTGGAGCTTTCATCTGGTACGTGATTTGGGGATAGGATTTTTGGTCTTTTAGCCAGCTGGTTTGGGGCTTTATCTGCCTCTAGTTGAAGCATCTTACAGTTCTCGTCCATCATAGACATTGTCGGCTTTATTTTTATCTTATCAGTCTTGATTGTTTCGATGAGAGGAGTGGGAGTACCGGACACTTCGAATAGGCGAGTCACCTGCAATCCAACCCTTTGTAGCTTGTCCTTATTGTCTGAAACTAGTTTGGTTGTGTGCCAGTCTCTGAATGTTACCACAACTCTGTTTAGGTCCTTGTCTGATGGCAGAAATTTAACGTTAATGATGTTTTCTGCTGGGACGAGCCCTCTAACGGCTAATTCAGTTTTCTTGAGAATATAGATTCTCTGTTGTGCTGGGGAAAGGAGATCTTTGTGCATGTATACAGGTAGGATGATAAGTTTTTGTTTATTTAGAATTAGATTTCTGCGAGAGTATGTTGTTTTAGGAGTAGTTTCTTGCTTAGGGCTCGGGTTTTCCCTTGATTTTCCCGCGGTTCCATTCGGGAGCGCTAGTTGCTCTGTTGAATTATGAAGCCTAGCCTTATGGAGTTCCTCTGTTGAATTGAAAAGCCCAGCCTTATGGAGGTTTTTATTTGGGCTTGGGCTTCGACTTTTATCAAGGGATGGCAGAACTGGGTTAGCTGGGCTCGTTGGATTTGAATTCTCTAGTAGCTTAAATAGTCTTGTGAAGTTCGTTTTCTTTGTTCGAGATGGGAGCTTTGTCTTCCTTCCCATTTTTACGTTCTTGGGCTTCTTCTCTTTATTCCTGGGACACTTCCCCTTTAAGAGGGGTTTCTTAGGGTCTATTAAGTTTCCCTTCTGGTTTGCTTTGATCCTAGATGTTTTCCTTTTTTCCACCTCATGTCGGGTTTTATTTTCCTTAATGCTGTTATCATTTGGTGTGCTAGAGAGAACTTTATATGAATGCAAGTTGTCTATTCTCCTAGTTATTTCAGTCAGGGTGGTAAGTAGGCCCAAGCATTCTGAGAGGAAGTCTTTGATGTGTCCCAGTTCTCTGCCTATCTGCAACTTCTGTTCATTTAACAGATCATTATATAACCCTGTTGATGTTACGAAAAAGGAGCAATGCTGCTGAGTGCTCCAGATGGCTGGAAAGCCAAACAGGATGTTGATGTTTTGGGACGGTACCGTGGGAACAAAGGGACAGTCTATTCTGTGCACTGAGCACCGGATGTTAGCTCAGAGTGTCACATGACCCTGTACTGGAAGTACATGGGAGGAGTTATTCTCTCTCTGCTATTGGTGTTGAGAGAGTGCAGACATGTTTTCTCTGCACTGCTGGAAAGACAGAAATAAAGGCATGTAAATACATTTCTGTCTGTCTCTCTCCCCTCCCTGGGGAATGGGGGAGGAGGAAAGGTGTGTTCTCCTCACGCTTGAGGAGGATCGCCGGGATCTCGCCTTGTCTTGCCGGGAGTCGCTGACGGGGGAGATCAACAAGGAATCCAAGCCGGGCACCTGGAGAGTGGCCAAATTCCTCTGACTGAAGGCTTGAGATTCCGACAGTTAGTGTGTAGGGGAGGCATTCCAAGTCCAGATATTGGGTTCTTGTGTCCTCCAGGTCCTCATTCATCACAGTGTGAAACCCCATCTTCTCCCTGGGCCTGGGTCTTTGGGAGGGCTCATCTGTCTTAATTACTGGGTTTTCCTCTTGTGGCTCTTGTTCCTGCTCCAGCCCCGGTTGATTCACTGAGGTTTCATCTTCTATGGCAGCTTCTTTTATTTCCGTTGCCAGATTGACTCCCACCCCTTCTTCGTCTGTTTCCATAGGCTCCCCGTACCTGGTGCGGTCTATGGACCATTCGTGGGGGTGTCGTTTGTCAGCATTATTTATTTTGTCTGTTTTCGGTTTAAAATATTGTGAGATTTTCACCTGCCTTCCTCTTGTAGAGGGTTCAGCCGCTTTGGTGAGGGGGATTCCCAGCTCTTTATAGCTCTGTCTTGTGAACACCATTCTCTAAGTTGAAAGCTTCCCTTATTGGGCACTTTATTGTAGAAATAAAGGTAGAGGTAAAGTTTGGAAAACCGGTATCCAGGCTGTTGGATCAGGGAGCCTCCCTACCTTTCCCTCTTTAAGCCTTAACTTGGGGCGGGAGGGTATTCATGGGGGAGTTCTTGGACTTATCTTATCGAAGTTAGGCTCAATGGAGTTCAGCGGTTTCCTCTGCTTCTTTAGCTGTATTTCAAGCCAATCCGTCGTCCGGGAGCTCCAAGGTTGTAAGTCAGTGTAGCAGTATCAGTAAACAGTGCGACGGTAAAACAATAAATAAACAATAAAACAATAAAAGACTAAACTAATTAAAACGAGGCGACGAGACAGACAGCCAATAGTCTTTAAAGTCCTTAAGGTGCAGTTTTGAGGTCTTGAAGAGGCTAAAACTAATAAAAACTAATAAAAAACGCTTAGTTGAAGTCGGAGGCTCTAATTAGGCTGCTACCTCCGTCGCCATCTTGGCCTCAATCCCCTAAAGAGCATGAAATCCACTCTCGACTCAGAGTATATTTCAGGAGGCTAGGGCCTAAAGCGCCCCCCCGAGCGGTGACCCCTCGGGGAGTGCCTAGGGATGTGCATCTCAGGGGCTCACCCTGCTGGTGTTAACCCTTTCTGGTTCTCATGCCAGATAGTCTGATAGGACCAATGCCTAAAGCCAATACCGCTCTTACCTGTAACCAATAAAGTTGTGGCCATTTTTCACCCATTAACCTAAAATAACGGTGTCCTGTGTCTTCATTTATTCCAACTGGTGGGAGGCGGGAATCGCCACGCAATTACATTTATAGCCCCCATTTCCTGCAAGGAGGTCAAGTTGGTGTGCAGAGTCCCCCCCCCATTTTATCATCACAACAACCCTTTGAGGTAGGTTATTTGGTGAAATTGACTGGCAGCTTCGCTTGCCCCCGGAGTCCACACGCTTCCTCTGCGTGTCTCTGTTCCCTCTGGGCAGCCTCCAGCTGCAGTGTAGCAGAGTGAAGTACACAGCGGTAGAAGCAATGCGATGCGGCGTGTGTGCTCAATAAATCAGACGACGCTCGGTGTCCTCCTTATCTTACAAATAGCTTTATTCTCGTACAAAAACAACAGATCATAACTCTCCCGGAGACAGAGCGCTCATCTTCGATGCGCTCCTTGAGCAGACTCAGCTCACACTCTGTGTTACAGAGTAGACAGACACTCCCCTCAGTGTTCTAAACACGCCTCCAAGAATGTGAGACGTCACTCAGAACTTCTTAACCCTGTAAGTTCTGACTCTCTCCATAGGTTAGGCTGAGAGTGAGAGTGAGTGCCTGGCCCATGGTCACCCAGTGAGCTTCAGGGCTGAGTTTGAATGCCTGCCCCCAGCATTCCTCCTCTGCAAGTACTCTCTCCTCCCATTACAAAGTCTGCTCACACACTCTCAAGCCCCCCTAAACAGTCTGCATGGATGTCTGAGACAGGTAAGGTTGTCTGTGTTGGAGGAGGGCAGGAGCAGGCAAGGTGAGCCATGCCCCCTCCTCCTGCTGCCCTCCAGGAACAGGGCGGGGACAGACCAGCCCCCAGGAAGGACATGTTTGCCCCCCTCTGCAGTGCTCAGAACAAGAGGGGAATGAGGCCACTCAGGCCCTCTGGAGCACAGAAGGGTTCACCATCCTTGACTTTTCCCCTTCAACTTCCTTTTTACCCAATCCCTCATTTTGAGGAAGTCTCCTCTTTTGAAGTCAAATGTGACTGTTCTGGATTTCCTTAGCAATTGTCCACTTACATACTGTGTATGTTGAATTTGATAGCACTGTGGTCACTGTTCCCATTTGATTCAACCACACCTACATCTTGTCAGTTGAGAGCATCAGGCAGGACCCCCTCCCTGTTGAGCACTCAGCACCTACCGAATCCTTTTTTTATTCCAGCAGGGTTTTTTAACGGAAGTCTGATGTCATCAATGTTAACTTTTTCTGCAATGTATTTCTCGTATGTCACTTCAGATATGATTATAGTAAAGTGGTGTATAAGCTGTTTAGATAGTAAATAGTTAAATGCAATTTTAAAAATAATAATTGTATAAAAAGGGGGAAAGCATACTTGTATCTGAACATATTTTAATGGACACAGACTTTGATAAATAACATCCTAGCCATAGGCTAATTTTGTGGAGTTTAAAACTAAGCATACAAGTTCTCAAAGCATGCTTTGAAATCCATATGAACTCTAGTATGCTGTCGGGGGAAGAGGGAGGGGGAAGAGGAAGGATGTTATTGGCTGAAATGAAGTCCGATCCTGTACAGATAAATCACTAGTGGAAGTGCCAACAGAAACGTGTACAGATTCCACACGATCGTGAGGAAGCCTGAATCTGGGCAGGACCTTGTCTCTTCGCCTGTCATCTGTGGCTGCTCCACCCAGGTCTGAGACACCTTCCGGAGTGAAACAGTGATCGGGGGACGGGGGAGACAAGAGGATGGAGCCGTGTAAACCCCTCTGCGGGTACTGTGAAAACAGACTCCTTTTGTCTGGATCTTCCCCGTGCAAAGATGGGTCTGTATGCATTTTGAGCAGAGGAGGAGGGTCTGTGGAACTGCCCACCACTGCGGTGTACTGTTCCCAGGATAGGTAAAGATCATTCAACAGTTTTCAAATCGAAAAACGGTGTTTCATTTTGAGATCCTTCGTAACACCATCCAGTTCATTTAACCACAACCTACGACCCTTGAGGTTTTTACTGAAGCAAAAGGATTGATTCCATCCCTGTATCAAACAGCTGTGATTTGAGGATCGTCTGTTTCATAGCAGCTCCTGTGCCTCTTCCCTCTGCTGCATTTGGCATGAAATTGTCGGCGATTTCCCCAGGAGTAAAAAGGCCTACCTACTCTGGGCTTATTCTTGGGAATTACTTTCCAACAAAGAACAAAGCTAACATAGAAGTAAGCTTTTTCCTATTCCATACTGTAATGGTTCTAGGGGTTGCTCGTGCGTAAATCGGTGCCACACCTGGCTGGGTTACCTGGGTGAACTCTTTCTGTCCGGACAGCCACTCACCCGTGGCTGTCTCAATCGCTGGCAGACTCCATCAGTGGGCGTTTCTTGAACTTCTTCCAGCAAAGAAGCTCTTTGACACCTAGTCGCCGCCTACTCTCCCTGCGCGGAAGCCTTCTGCGCAGGGAGGGTGTGGGCAGTGGAGGACCCGTGCTCTCCCCGCTGGTCTCCGGCAAGGAGTCATGGAGCCACCTCGCCGATTCCCCCATCTGCCCCCTTCTCCACTGGTGCTACGCTGATTTCCTTCCCCAGAAGATGGGCTGCTTCTCTCCCTCCCGGGACGCTCTCCGGAATCCCTCTGGAGCCCTCCCTCTCCCTCTGGCTCCGATGGCAGTTCCCTGACATCCACCTCCTCCCCAGGACCCCCTCCACCCCGGCACGATTTTTCGATTCAACCTCGTCTCTTTCTTCGGCCGACGATGTGGGGAATCCCCTGAAGGAGCTGTCACCATCCTCTGGGGATTCAAAACCAGCTTCCCACCTGCTCCGATCTCTTCCCGCAGGGTGGACCTCCCAGTCTGATTCTTCTCCCTCTGACACCTCCCCTCCCTCCTCTTCGGAGGCAGGGAAACCCACAAAGTCCCCTTCGTCGTCTGTGGTTCCAAATTCTTCCTCCCAGAATCTCGCTAGTGGTTTTGGCTTATCCGGGAACAAACTGTGGAATTCTCCCACCAGATAGCCGTCATTGATTGATTCAGCGGGGACCCACGTGTTTTCTGACCTGGGTTCTCCCTCCCAACCTACCAAGTACTCCACCTGGCGACCTCGCCACCTTGAATCGAGTATTTCCGTGGCTTGGTTGCGGTGTTCCCTCTCCTCTACCAGTGGGTGGGTGGTGACTCCTCCCTCCCGCCCCGGAAAATCCCGCCCCTCCCTGTACGGTGAAAGTACGGACCTATGGAACACCGGATGTATCTTCATGCTGTCAGGCAACTTGAGCTTGAATGCCACGGGGTTCACCTGCTGTGTTACCTCAAAAGGCCCCAGCCGCCTCGGCTGCAACTTCTTGCACCCTCCCTTTAGGGGTAACCCTTGGGTTGACAACCACACCCGGTCTCCCACCCGTATGGCCTCCCCCTCCCGACGGTGCTTGTCCGCCTGCCTCTTGTAAACTTCCTTGGCCCGCTCCAAGTTCATCTTGAGTTGTTGGTGCAAGGCCTCCATTTCTTCTACAAACTGCTCTGCCGCGGGTACACTCCATCCTTCCTCCCCCCTCCCCGGGAAGGCCCTGGGGTGACACCCATAATTGGCCATGAACGGGCTCATTTCCGTGGACACATGTTCAGCGTTATTGTACGCAAATTCAGCCAACGCTAGTTTCTCTACCCAATCGTTCTGTCTCTCACTGACGTAGCAGCGTAGGTATTGCTGGAGTATACTGTTCGCTTGTCCGTTGGTTTCCGGGTGCCTCGCCGTCGAGAAGCCCACCTCGAAATGGCACATTTTTGTCAGTAGATCGACTACTACCATGACTGCTGTCTTCCCCCTTGACTTGGGCAAATCTGTCATAAAATCAATGGACACCACCTCCCAGGGCCTTCCCGGTGTAGGTAAGGGTTCCAGTAACCCTGCAGGGGCAGCCCTCTCCCCCTTTGCCCTCTGGCATCGGTCGCACCCCCGTACATATTCCCGTACGTCTTCCCTTACCTTTGGCCACCAGAACTGCCTGGTGATGAGCAGCATGGTCTTGTGGTGTCCAAAGTGCCCAGCTGTTGGGTTGTCATGGAGTTGTTTAAGTACCTTCCCCCTCAAGGTCTCCCCCGGTACATACAGTGCCCCCTTATAGTACAGATTCCCCCATCTGCCCCCCTTCTCCACTGGTGCTACACTGATTTCCTTCCCCAGAAGGTGGGCTGCTTCTCTCCCTCCCGGGACGCTCTCTGGAATCCCTCTGGAGCCCTCCCTCTCCCTCTGGCTCCGATGGCAGTTCCCTGACACGTACATATTGTTGATATTTAACACCAGGAGGCTGCTGTTGTGTTCGCAAAGTAAAGGAAGGATTGAACTCTGATTAATAAGAATACACACAGAGACTTGAACCAGCAAGACTCTGGGAAGGGTGCGTATAATTGTGTCTCTCTGTGCCTGTCCATGAGATCTCCGCAGCCCCCGGTCCAGGCCGTTTTATTCACAAAAGTCAAAACAAAAAAAAATTTTTTCTTTCCAGTAGCACCTTAAAGACCAACTAAGTTAGTTCTTGGTATGAGCTTTCGTGTGCATGCACACTTCGTCAGAACTTAGTTGGTCTTTAAGGTGCTACTGGAAAGAAAAAAATTTTTTTTGTTTTGACTATGGCAGACCAACACGGCTACCTATCTGTAACTTATTCACAAAAGAACTTTTTACAGAGTGTTCGTAAGAACCAATCAGATTTCTTCTGAGCATTTCCACAAACCCACGTGGGGACAAGTTAAACTACTAAAACTAATTAAGCACAGGGTAAACAAAGAACAGAACTACAAAGAAGAGCATCTGGCAACCCCGGAGGTAATAAATAAGCAAATACACATGATAAGGAGGATGGCCAGGAGGACAGCAATCATTATCACCTTCATGTGAGATCTGTTTCCTGGCCCTAAGATTAACATCCTACATCAAAGAAACTTGTCCACTGTCTTTGATGACCCAGGAGCCTGCCTGCCGAAGCAACTGGGCTGTGTACGTGGCTCCTCAAGAAAGAGAAATGGGCAGTAGAGAAAATGGCCAGAGATGCAGAGGTGTAGATTGATCAAGAATCATATCAAAATAGTTTAAACCCAGTCAACGAAATGCTTTCATTGCTGACACAGATGGCTTACTCTATATTTGTTATAATTCCTCATAGCAATACCACCTGATCACTACATCCCTGGATATTTGCACTCCTACAGGCTGCGTGTGTTTCTGCCATTGCAATTTGGATGAGATAGATGGCAGGGAGTATAAATAAGACGGTTTTGACAATTCAGCTGCCTTTGGGGTGATTTTTTTCAATGTCTCAGGAGTGTTGACTGAATGGTCAGTTAATAAAACTGTGCTGTTGGTTGCGGTTGGTGGGCTTTCGGAATAATAGATTTTAGTTTTATATTGGTTGAGCTATTTTTACATAAAGTTGCTCTGTTAGGTGGATTTTAAGATTGTTTAATCATATGTATATATTGTGATGATTTCAGTTCTTTAAAAAGTGTTTTACAGGAGTTGTTCAAATAGATAGATAGCATTTCATTATTTTAAATAATGTCCTTGCCTCTCAAAATGAACTTGGCCTAATACCCCGCTTTGGTGTTGATCTCCTCCCTCCTCCTCCTCCTTTCTTTCCTTTTCTTCCTAATGATCTGATTGTAAATGCAAATTGGAATTTAATTCAAACATGTTGAAGACCACACTTAAAAGCTTTTGCAGCGGAGACATTCCCCCATTAAGGATGCTCAGGAGAGATTTAAAAAGGATCCTCCTTGCCTGGACATTGATGGCTGAAAGACACTGGCAAAATGTTTTAAACTGTTTCTTAGAATCTTTTTGGTTCCTGCTGTTAATGCCTTAATATTGCTGTGTGTCAGGCTGGGCAGGATGAATTGAATTAGTAACAGAAATACTAAAGCTGTAGTCACACTTGAAGGACTTATTGGAACTAGCAAGCCACCTGCCAAAAAAGAAAGGTTGAGTAGGTTCTTCATTACTTGCTCCAAATGGTCTTAGGGAAATCTTCTCTCCTGCCACCCACCACAAAATTGGAGCTGTTTCTCGCATTGGGTCTGACTCGCCCGCTGAACACAGTTCGACCAAGTTCTGTAAGTCCCTCCAAGTGGTGCAGCAATAAAACTGTCAGCACACTTTGAAAGCTAAGCAGGGTCTGGTGTGGTTTCATATTGGATGGCGAACCGTGTGTTGGGATTCCTGCATTGCAGAGGGTTGGTCTTGATGACCCCCAGGGTCCCTTCCAATTCTACAATTCTATGATTCTAACTAGAAAAAGAATAAGGAAGGCACCTGCAGTATATGATCACAGTAGCCAGATTGTTGCATGCACAAAGATGGAAGGATTTATTATTACCTGCAATGGAAGAATGGTTCTGGAAATCAACAAATTTGGCTGAGATAGCAAAGTTGACAGCTTAATTACAGAAAAATCACTGTTGACATTTATTAATGATGGGAAACCCCTTTTTGCACAAAAAGGAACATGAACTCGTGATAATCTGGGTTTGAAGACGGGGGGGAGGTTGGTTTATGGAAAATAGAAGAATTGGATGTTAATATGAAGTAAGAGTTTTGCATAAGTTTTTAAAGCTGATAGAAGAAGTATCAGAAGTCTTTTCGTCTTCTGTTTCTTTTCATTTTTATGTTTTCAAAATGCTTGATATCTGACACTGATTTCTGCATATTGTGTTTCCTTTGTTTTTCAAGCTTTCATAAAAAATAGGCTTTGAAACCAGCTGGTACAGTGGTCAGAAGACTTGTCTTTGTGTCCACAGAATGGAGAAGGAAAGTTCTCCCAACGGAGCCCTGGGTGCGACCACAGAGACTGGCTCCCACCTGGCTGAGCCTTCTCATTTCCAGCTCACTTTGATGCCCTCTGTTCCCAGAGATACCACTGGAAGAGCTGCTTCCCTTAGCCAGGAAGAGTCGGGGTCCCAGCAGCCTTCCCAGCAGGCCTCCCACATTTCCTCCTCCTTGGGCAGTGCTCCATTGCAGGTCCCCGAGCAGCTTTCCGAAGAAAGGCCCCATGGCACTGGCCAAAGTGCTTCCCTCCCTTCTCTGGATGAGGTTTCTTCTTCCCAGTGCACCACCCAGGGAACGGGTCACCAGCGTGCAGCGACATTCTCTAGCCTGCAGTCTGGGAGTAGGAAAAGTGTGATCACCTTTGCGGGGACCCAGGCTGTTTCCTCTACCTCTAAGTCTCCAGAGCGGTCTGTCCCAGCTCCGAGCACAGCTGATCTGGCTAAAGGCGGCCAGGGGCAAGGCCAGGTAAGTCCAGATTGAGAGGTAGGGAAAGGGCTTTGAGGCTGTAATGCCTCCTTGAGTCTCTCCAGCTGGTTTGGACAACTGCCCCCATCCCTGACCCCTGGCCATACCGCCTGGGCCTGGTGAGAGATGGAGCCCCAGAACACCTGGAGTGCACCAGGCTGGGGAAGGATGTCGTGAGGTGGAAGGCAAAAGGAAGGCAGACAGCCCATCCTGGGGTCGGTCCTTTTTCTCCTGCGTGCCACATTTCTGAAAGGCAGCTTCTAGCTTAATGGCTCACCTGAGCCGCCATCCTTTAAACTGGGGAAGCAGCAGTGGCTTGTCAGAACTCACAAGTTAGGAAGTCCTATGTTATAGTGCCCATCTTATTGTTATGTCCTGTTGGTGGGGAGAATCGTGCTGTTTTCCTGTGGGTGGGCAGCCAGCAGCAGGCTGGCATGTGGGCCCAGGGAAATGGCTTTGTTGGGGGAGCCTCAGAACTCGTCCTCTGCATGTTTGTTCCCTGTTGCCCCAAAGTGGGAACTGTCTTGCAATTCAGGCTTGTGGCACACAGGTAGAGAAGGGGAGCCGTTTGTCTCTTCAGATGCCTGGGAGAAGAGAGCAGTGGATGGGGGCAGCCTCTGCTCCCCCTTCTAGTAAGGAGGCCTTTGCCAACATGGGTGCAATTCTGCTCCATGTGGGGAAAGTGTTTATCCATCATGGATTTGGGGGGATGCTGCTGCCAGCCAATATGGGCTTTGAAGGATATATTTTTTACTGTAGGCCTGTTATTCTGCTGCATTTCAATGTTTGCATATTTTCTGACATAGTTGTAAAGTACCTTGAGATTCCCACTTAATAGGTCGCAGGTAAATACTCTAAATGGGACGCGGGTGGCGCTGTGGGTAAAACCTCAGTGCCTAGGACTTGCCGATCGCATGGTCGGCGGTTCGAATCCCCGCGGCGGGGTGAGCTCCCGTCGTTCGGTCCCAGCTTCTGCCCACCTAGCAGTTCGAAAGCACCCTTAAGTGCAAGTAGATAAATAGGTACCGCTTTATAGCGGGAAGGTAAACGGCGTTTCCGTGTGCTGTTCTGGTGCCGGTTCGCCAGAGCAGCTTTGTCACGCTGGCCACGTGACCCGGAAGTGTCTCCGGACAGCGCTGGCTCCCGGCCTCTAGAGTGAGATGAGTGCACAACCCTAGAGTCTGTCAAGACTGGACCGTACGGGCAGGGGTACCTTTACCTTTACCTTTTAAATACTCTAAAAATAATAACTCCCCCCCCCCCATCATGTCACAAAGTCAATTGACACAGAGCCTAATATAATGCCAACGAGCTCTTCTACCTGGAAGTGCAACACCAGCCATTAAACACATCAGCATGATGTGCAGTTGTCACACGGCTACGAGCCCATTTCTCATAGGCCATTAATGCAGGTCTGAATAGTGCTCCTTTGGAAACCCATACCCTCCATGCAGAAAAAGAGCATCTGCCCCTGAAATCCTTTCATTTTAAAGTGTATGGATTGTTGGTTTCTATTTCCCTCACTGAGAAGCAAATGCATGTCACAAGACAATGTTGACATTCCACAGTTCAAGTTACTGTTGGATTCCCACGGGAATGAGAGACTGGATGTGACGTACACTGGTTTCCTGTTTGTAAGTGTTCTGTCGTTTCTTTGTTAGAGAAGGAGTTGCTCTCTGTTCTCACAGAGGCAAGATGTATGTTTGTGTGTTCTCGATGTAGATGAGAAATAAAACAATTAGCATGTAGCACAATACCTGCTTATCCTTTCGTTGCGGACAAAGGGATTACACTCTGCTTGTATCAGCTCCAGATGGGCCAGAGCTGATCAAAATCTCACATTTTTGGTTCCGGGCCCAGAAATCAAATCGGAATGACGAATGGCTGCCGGCAGAGGAACAGAGGTACGGAACGGAGTTATCTGCTCTGCGTGTCAAGAAGATTGATGAGAGGTATGTGCTCTTGCTACGGGAAGACTGCCAGTTCCTAATTAATGGCTTTAAGGCTGGACTTTGAACTTTTAAGCCAAAGCAGCCTTTTGCTACGGCAGAGGCTCGGCAGAGGCTTGAAATCGAAAGTGCTTTTGAAAGTGCTTTTGGAATGCAGCTGCTGTAAGCAGACGCAGCTTGCTTAAAGCAGTAGAGATGGCTAATGCAAGGCTAGCAGACGCTTTTGAAATTCCAAAGCTCAATAAAAGGAATTACGCGGAATGCGTGTTGTATGCAGAGGCTCTGCTACGAAAAGAGGGTCTGTTCAATGTCATAACAGACGCCGCCCCAGCTCCGATGACGGATGAATGGAGAGCTAAGGATTCAAAAGCAAGGGGAACTCTTACGCTGATAGTATCCCCAGAAGAGTTATGTCTTTTGCGTGATAAGACCTCAGCCAAAGAAATCTGGGACACTTTAAGAGACGCTCATTTGAAAACAGAGGCTGGTGCTTCTTTGTTCTACTATGCCAAGTTGCATGATATGGCACTTGCTGAAGGTGCAGATGTGCGTGCTCACTTGATGGAGATGCAGAATCTGAGACATGAGCTGCAACAGAGAGGAATCACCTTTCCAGAGGCTGTGTATTCCTTCATGATACTGCATTCTTTGGGTTCAAGTTGGGAGTCCATTGCCACTCAGATTGCTGTTCTGCCAATTGCTCAGCTCACGGTAGTGCATGTTACTGCTGTTGTTCTGAATGAAGCGGACAGGCGTAATGCTAGCTGCATGGGTAAGGGGGAGTCTTCACAGACGTCATCCCAGAATGCAGTGGAACCACTAGATGGCGCCAAAGCTTTGAAGGCAGTGAAATGCTACTTGTGTGGACGTCTAGGCCACATGAAAAGGGAATGCAGATATCCCAACAAGGCCAAGACAGAGCAACGCAGCGAAAGCTCAACGAGTGGAAAAGGCAAAAGCAAAGGCAAAGGTCCGGTGTCCAGGACAACGCAGCACAAGGCGATGGTCTCACGCTTCACTCCAAAGGTTGCAAAGGTCCAGAAGACGTCTAGATCTTTCTTCGTCGTGGATTCAGGAGCCACCCGCCATATTTGCAACAACAAGGGACTGTTCGTGTCTTTTACACCGCAGGAAGGTGCGATTCACCAGGCGGATGACCACACGATCTCCAGTCAAGGCTACAGAACTGTTGTTCTTCACAGTTTGGACTTGTCGATACACGGCGTTCTCTACGTTCCAGATGCTGCACACAATCTACTCAGCGTCGCGCAGCTGAATGAATGGAACATTGACGTTTCATTCAAGAACAAGAAGTGCACCATCACAAAGAAAAACGATTATGTATTGCATGCTGAATATGTTGATCGTTTGTTTGTATTGTCTTATGATGATGTTGTGCAGGATGAAACTTGTTGTATTGCAGGTTCTAACAAGGTTTTGCATGCAGGATGTATTCATGATTTTCACAGGAAATTTGGTCATTTATACTTTGAGGCAGTTTCCAAAATGCCTGCCTTGGTTGAAGGTATGACTATTAAACCCTGCAGGTACCACATGAAGTGTAAGGCATGCGAGGCTTCTGGCTGCTGCGGAAAGGAATGTCGGTGTGCTAAGTGTCGGCTGCGACACGGAGCTGGCAGAAAGGCTTTTGAGGGCAGCGCCAGAGCTCAGCGCACCCCCAAAAAACCCCCACAGGAGTGTGGGGACCCAAGGGTTCCTGCAGAGCGAAATTTCTCGCCCCCCGCCCCCCCCCCGGTGCCTGTTTAGCACACGGGAGGAAAGGGGGAGAGGCTTGAGGACGCTTCAAGACACCATCGCGGCCCCTGCCAAAGCTACATTCCAACACCCAAGAAGCAGCAGACCTTCCTAATTAGAGGTAAATGCCAATAAAACAATTTAAAGGCATAATTAGACCATAAAACTGTTACGAAAAAGGAGCAATGCAGAAGCGAGCTCCAGGTGGCTGGAATGGTAAACAGGAAACTGATGTTATTGGAATGTACCGTGGGAACAAGCGACAGTGCACTGAGTGCCGGATGTTAGCTCAGAGTGGCACATGACCCTGTACTGGAAGTACATGGGTGGAGTTATTCTCTCTCTGCAGCTGGGTATCAGAGGGTACAGACGTGTTTTCTCTGTACTGGTGAAAGACAGGAATAAAGACATGTAAATATATTTCTGTCTGTCTCATTCCCCCCCCCCTGGAGATGGGAGGGGGAGGAGTGGTGTGTTCTTTTCACGTTTGAAAAGGATCGCCGAAGAGACCTCCCTTGATCTTGCCGGAAGACGCTGGCAGGGGAGGTCAACAAGGATTCAAGCCGGGCACCTGGAGGGTGGCCAAATTCCTAAGAGCTGGGACTGGCTCTGCTGGCTTGAACCCGACATCTGGTAGCAGACCGATGGATATCTGATCTATGAGAATCTGCATGAGAGGTGAGAGGTCGATGAATCGTTGCCATCCTCTGCACCTAAGGAGATAAAGAAAGCGTCTGCTTGCAGCCAGAAAGCTGATCAGACAGCTGGACACCGAAAGGCAACGGAGCCCCAAAAAGGTATGCTGAATTATTTTCTGTTCACGAAAGAGCTGCATTTAAGAAAAACAGCTCTGAAAGAAAGGCTGGCATACCAGGAATTCCTGTGGTAGATAAGGATTCCCGTCCCGAGAAAGGTTGCTAGGCAACGACCGCCAGTACTTGTAAACTTACTGAATGGCTCAAAAAGAGCCTGGGAAGTGGAATTGTTTTGAATTCTGCGCAGCATGTGCGAGGATTTTGAAAACAGCCCAAAGGTTTGCCTGCCAGTGAAAGCAGTAAACAGCCCAGAAGAGAACTTTTGGATTATACTGGCTTGAAAGTGAAAGCAGGCTTGAGAGAGAAAGCACAGACTTGAGTTCAGCATGGATTCCAAGAAGGGGGGAGGGTTACCCTATCCACCTCCCCTGACTAATGACAATTATTCATCTTGGTCTGTGAAGATGAAGGCCCTGCTGCAGAATCAGAGGATCTTTGACGTGATTGAGAACCCCATCCCTGCAGCACCAACCCGAGGTTGGGAGTCACAGAATCTGAAAGCCAGAACGGCTATAATTCTATGTGTGTCAGATGACCAATTGGTGCATATTCAGGGTTTGGAATACGCGCGTGAGATTTGGGAGACGCTGCGTAGAACACATCAGAGAGATGCAGGTTCTTCAGCGTTGCTGTATTTTGAGAAGCTGACCAATCTGAGGCTTGCGCCTGATGGAGATGTTCAAGCGCACCTGACGGAGATGAAATATCTGCGCCAGCAGATGGTGGAACGCAATTTCCGTCTGCAGGAGGAAGTGTTTTGCTTCATGATGATCAACAGCCTAAATCGGACTTACAAAACCGTTGCCAGTCAGCTTGGTTCCCTCCCCGCTCACGATTTGACCGCGGAAAGGGTGTGTGCCGTCGTTTTGAATGAACAGGACAGACTTGCTGCACTGGAAGTAAAGGACAGGGGGAGGGAGGAACGGAGTTCTAATTCCCCCGCAGATGAAGCTACTGGAGAGAAAGCTCTAGCTTTGAACGCTGTCCGATGTTACAATTGTGGACAGGCTGGGCATCTTCAGCGGAACTGTAAGAAGCCACGTCAGCCAAAAGGAGCTAAGGGCCGCTCAGCAAAGCTTGAGGCGTCAGGCAAAGGTCATACCAAGCCTTCGGTGAGACCTGGAAAGGCTTTGATGGCGAAAGGAACCACGCCAGGTGTTGGGAACTCATTTGTTATTGACACTGGAGCCACCGTCCATATGTCCCCACACAGAGAACTCTTTTCAACGTTTAAGAAGCAAAGCTTCGCTGTGAAACAGGCCAACGGTCAGGAGCTGGAAGCGACCGGTGTAGGGACTGTCTATCTTAAGAGTCTGAACTTGACAATAAACAATGTTTATTTGGTTCCTGAATTGAAGTTCAATCTGCTGAGTGTTTCGCAGATTGCAAAGAAAGGACTGAGATTGTCCTACGATGCTGAGAGCTGCGAGATTTACAAAGATGGAGAGTTATTTCTTTCGGCCGGAGAGAAGGATGGACTATATTTGTTGACTTTTGCACAAAGTGATTACATGGAATGTAATTCATCTGTGTCTAACCTAGTTTCTCTTGCAGGTGTGAGCAAGAAGAAGACCGGAGTCAACAAAGCATTTCAGCGGGTGTATGCTGATGTGATTGGTCCTCTAGAACCATCTAGAGGCAATGCAAGATATTATCTTGTGTGTGTGGATCATTTCTCTAACTATGTCTGGGTTTATGTGTTGAGTAAGCCACAGGAAGCCTTGGAGAGGTTTCGGGAGTTTTGTGACAAGGTTAAGAGTATGCATGATGCTAACATTGATTGTCTATTCACAGATGAGAAGCAGATTTTTCTTTTACAGGATTTCCAGAGTTTTCTGCAGAAGAAAGGAATAAGACACAAAGTTGCTGTTTCAGCGGAAGCGTGGAACAGGGGTGTCTGTGTACGGATGAACAAAGAATTGCAAAAGGGGATGAATGCGCAATTGCTTAGTTCACATCTGCCACATGAGTACTGGGCCGAGTCTCTAATGTCGTATTGTTATACGAAAGTGAGAAAGGTTTCAAAAGAGTTGGGAAGTTCTCCTTTTGAGAAACTGTTCCATAGAAAACCTTCTGTTGCCCATTTCAAGGTTTTTGGGTCTCATGTGAGGACAGAAGCTCCAGGTGGAGTAAAGAATGCCAGAGGCATTTTTGTGGGGTATGAAAAGGGTCTCTACAGAGTAATTTTGTCTGAATCTGGTCAGGTGATTCTCACAAAATTTCTAGAGAGTGCTCCTGAACAGGAGAGAGTGATAGTACACACATTTCCCACTGAGGACGATTCAGATGATGATGATTTTACTGATTACAGTGGTACTGAGAGTGATGACACTGATAGCTCGGAGAGCTCAGTTGTCACAGTCATTGAGAGGAAGTCTCACACAATGGATAGGCCTTCACAACTGAAGGATGAACCACTGTTTACCATTGGAACTGGTTCTCCAAAGAGTCCTGAGACTGGACCAGTGAGCAGAGAGGATCAGCACCTCATACGTAGGTCTGAGAGAGTTACAAAGGGTCAACCACCTAAGAGGTACTCAAAAGAGTTTGCTAACTTAGCTGTTGCATGTGTTGCTGTTGTAAACAACCGAGGACAGGTTGGAGCTGTGTCTAAGTCAGAGACAAAGACACAACAGAGAGTTGCTAGCCAAGGGAGTGCAGATGCACTCATTCCTTGGAAACCAGACAACCAGAGAGGTACACTGGGGAAACCAGTGGCGGGGAGTTCCAAGGGTGGAACTGAAACAACAGGGGAGTGTTATGTGTATAACAACTGTTTGTTTTCTTCTCTGGATCACGCTTTGCTTGCCGCAACACGCATTGATTCTTTTGGGGGAGGATGTTACGAAAAAGGAGCAATGCAGAAGCGAGCTCCAGGTGGCTGGAATGGTAAACAGGAAACTGATGTTATTGGAATGTACCGTGGGAACAAGAGACAGTGCACTGAGTGCCGGATGTTAGCTCAGAGTGGCACATGACCCTGTACTGGAAGTACATGGGTGGAGTTATTCTCTCTCTGCAGCTGGGTATCAGAGGGTACAGACGTGTTTTCTCTGTACTGGTGAAAGACAGGAATAAAGACATGTAAATATATTTCTGTCTGTCTCATTCCCCCCCCCCCCTGGAGATGGGAGGGGGAGGAGTGGTGTGTTCTTTTCACGTTTGAAAAGGATCGCCGAAGAGACCTCCCTTGATCTTGCCGGAAGACGCTGGCAGGGGAGGTCAACAAGGATTCAAGCCGGGCACCTGGAGGGTGGCCAAATTCCTAAGAGCTGGGACTGGCTCTGCTGGCTTGAACCCGACAAAAACTTCAATTTGGCGAGACGGAGATAAAAGAGGAAGTCAGTCTCCGATCTTTGCGGACAGGCTCTGCAAGGGATTCTTTTTGTGAATGGGACTCGACTTTGTTTATTGCTATGGAGAATTGCTACAGCTAAATCTGACTGAATTGTCACATTCTAATGGCTTGCAACTTTAACTGTATCCAGTTACCCAATGATATATAAGTGGAAATCTACACAGCTGGAGGTTTAATCAAACTTTATAAAAATTTGGAGGAGCTAAAGAAGAAAGGGGGAAGACAGGAAGCCTGCAGGGAACTCTTGCACATTTGGAGGCAACCTCCAAAGTAAAAGTGGAAAAGAGCCTGGAACAGCTTCCCAAGTATTCTAAAGTATTCTAAAGTACCCCAAAAAGAAATTGGAGAGCTCTCCAAATAAGAGTGGTAAATCAAAGCCTCAGCTGCTTGCGAATTGGAACTTTAATTGCCTGTGGATTTACGACTTGGAAAACAAGACTATGGTCATGGGAT
Organism: Podarcis filfolensis; assembly: GCF_964270895.1. NCBI lineage: Eukaryota > Metazoa > Chordata > Lepidosauria > Squamata > Lacertidae > Podarcis > Podarcis filfolensis. The sequence continues at coordinate 38,079,901 of NC_139619.1, forward strand.
TAAAAATAAGAACGGACTAAAAGGACCTACAAGTTTTGGAAATACTGCAAATCACCACCATTTGAGAGACTATAAGTAGATAGGTATAATTTAAAGAATAATCTCTCCTCTGCTGGTTCTTTTTTATCTGCCTTGTGTACTTCCTTTGTTTCAAGAAAATATCGGAAATTGGAAATTGGACTGACCTATTTTTTTATTTTTTTTTAAGTTTACCTCCCTTGTTCTTGGAATATTAACTAATTGGCTCCCCCCTTATTGCTAAATACTGTATTGTATATTTATATATTTTATGTTATAGGTTTTATTGAAAGTTTACAAAAGGGAAAGAGAAACTGGGAGAAAGCTGGGAGGGGGGGTAGCTGTACGGCTGAACAGACTTAGAGCTGGCAGGTGTGACCTTGAACAACTCATAAAACACTGGGAACCAACAGATAAGAAATGTCGGGGCCAGACAGAATAACAACACGGAAAACAGCAGCTTCAGTTGCTGCTGCAGCTGCAAGACGGGCCAGTGTACAGGGCGATAATGGGGGGAAAGGTGACAAAGAACAGACAGACCCTTTTGCACTGCAGCTTTTAGAATTCAGGAAAGAGTACACAGAGATATTGAGAACTCAAACAAGGTTCTAAAGAAAAAAAAAATTTTTTTCCTTCCAGTAGCACCTTAAAGACCAACTAAGTTAGTTCTTGGTATGAGCTTTCGTGTGCATGCACACTTCTTCAGATACCTTCAGATACTTCTTCAGGTATCTGAAGAAGTGTGCATGCACACGAAAGCTCATACCAAGAACTAACTTAGTTGGTCTTTAAGGTGCTACTGGAAGGAAAAAAAATTTTTTTTTTTTGTTTTGACTATGACAGACCAACACGGCTACCTATCTGTAAGGTTCTAAAGGAACAATTTGGGATATTGGGAGACAAGGTTAGCAACTTGGAGTCAAAAGTGGATAAATTAGAAAAATTAAGAGAGGAGGTCACAGAGTTAGGGAGGAAAAAAAAGGGATGCTAGGATTGGTACAAGGGGTTCAAGAGAAACAGAGTGATTTGGAGGATCAGTTTTTACTTTTGCAGCTACGAGAATGGGATAGGACAATCAGAATCAGAGGTTTACCAGACTCTGACTCTGAGCCTGTACTAGAGACATATGTGACACAGATAATTTCAGAGTGGATGGGGGAAAGTACAGATTGGCTGGATGGTTCAGTTGAAAGCTGTTTCAGAATTAAATCGTTTCAGAGCAGAGAATGGAACCGCCCAGGAGACATTTTGTTAACATTAGTGACAAAAAAAGTGAAGGATGCAATCCTTCAGAATAGCTTTGAAAATGATCTCGTGGTTGCTGGACAGAAAGTAGACATCTTCAGAGAAATCCCTCTGAAATTGAGATTAAGAAGAACAAAATACCGGTTTTTGACAACGGCTCTTAGGATAGCCGACATCAGATACAAATGGGAATTTCCTGAGGGTATCTCTTTTACATACATGAAGAGGAGATATAAGTTGACATCAGAATTTCAGGCGAGAGAATTCCTGGATAAAAATAGGAGAGACTTAGACCCCAAACAAGACAGGGGAGACCCCAGATCTGAGCAAAAGAAAGCTTTGGAACAACTTGCACTGGAAGAGGTGGCATCAGGGAAAACAGATATTATAACTGACTCTGGAAATGGCCAATCTTAAATTACTGAGCTGGAATGCTAACGGTTTGAATTCTGGAGCCAGATGACCTCGGATTGAATATGTAATAGCAAAACAGAAATTGGATATAATTTGTCTCCAAGAGACACATATTGCAAAAAAGCATAAAAGGGTCTTAATTAACAAAAAATTAGGTATGGACTTCATCTCATCAGATAAAACAAAAAAGAGAGGAGCCGTTTTTTATATTAATCCTGCACTTGAACCCAAATTGATTCAGAAGGACGAAAAAGGCAGAATTTTAATAATACAAATTAAAATCCAGGGAGAGAAAGTGATATTGGTTGGTATTTATGCCCCTAATGATAAAAAAGCAACTTTTTTCAGGAAACTAGAAACACAACTACTTGAATTTGCAGATCAAAAGATTTTTTTAATGGGAGACTTAAATGGAGTTCCAACTTTAGACAAAGACAGAACAGCCAGGAAAAAAGAGACCAAAGAAGGTAAACTGCCAAAAACATTTTTTGACATGACTCAAAATCTAAAGCTGATAGATATCTGGAGAGTAAGACACATGTTTGATAGAGAGCATACTTTTTACAGCCATGTACATGACAGCAGTTCAAGAATAGACTCTATATGGATCTCCAAAGAATTAGAAACAAGAGTCAAAATAATTGAAATCAATCCCAGAACCTTTTCAGACCATAATTCCCTGACTATGGAATTACAAAAAGAAAGCCAAATCTCTTTTAGATGGAGATTAAATGATGAGTTATTAGATGATCACAAATTTGTTGAAAAAGCAAAAAAGACCTTGATGGATTACTTTGAAATAAATAGTCAAGGGCTAACAAAGTTACAGACGGTCTGGGATGCAAGCAAGGCTGTAATGAGAGGACTCTTTATACAACAAAATTCATTTAAAAGGAAATTGAGAGACAAAAAAAAAGAAATATTGGAGGAAATTATGAAAAAGGAGAAACAGCTGCCAAACAAAGCAAACAAAGAGGCAGTAAAACAGACAATCAAAACATTACAAACCCAATACTCAATGATTATAAACGAGGAAATCAGCTGGAAAATAAAAAGAGTAAAACAAAAATATTTTGAGCATGCAAATAAACCGGGGAAGTTGTTAGCCTGGCAGCTGAATAAAAGTGAACAAAGGAACTCCATAAATAAAATTAACATAAATGGCAGAATTACAGACAAGCTGAAGGAAATACAAGAAGGGTTTGTTAAATATTTTTCTGAGTTGTATAGACAAGGGAAAGAAAAAACATTTAAGATAGAAGAGTACATCAGAAATAGCAATATGCCATATTTAAAAGAAGAACAAAGGAACATCCTTAACTCCCAGATAACAATGCAAGAAATACTTGATGCAATAAAAAGCTCTAAAAATGGCAAGTCTCCAGGCTCGGATGGCTTTACGGCAAAATATTATAAGATATTAAATGAACAATTAGTGAACCCATTGAAAGATGTCATGAATGTCTGGTTTGAATTGGAGATTGAAGAATGGAGAGATCTCCTTATGTGGAGATCTGAAGACCTATGGATTACAAATTTGATCAAGGTGGAAGTTGGAGCTTTCGGGACAATTGGACTTAAAAGGAGTAAGAAACAAGATTCGGGCTCCACTTTTAAGTATGGAGGTCTGGCTGGAAGAAACATGGACCTTATGGGGACAGAGCTTCTCCGAGATCTGGTGTTTAATACTAAAGACTATCAAAAAAACCGGCAGAGAGGAATTGAGAGAGAATTAAGAGCCTCGGATGTGAGGTCTCCAGGCTGATAGTAGATTAAGACTGATGGACATCTGTTGGGGATCGAAACCGGGAAAGGGGGTGGTGGGGTTTGGGAATCCAAAGGGTGTATAATTATAATCTGTTTTTTTATTATTATTATTTTGTTTTGTTATTAGTAAGAAAATTGGGGAATTCGTGGAAGGGAATTTGGGTCGACTTTAGAAAAAGGTTTTAAGAATGAGTACTGATGTATAAATATGGTTGTTTATAAGTTAAAATTGGTTTTTTCTTTAAAATGAACTAAATATAAAAAGGTTAAAAATTGGGGATAAGAACTTGTTGAACTAACAATTTGAATTGGAATATAAGAAGGGGAGGTGTGGGGAAGTCAGGGAAATATGTCACTGAAAATACGGACTGTAAACTTTATGTGTTTTTTATTTTTTTATTTTTTTTTATTTTTTTACTAAGATGGAAAATTTTAATAAACATTTATTTTTAAAAAAAGAAAGATGTCATGAATGAAATACTGAACACAGGCGAAATCCCAGAAACATGGAAACAGGCCTATATAACAGTAATTCCAAAACAAGACGCAGATTTGCTGCAAATTAAAAACTATAGGCCTATTTCCTTGTTAAATAATGGTTACAAATTGTTTGCAAATATCTTAGCTAACAGATTAAAAAAAATATTAAATGAATATATACATCAAGACCAAGCTGGGTTCCTACCAGGAAGACAAATGAAGCAGAATATAAGGAATATTTTGAATATAATAGAATATTTGGAGGCTAAAAATGAAAAGAAAGTGGCAATGATGTTTATAGACGCTGAAAAAGCCTTCGACAATGTTTCTTGGAAGTTCATGATAAAGTTGTTAGAACAAATCAGAAGTGGTCCCAAGTTTTTAAAAGCAATAGCAGCAATCTATTCAGAACAAAAAGCTAAACTAATTATAAATCAGGTGATAACGAATGATTGTAAGATCCAAAAAGGAATAAGACAAGGATGCCCATTATCACCATTATTGTTTATTCTGGTCTTGGAAGTACTTGCCAAAAACATAAGAGCAAATAAAGAGATTACAGGTGTAAAAAAAGGGAAAAGTGAATTCAAGTTAAAAGCGTATGCAGATGACCTAGTGATAACAGTGGAAGAACCTAAAACTTCACTCCCTAAAGTAATAGAAAAAATTCAGAATTTTGGGGAAGTGGCAGGATTTAAGCTAAATAGGAATAAAACTAAATTATTAGTTAAAAACATGAAGGAAAAAGAAAGAACCGAATTAGAACAAAATATTGAGATTGAAGTCCATAAAAAGGTTAAATATTTAGCGATTTGGTTAACATCAAGAAATATAAACCTATTTAAAAATAACTATGAAAAAATTTGGCTTGAGGTAAAAAGAAATTTAGAAATATGGAGCAGAATGAATCTCTCAATGTTAGGAAAAATATCAGCGATTAAAATGAATGTGTTGCAGTGGCGTAGCGTGGGGGGTGCAGGGGGGGCGGGCCGCACCGGGCGCAACATCTGGGGTTAGGGCAAATCCATGGGTTAGGGGGCGCAATGCCACGGGTTAGGGGGCGCAAATTACTTGCCTTGCCCCGGGTGCTGACAACCCACGCTACGCCACTGATGTGTTGCCTAAAATGCTATTTCTTTTTCAATCAATACCAGTCATCCTGAAAGAGGAATGCTTTAAACAATGGCAGAAAGAGATTTTAAGATTTATCTGGGGGGGGCAAAAGGCCAAGGATAAAACATAAAATACTTACAGATGTAAAAGATAGAGGCGGGTTTGCCCTCCCAGACCTTAAATTGTATTATGAATCTGCTTGTTTGGTATGGATCAGGGACTGGATGAGATTGGACAAGCAAGAGGCATTAGAACTAGAAGGACACGACAACAGATTTGGTTGGCATGCATACTTATGGTACGGGAAAGGGAAGATTCATAGAAGCTTTTACAACCATATAATCAGGAAATCATTAATGAGAGTATGGGAGAGATATAAAGACTTATTGGAACAAAAGACTCCGTGGTGGCTTTCACCACATGAAGCATTACTGCTCAAACCACTTGGAAAGAAAGGAATCATAGAATCATAGAGTTGGAAGAGACCACAAGGGCCATCGAGTCCAACCCCCTGCCAAGCAGGAAAGGCCGTCAGAGCACTCCTGACATATGGTTGTCAAGCCTCTGCTCAAAGACCTCCAAAGAAGGAGACTCCACCACACTCCTTGGCAGCAAATTCCACTGTCGAACAGCTCTTACTGTCAGGAAGTTCTTCCTAATGTTTAGGTGGAATCTTCTTTCTTGTAGTTTGGATCCATTGCTCCGTGTCCGCTTCTCTGGAGCAGCAGAAAACAACCTTTCTCCCTCCTCTATGTGACATCCTTTTAGATATTTGAACATGGCTATTATATCACCCCTTAACCTCCTCTTCTCCAGGCTAAACATGCCCAGCTCCCTTAGCCGTTCCTCATAAGGCATCGTTTCCAGGCCTTTGACCATTTTGGTTGCCCTCCTCTGGACACGTTCCAGTTTGTCAGTGTCCTTCTTGAACTGTGGTGCCCAGAACTGGACACAGTACTCCAGGTGAGGTCTGACCAGAGCAGAATACAGTGGCACTATTACTTCCCTTGATCTAGATGCTATACTCCTATTGATGCAGCCCAGAATTGCATTGGCTTTTTTAGCTGCCGTGTCACACTGTTGGCTCATGTCAAGTTTGTGGTCAACCAAGACTCCTAGATCCTTTTCACATGTACTGCTCTCAAGCCAGGTGTCACCCATCTTGTATTTGTGCCTCTCATTTTTTTTGCCCAAGTGCAATACTTTACATTTCTCCCTGTTAAAATTCATCTTGTTTGTTTTGGCCCAGTTCTCTAATCTGTCAAGGTCGTTTTGAAGTGTGATCCTGTCCTCTGGGGTGTTAGCCACCCCTCCCAGTTTGGTGTCATCTGCAAATTTGATCAGGATGCCCTTGAGTCCATCATCCAAGTCGTTGATAAAGATGTTGAATAAGACCGGGCCCAAGACAGAACCCTGTGGCACCCCACTAGTCACTCTTCTCCAGGATGAAGAGGAACCATTGATGAGCACCCTTTGGGTTCGGTCAGTCAGCCAGTTACAAATCCACTGAGTGGTAGCATAGTCAAGACCGCATTTTACCAGCTTCTTTACAAGAATATCATGGGGCACCTTGTCAAATGCCTTGCTGAAATCAAGGTAGGCTACATCCACTGCGTTCCCTTCATCTACCAGGCTTGTAATTCTGTCAAAAAATGAGATCAGGTTAGTCTGACATGATTTATGAAAGGAAAATGGCTCACATATGCTGATTTATTAAAGGAACATGATGGGAAATGGAAATTAAGAGATTATGATGATGTCAGAGCTGCCCGAGATCCCAGCTCACAAAGGACCAACGCCGCTTCGTTGTTAAGTACGAAAGTCTTTATTGAAGTTCAGTTTCACTTCCACAGCCGCAGCGTGCAGCTCTACGTCTCAAACTCTAGACCGCTGAAGCTCTGTCTGAATCTCCTCCCCCCAGACACCAGTTTAAGACTCTAGCATTGCTCCACCTCTTCCTCTGCTCTTTCCTCCTCTGGTTCCGCCTGTCCGTCGGGGTCTCGCCCTTTCTAGACTCTTCTGACGCTGAATCCCCTGAGTCTTCCCCCCCCCTCCAGCGGGCTTTAGGAGCTGGTTCCCAATCCGGGTCTCCTGCTGTCCCTCGCGCCTGTACATTTGAACTTCGCATGCGCCCAGCCGGCAACTTTCCTCCTGACCGTTTCACTGCTGCTGTCACTGCTTCCCCCTTCGGAGAGGCTAGCTGCAACTGACCTCCCCTCCGTTCCCCCACTCTCTGATGGAGGCGTGGTCAGCCCTGACTCATCTTCTCTCCCCGCTGGAGGAGACGCTGGTCCTGACACATGTGACTCTTCCCCCCCACTACGCTCTGGTGGGGAAACTGGTCCTGATCCCCCGCTGCTGCTTTGGGGGTGCCCGCTGGCTCCTTGTTTCTGGTGCGTCCCCCCTGGGACCCCCCTTGCCCTGATCATCGGTGCCCCCTTCTGGGAATCTTCTGATTCGCTGGAGAAGCTCATGGAATCTCTCGGGTCACTGTCATACTCCCCTACGCTGCCCTCGGATTCTTCCCCTTCACTCTCCATTTCCTCTCTCCCCTGTGCTCCTGCTCCCGAGCCCCTGACATCCATCCCCCCCTCGAAGCCCCCCCTTCCCCCCTCCCCCTCTTCGGGTGTGGGTTCTGGGTGCTCCAGTGCTGTGGGTGTGAGTGCGGGATACCGTTCTTCCCCCCTGGTGTGCAGCCGGCCAGCGGGATCCGGCCAGACCGCAATGGGCTCGTCGACGTCGATTTCTTCTGCTTCCATCTCTCTGCTGTTGTGCTCGAATCCAGGATCCTCCCCCAACACATCCATGTCCTTCCCTCCCCCTGGTACCTCGGGTGAGGCTGCGTGTAAGGGTCCCCGCAGCAGTTCCCTGCTCCACCCCACCTCCGGTTGATTGTCCCACCAATAGGAGCGGTCTGTGACAAACCCCGAGAGTGACCCCTCCGGGGAGCTTGTTTCCGGCGGCGTCTCCTCACCTGATGAAAAACCCTGGAACGTACTGGCTGAAAGTGTGGGTGTGAAAAGCCAGTTGTCGAAATACTCTGCCGGCATAGGTCTGTGTGGGAAGAGTGCATGGAACTCGTCTTTGAGGTAGTGCTCCTCCACGGCATAGCACGGTACCCACCTGTTGGCGCTGGCTGGGGTACCTTCCCTGGCAAGGAGATATTCCACTCCCTCTTCCCCCCACCTCGAGTCCAAAATCTCCGTGACCTCGTTGAGTGGCGTCGCCCTCTGTGACCCCGCCCCTGTTGGCGATTTGTTAAGTGGGTCTGGCGCGTTCCCTGGCACCTGAAACCTGTGGGGTGCCCTGTAGGGTGTGAGCACTGACCTCTGAAAGACTGGATGCATTCTGGAGCCCTCCGGGAGTGTCAACCGAAAGGCCACTGGATTGATTTGTGCCGCGACCTGGTAAGGCCCCAGCTGCTTGTGTTTGAGCTTCCTCTTAGCTAACGTCCTGGCCGGCACTGCCTGGGCTGCTAACCAGACCCAGTCCCCCACCTGGATGTCTTCCCCGACTCTCCTGTGCCTGTCTGCCTGCATTTTGTAGGCGTGTTTCGCCAGTTCCAAGTGCCTTCGGAGTTGCTCGTGGACCTCCTGTAACTCTGCTGCTAAGTGCTCTGCTCCCCGTGGCTCCCCCTCCCCCTTCGTCTCTAACCCCGGGAAGGTTCTGGGATGCCGCCCATTGTTGGCGAAGAACGGTGTCACCCCTGTAGACCCGTGCTTCGTGTTGTTGTAGGCAAACTCGGCCAGCGGTAGGTAGTCCACCCAGGTCGAGGGTTGTTGATTTGCATAGCATCGCAGGTACTGCTGCATGATGGCGTTGACCCTCTCCGCTTGTCCGTTGGTCTGCGGGTGTCGTGCCGACGCTAAGTTGATCTTGACGCTCAGGATGCCCAGCAGCTTCTGCCAGAAGCTCGAGATGAATTGGCGACCCCGGTCGGACAGGATGGACTGCGGCAAGCCGTGAGCTTTGAACACGTGGTCTATGAACAGCTTGGCGGTCTGTTCCGCTGTGGCCACCTTCGCACAAGGAATGAAGTGCGCCATCTTGGTGAACATGTCTACGACCACGAGTACTGCTGTTTTGCCTCGCAAACTGGGCAGATCTGTGACAAAGTCCAGGGCCACTTTCTCCCACGGTTCGAGCGGCGTCTGTAGGGGTTCTAGCAGACCCGCCGGCTTCCTGTGTACTGGCTTGGCCCTTTGGCAGGTGTCACACCTGGAGACGTAATCCGCGACTTCTCCCCTCATCTTGGGCCACCAAAAGTCTCTGGTTACTAATTCCGCCGTCTTGTCCTTGCCGAAGTGCCCAGCGCTGGGCGCGTCGTGTAACTGCTGCAGGACTTTCGCGCGGAGGTCGTCTCCGGGTACGTAGAGAGCCCCTTTGCGGATGAGCAGTCCGTCTCGTATCTGGAACTCGTCGTCCTTCGCTGTGCCTCTTCACACCTTCTCCATCTTGGATTGTGCGAACGAATCCGTCTGCAGCGCTCGACGCACCGCATCCAGGTCCACGGCGGCTGAAGCGCATGCCCACGCTTTCGGTGCGAAAATGTGTTTGGCCGCCACCGGTGCCGCTTCCTCGAGATACTGCGGCTTCCTGGATAGTGCATCCGCCATGACGTTGTTGTCTCCCGGGATGTATTCTATCCGGAAATCGAAATCCGCAAAGAACTCCGCCCAGCGGATGTGTCTCTGGTTCAGGAACCGCGCCGTGCGCCAGTACTCCAGGTTCTTATGGTCCGTGCGGACCTGCACTGTGTGTCTGGCTCCGACGAGGAAGTGCCGCCACGCCTTGAAGGCTGCATGAATGGCCAGCAACTCCCTGTCCCAGATGGTGTAGTTCTGTTCCGACTTGCTGAGTTTCCTGGAGTAGAATGCGCATGGCCTCCAGTCCCCTTGCGGATCTTGCTGCAACAGGACGGCCCCCACCGCTCTGTCCGAGGCGTCCGTCTCAACCCTCATTGGTTTGCTGGGGTTTACGTGTAGCAGCTGTTCTTCGGACGCGAAGAGACGCTTGAGTCTCCGAAAGGACTGCTCCGCCTGGTCCGTCCAGGTGAACTTCTTCTTCTTGGAGCTGAGGGTGTCCGTGATGGCCGCCGTCTCCTTCGCGAACCCCTTGATGAACTTGCGATAAAAGTTGGCGAAGCCGACGAACTTCTGGACCTCCTTCCGATTGCGCGGGCTCTTCCAGTCCAACACCGAGCGGACCTTGGTGCTGTCCATGGCGAGTCCCTTGTCGGACAGCTTGTAGCCCAGGAAATCCACCTCCGTCATGTCGAACTGGCACTTCTCTAGTTTGGCGTAAAGTCTGTGCTCCCGTAGCCTCTGCAGGATCTCCTTGACGTCCGCCTCGTGAGCCTCCTGCAATTCCGAGAAGATCAGGATGTCGTCCAGGAAGCAGACGCACTTCTTGTAGAGGAGTCCCGCTAACACGTGATGCATGAAAGCTTGGAAGGTATGGGAGCCATTTTGCAGACCAAACGGCATTACGCGATATTCATAGGTGCCTAAAGGTGTAAACATGGCCGTCTTCCACTCATCGCCCTCCCGCATGCGTATAAGGTTGTACGCCCCTCGTAGATCCAACTTGGTGAAGAGTCGTCCCTTCCTCACCGTCGCGAGCAGGTCGTCGATCTTGGGCATGGGGAATGCTGTGGGCTTCGTCCTGGAATTGATGATTCTATAATCAACTACGAGCCTCCGTTGGGGCGTGTCTTTCTTCTTCACGAAAAACACGGGACTGCCCCACACTGCTTTGGATTCTTGGATGAATCCCTGCTTCAAGTTGTGATCTATGAACTCCCTGAGTTCTTGCAGTTCGTCCTCAGACATGGAATACAGTTTTCCAGTCGGCAGCGTCGCCCCCGGCAGGAGGTCAATCTTGCAGTCGTAAGGCCTGTGGGGAGGCAGCTTATCCGCTTCCTTCTCGCAGAAGACCTCCAAAAACTCCTTGTACTTGTTGGGTACCGCTTGCACCATGCCTAGGTGTAGCTGCGATTCATCCTCTTGCCCCTCCTCTTCCTGGCCAGTCCGGATGCAGTGTTCTGCGCAGTAGGAAGAGCAGAAGGTCAATTGCCGCTGGTACCATGCTAATGCCGGGCTGTGCCTATCCAGCCAACTCATGCCCAACACTATGGGCGTGTCCGACAGGTGGGTGACGTTGAAGCTGATGACTTCGCGGTTGTTTCCAATTTGCATTACCATAGGCGGTGTGTGCTGTACCACCTCTCCTCCCAGTATCTTCTGCCATCGACCGTGACGACGTTTAGGGGCATCGTGGCTGGTAGGAGTGCTATGCGATGTTGCTTGATGAAGTCCACTCCTACAAAGTCTGCGTTGCTACCAGAGTCAATGGTAATTGGGACTTCCAGGGTGAGCCCATTGGGCAGCTGGAGCGATGCGGTGAGTTGCACCACTGGTTTGGGTGGGAGGGGGTCTGTGGGCTGTAAAATCTCTGGGGACTGCTTCACTGACTCGCCTGGCTGGGCCCCAGTGCTTCTGCTTCCAACCAGGCTTCTTCGTTTCCCTGCAGCTGTTCCCCCTGCTGAACTGCTCCCCTTACTGTTGCTGAGGCTGCAGTGTGCTTCTGGATCCTCTGGGGACACTCTTTGGCCATGTGCTGTGCACTGTCGCAGATGTAACACTTCCTGCTCCCTCTAGGAGCCTTCGCCTTGACTGCTCCTGGTGTTTGGGCTCTGCTTGCTGTCTGAGCCCTGGCACCACCTATCTCCATCGGCTCTTCTCCCCTCCCCAGTGGAGGTGTGGATAGCGCGCGCCCTGTCTCTCTGGGTAGGAAGGGAGTTGTTCTGGCTGGTGTGCTTGCCCTACGTCCCTCCTCCCTGCTCCAAGGGCGGTCTTCCAGGCGCACCCCTATCGCCAGCGCTCTCTGGACGACTTCTGTGGTGCTTTTAGGTCTTTCTCCCCTTGCCAGCTCATCTTTCACGGCCCCATTTAGTCCCTCCCAGAACAGATCCCTGACGGCAACGGAGTCCTTCTGCCAGCCCAGCACATTCACTAACGCAAAAAAGCGGGAGTGATATTGTCTCACCGTGGCTTTGCCCTGCTGCAGCCCATGCATTTCCCTCCTGGCTACATCCACATCTACTGTTGATTTAAAACAAGCATCCATAGCTTTGATAAATGCGTTGGAATCTTGGAGGGCGGGATCATTTTCGCGCCATAAATTCCGCAGCCACGATTTAGCTTCCCCATGCAGATGAGTAATTATGAAGCCTACTTTCTCTTCCTCATCTCTAAAGTCTTTCCGAAGCAAATTGAGCGCAAAAACTATGTCGGCTCTGAAGTTAGGATACTGCTGCAGGTTCCCGTCGAAGTGGGCTACTATGCTGCCCCCCCTCTTCCCGAGGCCAACTCCCTCCGGCTTGGGTCCTGGCAGCCCCTGCTTGCCCAAACGTTCCCACCTGGTCTGCAGATCCCGGCAGAGCGCTACTGCTTCTTCTTCTCTTTTCCTGGATGCTGCTACTTCTGCGTAAAGCGTCGTGACTGCGTTTTGCAGTTCTGTCACCTTCTCCTCTGTAGTCATCTTTGCCTATCTTCGTGAGCTCGCAAAACACCAAGTTTTGCCCCTCGCTGCGCCAACTCACGCTGCGAGGGTTAAATTCTATATGAGAGACGGAGCTTACTGTCAGAGCTGCCTGAGATCCCAGCTCACAAAGGACCAACGCCGCTTCGTTGTTAAGTACGAAAGTCTTTATTGAAGTTCAGTTTCACTTCCACAGCCGCAGCGTGCAGCTCTACGTCTCAAACTCTAGACCGCTGAAGCTCCGTCTGAATCTCCTCCCCCCAGACACCAGTTTAAGACTCTAGCCTTGCTCCACCTCTTCCTCTGCTCTTTCCTCCTCTGGTTCCGCCTGTCCGTCGGGGTCTCGCCCTTTCTAGACTCTTCTGACGCTGAATCCCCTGAGTCTTCCCCCCCCTCCGGCGGGCTTTAGGAGCTGGTTCCCAATCCGGGTCTTCTGCTGTCCCTCGCGCCTGTACATTTGAACTTGGCGCGCGCGTCCAGCCGGCAACTTTCCTCCTGACCGTTTCACTGCTGCTGTCACTGCTTCCCCCTTCGGGGAGGCTAGCTGCAACTGACCTCCCCTCCGTTCCCCCACTCTCCGATGGAGGCGTGGTCAGCCCTGACTCATCTTCTCTCCCCGCTGGAGGAGACGCTGGTCCTGACACATGTGACTCTTCCCCCCCACTACGCTCTGGTGGGGAAACTGGTCCTGATCCCCCGCTGCTGCTTTGGGGGTCCCCGCTGGCTCCTTGTTTCTGGTGTGTCCCCCCTGGGACCCCCCTTGCCCTGATCATCGGCGCCCCCTTCTGGGAATCTTCTGATTCGCTGGAGAAGCTCATGGAATCTCTCGGGTCACTGTCATACTCCCCTACGCTGCCCTCGGATTCTTCCCCTTCGCTCTCCATTTCCTCTCTCCCCTGTGCTCCTGCTCCCGAGCCCCTGACAGATGAGATCAAAGACCACTTTCAGAGTTGGTTGCATTAACGACAATTACATGAAACATATAAAGAAGACTGTAAGAAAGGATTTAGTTATACTAGATCTAGGTTTCAAGAGGAAGTGATTGAAGGGAAAGTGAAACTACTGAAGGCCGCATATAGCATACTATTAGAATGGGAGACGAAAGATGAAGAGGTAAAATCAGTTATGATTAAATGGGCACAAGATGTAGGTCACAATATTATGATGGAGGATTGGGTTAAATTATGGAAAACTGACTTAAAATTTACAGATTGTTCACTATTGAAGGAGAACTACATGAAGATGATGTACAGATGGTATACAACACCAGTGCAGCTAGGGAAAATGTACAAAACTAGCTCAAACATATGTTGGAAGTGTAAGGAAAAGGAGGGAACATTTTATCATATGTGGTGGGATTGTAAAGTAATTAAAAATTTTTGGGAAATGATATACAATGAACTGAAGAAAATGTTCCATTTAACATTTGTTTAACATTTGTTTAACATTTAACATTTGCTAAAAAACCCGAGGCATTTTTGTTGGGGATTGTAGGGAAAGAACTGCCAAAAAAGTTGAAAAACATCTTCATGTATGTGACAACGGCCGCGAGAGTTCTGGTAGCACAAGGATGGAAGACTGAAGAAATCCCAACTAAAGAATCATGGCAAGAAAAATTGATGGATTATACAGAACTGGATTATGCAGAACTGGCAAAATTGACACATAAGCTACGGGACAAGGATAACTGTGACTTTAAGGATGAATGGGAACCTTTCACAAAGTATTTGAAGATGCAACAAAGTGAACTGGACTCCTTGGCAGGTTTTGAATAAACATCCACAATTTTTTTTAAAAAAAGAAGTGTAAGGCATGCGCAGCAAACAAGGTGAAAATGGCTGCGAAAGGTAAGGTGTCTAGTAGACAAGCTACAGAACCATACCAGTTAATGCATGCTGATTTAGTTGGTCCACTATCGCCCTCTTTGTTAGGATATTTCCGTTCCACCTTAAAAGGGGAGCAGGTTGTTGTGTCACAGCCTGCGTATTTCCTGTTAACAGGATGTTTCTGTTTATGTATATAGCTTTTGTTTTCTCTCTGTGCCTGAGACATCGAAGCAGGCAGTCATGTTTCTTTCTTTGTTCTGACCAACGCTGAATAAAGTTGTAAATACGGATCGCAAAGTGGAAGCAAGCGAGATCTCTCACTCTGGAGAGTATCTGGCTATTGAGGAAAAAGGGCGCTGCAGCCCCCCAAATACTCTTAGAAGGGAATTCAAGAGGCAGAGAATCCGGCGTTGTCATTTAGCAGCTCCCTCGGCCATCAGGTAACCCCCTTTTAGGGGGCGAAGAGTGTGGTGGGGTAGAGATAAGCCGACAGCGGGAGGCCATTGCTGTTTCTCAATAGCGAAGCTCCAAGCTTGTGCACAGAGCGATCCATTCTCGACTAAAAGAAACCGGATTAGGACTGGAGAGCTAAATTAAGGAGTAATTAGAACTAATTTGGGGGCAGGGGGCAAGGTGGAAAACAGGAGGTCAGCCTTGCCTGGAATTTTATCTCTACACAAGAAGAATTTGCAGAGTGGCAAAACTGTAAGTTACCCTAAGTGGGAAAAGTGTGCTTTGGAGAATATACTTAAAGGATTTTAAAAAGACTTTCTATAAAGACTAAAAACTAAGATAAGAAGGGGGATTTTATGAGAAAGCTGTAATTGTGGCAGCTGGAGGAGAATTGGCTGAGATCGCTGGAGGATTTTGGAATGGGAAAGAATGGAGACGGAGGAGTGATTTACTTTCACTTTTAAAAGAACTGCGTATCTGGACAGTGACTTAAACTTTTGACAAGTTTATAACCATAATTCAAGTACTAAAGTGTGAAAAGAGGACTGGAGACAGCTTACCTCTACTGAGCTTTTGTTTGGTTTTTCTTCTGTTTGCATGAACTTGGTGGGTTTTTAAGAGGCTTTTTTTCCCCCTTAAGCAAAGACAGTGTTCCCCCCTTGGTTTAACAGAGACATACTTCGCCATTTTGTTGCCAGTGGAAAAATACCAACTACCAACTACCTCCTGAGATACAATTTAACTGAGAGGATTCAATTTAATACCTCTAACTATTAGAGGGAAAACTTTTGGAAGTGAAAGTTGCATTAAACAGGAGGGTGTTTTTTACACCCCCCATTTATCTAACTGTCTTTCTTTTTCCCCCTCTTCCTTATTTCTTTATATGAGTGGATAAGGGGGCGGCTGCCCCTAGTGGAGGAATTTTGGGATAACCTCATGGATTCTGAATATATTTTGATATAAGGTTTTGGATATTTCAACAACCCAATTGGATTTAGCCATGCAAGTGGCAAGAAGCATTGATTAAATAAGAATTTGGATTTCCCTGGTCTGTTTGAAACAATTGGAATTTATATATGGACTCAAGTATTTTATAACTATTACTGGGATTTGGCCATTCAAGTGGCAAGAATTGGACTTAAGAAAGATACCTTCAGCTGAGTTAATAAGACTATAAGCCTCAAAGTTAATTGGAAGTGATTTCTTAAGGTGTATTAGTGGATAAATTTATTTTATTGGAACTGATTCTTATGAGACGACTTTAAAGACTGAACTAATTGAAATAAGAGATATAACATATACATATATAAATTTTAAAACTTTGATAATTGTGGTTTTAATTTGGTATTGGTGAGTTGATAATTCTAAATTTATTGTTTATTGTATATTGGATATTGGATAAGAGGATTTAAGTTGGACAAAGGTATTGTGAGTTTAAAGAATGTCCTATACACAGAAAAAAGGAGATGGTGCAACACCGGGAGATAGGAAGAGTTCTAAACAAGAACCAGAGTGGAAAGGGGAAATCTTAAGAATGTTTGCAGAGTTAAAAACTGATATTAAAAATATTGAGTCAAATATTGAGACCAAATGGAATCAGGTGGAAACCAAATTAGAGCAAGTGGATAAAAAAATGGATACAACAGTAAATGAATTAAAAGGGCAAATGAAAGAAATTTTTAAGAGAACACAGAATCTGGAGGAGGGGATGAAAAAAACAAAATTAGAAATGAAAGAATTTTGAAAAGATGAAGAGAAAATAAGAGCAGAAGTCTCTGAGGTTAATAAGTCACAGGATGAGCTCTGGGACACGGTTGCGATGAATGAACTCCAGCAAAGGGAGACAAATTTGACATTTAGGTCTGTGCCAGAGGTGCAAGGAGAAAAGATTAGAGAGAAATTGACGGCAGAAATTGCCAAATGGATGGGTATGCAAATAGAAGAGGTGGATAAGACAATTCAAAATGCATTCCGAATTAAAACAAGGACTACCAGAGTAAAGAAATTCCCTGGGGATTGTTTAATTATCTTCAAGGACAGAGAAATGAGAAATTTAATTTTGAAAAAAAACAGAGAAAAATGGCTGGAAATTGATGGGAATTATATAATTATTTTTAAAGATGTACCATTGAGGCTTTTGAAAAAAAGAGATTATTATAAACAATTGGTGCAAGTCTTGAAGAAAAATCTTTAAATGGGAATTCCCGGAGGGAGTAGCATTTACGTATAAAGGAAAGAGGCACAGACTATTGAAACCAGATGAAGTGGACAAATTCTTTAGAAGATATAAAGAGCTCGCCAGAGAAGGATTGGAAGAAGAAATGGCAGGGGCAGGAGCTGGAGGAGAGGAAGAAGATTCGTTGGAGTTGGAGGAGAAAGAAGGAAGTGGTAGAAAGAAGAAAGGAAAGAAAGAAAGGGGGAAAAGGAGAGGAACGAGGAGAAAAAGAAGAGACAGAAGAAGAAGAAGAGGAGGAAAAGTAAAGTAATATAAAATAAAGAATATTTAACTGACAGACACTATGGCGATGAAGTTGTGGACTTGGAATGTGAATGGAATGAATGATAAAAAAAAGAAATAAAATTGGACATTATTTAAAACAAAAGAATTTGGACATTATTTGTTTACAAGAAACTCATGTGAAAAGAACTCATAGAAAAATTTTAATTAATAAGAAATTGGGAAATGAATTTATCTCATCAGATAAAAGTAAAAGGAGGGGAGTGGTACTGTATATTAAGAGTAAAATTGAAGCAGAACAATTATTCAAAGATGAAGAAGGAAGATTAATTGCTGTTCAAATTAATTGGCAAGGGGAAAAACTGATAATTATTGGAGTATATGCACCGAATGGAAATAAAACAGAGTTTTTTAAAGGTCTGGAAGAAAAATTGTTTGAATACATGGATCAAAAATTATAATAATGGGGGACATGAATGGGGTGGTATCAATGGAAATGGATAGACTGCGAGTGAAAAGCAGAATGAAAGAGGGGAAACTACCAAAGACTTTTTTTGATATGGTAGAAAACTGTAACCTGATCGAAATATGGAGGTTGAAACACCCATTAGAAAAACAATTTACTGTTCACTCGGAAACAAATCAATCACTGTCGCAAACAGATCAGATATGGATATCTAATGAATTATCTTTGAGATTCACAAAAGTAGAGATTAAACCAAAAGTTTTATCGGACCACAATCCGATCAAAGGTATATTAAAATGTTATGAAGAGAAATCCTTCCGGTGGAGATTAAATGAGAATCTTTTTAATGATCAGAAAATTGTGGAAAAAGCACACCAATGTCTAACTGATTATTTTCTAAATAATGTAAATAAAGGAACTAAGATGAGTACGGTCTGGGATGCTAGTAAAGCAGTAATGAGAGGCTTCTTTATACAACAAAATGCTATTAAAAACAGAATGAGAGAAAAAGGGAAAAAAGAACTCCTGAAACAAATTATGGAGAATGAACAAAAATTGATTATCAGACCTGGAGATGTAAAAGTGAAACAAAGCATAAAATTGCTCCAAACACAATTTGCAATGATGATCAACAAGGAAGTGGAATGGAATATAAAAAGAATGAAACAAAAGAACTTTGAATGGGCAAATAAATCAGGGAAATGGTTAGCATGGCAAATTAAGAAAAGGAAGGAACAAAACATGATAAATAAGATAAAAATAGAAGATCAAGAGATTGTTAAACCAAAAGAAATAAGAAAAGGATTTGTGGACTTTTATAGAGATTTATATAAGAAAAAGGAGAGATGCAACAAAAAGAAAATAGAAGAGTATCTAATGAAGAAAGAAGTGCAGAAAATAACTGATAGCGACAGACTTAAATTGAATGAATCGATTGAAATAGAGGAAATTAATATGGCTATAAAAGAATTGAAAAAGTGGGAAGACACCAGGCCCAGATGGATTCAGCGCAAGATATTATAAAGAGATGAAACATATACTGCTTGCACCAATAAAAGAAGTGATGAATAATATACTAATAAGGGCTGAAATTCCGGAAACATGGAAAGAAGCTTATATAACTTTTATCCCAAAACAGGATTCGGATTTGACTCAAGTTAAGAATTATAGGCCGATTTCATTGTTGAATAATGACTATAAAATATTTGCAAGCATCCTAGCAAGTAGACTGAAAAAGATTTTAAATAAGATGATACACAAAGATCAGGCAGGTTTCCTTCCTGGTAGACAGATGAAAGATAACATAAGAAATATAATTAATATTATGGAGTATCTGAACAACAGGAAGGTTAAACAGGCGATGTTGATATTTGTGGATGCAGAAAAGGCCTTTGATAATGTTTCTTGGGAATTTATGTTAGAGAATTTTGAATTAATGGAAATGGGCCAATCTTTCCTAAATGTTGTAAAGTCAATCTATTCGGAACAAAGAGCAAAATTAATTGTTAATAATGTATTGACAGAGAAAATTGCTATAACTAAAGGTACAAGGCAGGGATGTCCCTTGTCACCGCTGTTATTCATCTCGGTATTGGAGGTCTTCTTAAGATCAATAAGGAATAATGAGAATATCAAAGGAGTGTCAGTAGGGCAAAATCAATACAAAGTCAAAGCTTTTGTGGATGATTTAGTTATTACAATAGAAGATCCTACGAAGAGTGTAGATGAAGTGTTGGAAGAGGTAGAACAATTTGGAGAGGTGGTCGGCTTTAAGTTAAACAGAAAGAAAACCAAAATAATTACGAAAAACATGGAACAGGATGTAATTGAAAGATTGCAGCAACAATTAGGGATTGAAATGGTGAAAAAAGTTAAATATTTAGGGATTACACTAACCACTAGAGGTATTGATTTATTTCACGATAATTATGTACCAGTATGGAATAAGATAAAAAAGGACCTGGAGGTGTGGGGTAGAATGAAATTCTCATTTTGGGGAAGGATTGCAACGATAAAGATGAATGTGCTACCGAAAATGTTATTTTTATTTCAAACAATACCAATAATAAAAGGAGTGACAATATTTAAAGAATGGCAAAGAATATTATCAAGATATATTTGGCAGGGCAAGAAACCAAGAATTTAATTTAAGATATTAACTGATGCAAGAGAAAGAGGAGGTTTCGCCTTGCCAGACTTGAGGTTATATTATGAAGCGTCATGTCTTTGTTGGTTGAAAGAATGGATGAAGTTAGAAAATAATGAATTATTGGATTTAGACGGTTATGATAATAGATTTGGTTGGCACGCGTATTTATGGTATGTTAAAAAAAGAATACATAAAGGGTTTGAGAACCACATCATTTTTAGATTTTATTGCATTAGCCGTGTGGCCATAGCATGATATACATAGAAATAACAACATAAAATGGGGGTGGGAAGGTAAAGGTAGATATCGTCCTAGGCAAATACTTAAAGGGAGAGGGGAAAAAAAAGGGGGGGAAAAGAGATAACAGAAGCAACAGAAGATTTAAAACATCGAGTGACCGAGTAGTACAGAAACAAAAAGACAAAAAACTGCTGAGGCTGGAGGAGGATCGTTAAAGGGGTCCTTCAGCTCCTCAGATTTGTCCTAGCTCCGTTGTCCTTGTACAATAAAGCTACTTGGAACTTCGTTCGATTGTGCAGCGTATCGACTGCAGCTGTGGTGTTAAAAAAGAAGTTAGTGCCGCTTTCCTCTTCATCACACTGAGTAGAAAGTTAGCTGTCATCTCGGTAATCCAACAATCAGAATCCTGCAGAAAAAGGGACACTATCCAGGGCTGGATTGGGAGATGAAGCTTGTTCATGAGAGGAGTTAAAAACCGAGATCTTTCATCTGACCAGTTAGGACAGAAGAGCATTACGTGTTCCATAGTCTCCAGAGACCCCCAAATTTTCCAACGACCCCCAAATTCGTGCAAAGCTCATAGATATTAAAAGGACATACAGAAACATGATTCATTGCAAGAAACAGCAGCACATCCTAGAGGCTTGGTCCACTCTTCGTTCGGCTGTAGAGAGAACCACATCTTTAGAGGATCTTTGATTGGAGTTTGGAATAGGTATAAAAATGTATTAGAACCAAAGATTCCACATTGGTTATCACCATTAGAGGTTATGAGTATTAAAAAGATAAATATGAGCGGGAGATGGATAACATATGAGAAACTATTAAAAAAGGAAGGAAATAAGTGGAAATTGAAACCATATGAAGAAGTACAAGAATATGTTAAGGATTGGCTGCATTATTTTCAGTTAAATGAAATGTTTAAAAAAGAGGTTTTAGAGAGGGGATATTCTGAAAAAGAATCTAAATTTCAACAAGAAATCTTAAACAATGAAGTGAAAATTTTATCTAAAATGTATAAAATATTGTTGGAATGGAACACTGTGGACGAAGAGGTTAAATTTGTTATGATTAGTTGGGCTACAGATTTCGGATATAATATTGAATTTGAGAAATGGACTAAATTATGGAAGGATGGGTTAAAGTTTACAGCTTGTACAACGATTAAGGAAAATGTTATGAAGATGTTATATAGATGGTATATAACACCAGTAAAACTGGGTAAAATGTATAAAGTGTGTAATAAATGTTGGAAGTGTAAGGAGACAGAAGGAACATTTTACCACATGTGGTGGGAATGTAAGAAGGTAAAAAGCTTCTGGGAGATGATCTATAATGAGTTAAAGAAAATGTTGAAATATACTTTTGTTAAAAAACCAGAAGCTCTCTTGTTGGGAATACTGGATAATGAAATTAGTAAAAAAGATGTGAAATTAGTTTTGTACGCAGTAACAGCAGCCAGAATTTTGCTGGCACAGAAATGGAAACAGGAAGAGATGCCCACGAAAGAAGAATGGAGGATGAAACTGATGGAATACACAGAAATGGACAGATTGACGGGGAGAATTAGGAACCAACATGACCAGAGATTCTCCGAGGACTGGAAGAAATTTACAGAGTATATCAAAAATTTCTGTGATGAGCAAATAACGTTTGTTGGCTTTCAAGAAGCTCTGTGAAATTACTGTTAGAAATATTGTTTAAAAAATATGATGTGATTAAGAGTATTTGAGTGCAATATAATATTGGGAAATGTGAGACGAGGATAAAAAATAATGGAAAATTATCAGACAAGCTGAGGGAAGTTCTGGAAAAAGGGTTTAAGTTAAAAATGGATGTATAATTTGGTAAAAATGTTTTTTTTTAATGGAAAATCTAATAAAAAATATTTATTAAAAAAAAAAAGAATAAAGTTGTAAATAATGCTCTCCTGAGTGCATCTTTCGCTGTACGAACTCTGCTGATAGAGCGTGCACCAAGGCTTGGAATGTGGAAAGCTATTTCCGAGGCTTTGTGTCGCTAATTGACTGATACTGCGTTTCTACCAGTGATCGATGGATCGTCCGGCATCGGCGTGGGGGCATGATGGCTTTTGTCTCCCTGGCAGTATCCCAACAACAGGTTATGGGCCCAGATTAACGGCACTTACAGGAGAGTAAGACTGCAAAAGACTGTGTTGAGGTATGTGGGAAACATGAAAGTAAGGCTTTTCTGTTGCCGCGGCAGAGAGACTTTGATGTCCAGCCGGCTAATTGGCCTGGGAGTCGAGCCAAGCTAGGCCTCAAGATTTATGGGTGCCGAGATAAGGAGTCTCTGAAGTGAAAAGGGCTCACGGCTCAAACTGAGATGGATCTTTTACAATCCTCAGAAGCTGCTCCGTGCCCACCAAAGCTAAATGGCCACAATTATCAGACCTGGGCAAGGTACTGTGAGGACCAGATGAGAAGGCTTGGTGTGTGGAATACTATTTCTGAGGACCCCCCAGCCCCTGTGACAGATGAATGGAAGGAATAGGATTCAAGAGCCATGGGGATAATTTTGCTCTCAGTAGCTCCTGAAGAGTTAATCACCCTGGCTGGCAAGGCCAGTGCCCGTGAGATGTGGGACGGGCTTAAAGCCTGTCATCTCCGACAAGAGGCTGGGTCTGTGTTGCTTTATTTCAGAAACCTGCACAGGAGATTCTGAGAGAAATTAAGTTATATCAAGTACAATATATGAAAATGATAAACCAGGAAGTGGAATGGAAAATTAAGCAGATGAGACAAAAGTCATTTGAGTCGGCTAACAAATGTGGGAAACTGCTAGCATGGCAGATGAAGAAAAGACAGAAACTAAATACTATCACAAATTTGGAGGTAAATGGAAAGATCATACAGAATCCATTGGAAATTAGAAACTGCTTCCAGAAATATTTTAAACAACTATACACACAAGGGCCACAGAAAGAGACTGAGTTAGACCAATTTCTGAGAAAAAATGGATTACAAAAAATCTCTCAAGAAAAAAAGACAAAGTTGAGTGATAAAATTACAGAACAGGAAGTGGAGGGTGCCATTCAGAATATGCAGTTGGGTAAATCTCCAGGACCAGATGGCTTAACCTCCAAATATTATAGAGTTTTGAAAGATTGGTTAATTCGGCCACTAAAGGAGGTCTGCAACGAGATCCTAGAGGGGAAAAAGGCGCCGGAGTCGTGGCAGGAAGCCTACATCACACTTATACCGAAAACTGAGTCTGAAAAGACGCAACTTAAGAACTACCGCCCCATATCCCTGCTCAATGTGGATTACAAAATATTTGCTGATATTTTGGCTAATAGGTTAAAAAAAGTATTATTGGAAGAGATCCATAAGGACCAAGCTGGCTTTCTCCCGGGTAGACACTTGTCGGACAATACGAGGAATATAATTAACATTTTGGAGAAGCTGCAAGTGAACATAAACACCAAAGCAGTTTTAATTTTTATAGATGCGGAGAAAGCCTTTGACAACATTTCTTGGTGTTTTATGAAGAAAAATCTTCAGGGGGTGGGGGTGGGCCAAGGGTTTGAGAATGGTATAAGTGCAATTTACTCAGAACAAAAGGCTACGCTAATTGTTAACAATGTGGTGACAGAGGAATTTAAGATAGAGAAAGGTACACGACAAGGCTGCCCAATTTCCCCATTGCTCTTCATTTCAGTCCTGGAGGTATTATTGAACATGATTAGAAGGGACCGTCTGATTAAAGGTATTCAGGTCGGAGCCAAGCAATACAAATTGAAAGCATTTGCAGATGACCTAGTTTTAACATTACAGGAGCCAGAATCTAGTTCGAAAAGGGTTTTGGAATTGATTCAAGAATTTGGTCAGGTGGCAGGTTTCAAGTTGAACAAGTCAAAAACTAAAGTTCTTGAGAAAAACTTAACACCGGTTGAGAAAGAAAGGTTTCAGAAGGAGACAGGCCTAACAATAGTAAAGAAAGTTAAATATTTGGGGGTTAACATGACTGCTAAGAACTTAAACTTATTTAAAGATAACTATGAGAAATGTTGGCTAGAAGTGAAGAAAGATTTAGAGATATGGTCAAACCTGAAGCTTTCCTTGTTGGGCAGAATTGCGGCTATTAAGATGAATGTATTGCCAAAGATGTTATTTTTGTTTCAATCTCTGCAAATTTTGGACAAGATGGACTGTTTCAAGAAGTGGCAGAGAGATATTTCTAGATTTGTCTGGCAGGGCAAGAAGCCCAGAATAAAATTCAAAATACTAACTGATGCTAAAGAAAGAGGTGGATTTGCCCTGCCAGACCTGAAACTTTATTATGAATCGGCCGCATTTTGCTGGCTGAAAGAATGGCTGCTTCTTGAGAACACAGACATTTTGGACTTAGAAGGTTTCAATAACGTTTTTGGGTGGCATGCATATTTGTGGTACGACAAGGTTAAAGCTCACAAAGCATTCAAAAACCATATTGTCAGGAAAGCATTGTTTAATGTTTGGCAAAGATATAAAGACTTACTGGAGAATAAAACCCCAAGGTGGTTGTCACCAATGGAAGCAAAGGCACTGAAAAAGTCCAATATGGAGGCCAAATGGCCGAAATATTGGGAAATATTGGAACAAGAAGGAGATAAATTGAAATTGCAGAGTTTTGAGAAATTAAAAGATAAGGTGCGAGATTGGCTGCATTATTTTCAAATAAGAGAGGCCTATAATTCGGACAAAAAAATAGGTTTCCAGGTGGAAAAATCAAAATTGGAAACTGAATTGTTAGAACCCAAAACTAAAACACTTTCAAGAATCAGATAGGTAGCCGTGTTGGTCTGCCGTAGTCAAAACAAAAAAATTTTTTTCCTTCCAGTAGCACCTTAAAGACCAACTAAGTTAGTTCTTGGTATGAGCTTTCGTGTGCATGCACACTTCTTCAGATACACTGAAACAGAAGTTGCCAGATCCTTCTATATAGTGAGAAGGTGGGGAGGGGTATTACTCAGAAGGGTGGTGGGAATGGGAAGGGTGGTGGGAATGGGTGGTGGGCAGATAGCTGTGATAAGCCTGTTGACGACTCTTAACGACTGCAATAGGTTAAGACCTATTGCAGTCGTTAAGAGTCGTCAACAGGCTTATCACAGCTATCTGCCCACCACCCATTCCCACCACCCTTCTGAGTAATACCCCTCCCCACCTTCTCACTATATAGAAGGATCTGGCAACTTCTGTTTCAGTGTATCTGAAGAAGTGTGCATGCACACGAAAGCTCATACCAAGAACTAACTTAGTTGGTCTTTAAGGTGCTACTGGAAGGAAAAAATTTTTTTTGTTTTGACTACGGCAGACCAACACGGCTACCTATCTGTAACTGGAACTATGGAAGGCACCACATTGAGCCGCATGAAATGGAAGTCCATCAACCTCACCAAGAAACTTGCACAGGTACAGACTGATATCTTCTTTCTTACTAAATGCAAGAACCTGGACATTATACCCAAGGGTCTTAGAATTAAGAACCCTCTACAATCCACGTATCCCACTGAATATGCAAGAAAACTATGCAACACTTTCTCTAAGAAGCTGCTCAAACATCTGATCAGCGTTCTCTACTCTAAACAGAAGCTAATAAAGGAGGAACTCCTTGTATTGGACAACTCTATCAGGAACCACCAAGCTTGGCAAGAGTTCCAAAAGGAAAAACAAAACATTTACCACTCTCAACTGGAGCTACTGAAAAAACAGAAAAACAAGAAACTCTCTAACCTTTCCAACCTACGGGCTACTAATCAAAACAAGATCAACAATATTGTCAATCTCTCACTGCAAGCACTCAGCCCAGCTGAGGAATCAGTCCTTTCACGTGGACTGTCATTCTGCCCTGCCAAATCCCCACACATGATTCAGTTCTATGGGGACTTGGAAGCATTTTTCCGCCGTTTACGCCTGAAGGAGTATTTTCAACACACACAACAACAAGACAAAGCAGAACAAGCAACAACTCCACAACACAACACCTCTCAACCCACTGGAGAACAACAACCACCCTCCCAACAGAACACTGACCACCAACTACCACCGAAAAAGTGTTACACAAAAAGGGACTCCACATGGACCCCTTCTGATGGATGCAATACCACACTGGACTTGTACATTGACTGCTTACGCCACAGAATCCAAACAGATGTGACCAGAAAACACCATCGCTTACAACAAAATCTAAACCATGCTGAAAGGAGAGCCATAGATAATCTCAGAAACAACCCAGACATTATAATTAAAGAAGCAGGCAAAGGTGGAGCTGTCGTTATCATGGACAAAACTGACTACATTCAGGAGGCTCACAGACAACTTTCCAATACCGCCTTTTACATAAAATTGGACTCAGACCCCACACAAGAATACAAAAAAGAACTGAACAAGATTGTTAAGGAGCTACCCCCACACATCCAAGAACAGATCCTCACCAACACACCAACAGAACCTCGACCAGGAACTTTCTATCTTCTACCTAAAATACACAAACCAGGAAATCCAGGACGCCCCATCATTTCAGGTATTGGCACTATTACAGTGGGTGTCTCCGGTTATACGGACTCTGTTCTGAAATCATATGCCATCAGTGCTCTCAGCTATGTACGTGACACCACAGATTTTCTGAGGAAAATACAATCTTTAAATAATCTTCCCAACAACACTATACTAGCTACTATGGATGTGGAATCTCTGTATACCAACATCCCACACAACGATGGTTTACAAGCTATAAGGAACACCATTTCAGATAAAACCACAGCGGACTTTGCCACCAAACTCTGCCAATTTGTCCTTACCCACAACAACTTCAAATTCGGTGATGACCTGTTCCTTCAGATCAGCGGCACAGCAATGGGCACCCGCATGGCCCCACAGTATGCCAACATCTTCATGGCAGATTTAGAACAACGTTTCCTAAACTCCTACCCACTCAAACCTCTCTTGTACCTGCGATACATTGACAATATTTTTATCATCTGGACACATGGTCAACAGACCCTGGACACCTTCCACCAGAAATTCAATGATTTTCACCCCACAATCAACCTTACAATGAATCAATCTATGCAAGAAATACATTTTTTGGACACTACTATAAAAATACAGGATGGACGCATAGACACCACCTTATACCGTAAACCAACTGACCGACAAACATATCTACATGCCTCTAGCTACCATCCCAAACATACCAAACAGTCCATTGTATATAGCCAGGCACTACGTTACAGCCGTATCTGTTCCAATTCTACAGACAGAGACTCTCACCTAAGAGATCTACAGCAAACCTTTTTAGAACTAAAATACCCAGCAGATGAAGTTAGACAACAGATCAACAGAGCCAGACAGATACCCAGAGAGAACTTGCTGCAAGACAGACCCAAAAAAGAAAATAACAGAACACCTCTAGTCATCACATACAGCTCCCAAGTTAAAACAGTACAACGCATCATCAGAGATCTACAACCTCTCCTGGACAATGACAGTTCTCTTTCTCAAGCACTGGGAGGAAGACCTTTCATTGCCTACAGACAGCCACCCAATCTTAAACAACTCCTAACCCACAATAATACTACAACCAGACGTAACACGGACACTGGCACCAGAGCCTGCAATAAACCCAGATGCCAACTTTGCTGCCACATACACCCGGACAACACCATTACTGGCCCCAACAACATCACACATACCATCTCGGGACTATTTAATTGCTCATCGTCTAACATTGTATATGCCATCAAATGCCAACAGTGTCCCTCAGCTCTCTATATTGGACAAACAGGCCAAACCTTACGCCAAAGAATAAACGGACATAAATCGGACATCAAGAATCACAAGACAGAGAAACCAGTAGGAGAACACTTCAATCTCCCAGGACATTCTATACAAGATCTCAAAGTAGCTGTATTACTACAAAGGAATTTCAGAAATAGACTGGAAAGAGAAGCTGCTGAATTGCAACTCATTACCAAACTTAAAACCATGGAGAGACCTGGTCTGAACAAAGACATTGGATTCTTATCTCATTATACATGACAAAGCCATTTTTCACCTTCTCACCCCTTGCTTTTTCCTGTAAGACCCATTGCAGTCGTTAAGAGTCGTCAACAGGCTTATCACAGCTATCTGCCCACCACCCATTCCCACCACCCTTCTGAGTAATACCCCTCCCCACCTTCTCACTATATAGAAGGATCTGGCAACTTCTGTTTCAGTGTATCTGAAGAAGTGTGCATGCACACGAAAGCTCATACCAAGAACTAACTTAGTTGGTCTTTAAGGTGCTACTGGAAGGGAAAAAAAATTTTTGTTTTGACTTTCAAGAATGTATAACTTGCTGCTAAAATGGAACACGCAGGATGAAACAGTTAAATCTGCTATGATTAAATGGGCACAAGATTTCGGTCATAACATAATGTTTGCTGACTGGGAACAGTTGTGGACCACAGGTATGAAATTTACGGCATGTAATGCCCTAAGAGAGAATATTATGAAAATGATATACAGGTGGTACATGACACCAGTCAAGCTTGCAAAAATCTATCATTTGCCCGATAATAAATGTTGGAAGTGTAAAGAAAATGAAGGAACATTCTTTCACCTTTGGTGGACGTGCCCAAAGATTAAGGCTTTCTGGGAGATGATATATAACGAAATGAAAAAAGTATTTAAATATACATTCCTTAAGAAGCCAGAGGCCTTTCTCTTGGGCATAGTCGGCCAATTGGTACCAAAAAAGGATAGGACTTTTTTTATGTATGCAACAACAGCAGCAAGAATACTTATCGCAAAGTATTGGAAGACACAAGAGCTACCCACCCTGGAAGAGTGGCAGATGAGGTTGATGGACTATATGGAATTGGCGGAAATGACTGGCAGAATCCGAGACCTGGGAGAAGAGTTGGTGGAAGAAGACTGGAAGAAATTTAAAGACTATCTTCGGAAATATTGTAAAATTAATGAATGTTAAAATTATGCCTGGATTAGCAATAAGTGGTAATTAGCAACAAAAGTTAATAAGATTACCGTATTTTTCCCTCTATAACACGCAGATTTTTTCTCCTAAAAAGGAAGGGGAAATGTCTGTGCGTGTTATTGAGCGAATGTGTGGTCCCTGGAGCCAAATGGCAAAAAAAATCAGGCAAAAATCAAATCGCGCGTCTCGGAGAAGGGAAACCTGAAAAGAGGAAGTGGCTGCTTTCCTGCATTCTGCCTCAGGGTCTTACTGCCCACCCTCCTCTGTTTCCTTGCTGTGTTTGCTCAAACGGAACAAAGAGCAGGGAAAGCCCCTCCCCTCCAGGCAAGCAGAGTGTCGTCTCTGTGCTCCGGTGCTGCTGAAAACATGCAGGAGAGAGAGAGAGAGAGAGAGAGAGAGAGAGAGAGAGAGAGAGAGAGCTGGCTGGCTTGGGTGGGTAGGTGAGGGAAAACTTTTGCCTTCCTTTCCTCCCTCCCGTTATACCCCTCTCCTGCATTCTTAGCCAGCTGCTTCTCTGCACACCCCTCTCGTGCTCCTTGTCCATTCTGTATTTTTCCTTCCTTCCCCACTTAAAATGTGGTTAAAAAGCATGGATCCACATGGATCCTCAGGATCTTTGCATTGGGTCACCCCAAATTCACCATCAGATCACATAGCATGTCCATGGCTACAGCCTGCCCCCCAAAAATCACACACGCACTGTTGCCTGGGGCTGCAATGGTGCAAAAATGTGGTTAAAAAGCATGGATCCACATGGATCCTCAGGATCTTTGCATTGGGTCACCCCAAATTCACCATCAGATCACATAGCATGTCCATGGCTACAGCCTGCCCCCCCCAAAATCACACACCCACTGTTGCCTGGGGCTGCAATGGTGCAAAAACGTGGTTACAAAGCATGGATCCACAGGGATTCTCAGGATTTTTGCATTGGGTCACCCCAAATTCACCATCAGATCACATGTCTGTGGCCACAGCATGAAGCACAAAAATGATACATCCACTGTTTCATTCAGAATGTTTTTTCCCTTGTTTTCCTCCTCTAAAAACGATGTGCGTGTTATGGTCAGGTGCGTGTTATCGAGCGAAAAATACGGTATGTAAAAAAAATGTATTGATAAATGGTTGAAAATATTGAGTTATATTATGTTATGACATAAAGTTAAGATAATTGAAAAAGGGTAAGAATTTGCTGAACCAAGTATCTAAACGGGAACACAAAGGGGGGAGGTGTGAGGAGGTCAAGGATACAAGCATATGAATTTGAGGATATTGAGAAAAATGGATTTGTTTTACCTTTTTAACTTCTTTTTTTAATTAGCTGTTTTTTGTGTATTTTTTGTGTTTTCTTCTTTTATTGTTTATTTCTACTTGTGGTTTTTTCTTTATTCTGTAAATTTTTTATTTTTCTTTTTTGTAAAACTCTAATAAAATTTTATTTAAAAAAAAAAACAGAAACCTGCACAGGAAGCGTTTGGAGCCAGGGGAAGACCTTGGAGCCCACATTTTACATTTGCAGCATCTCAGACAGGAATTGACTCAGAGAGGTTTCAATATGCCTGAGTCACTGTTTGCAATTCTCATCCTGGACTCCCTGGATGAAAGCTACCATGCCGTGGCAAGTCAGCTGGCGACCCTCCCTGCGCAGGACCGCACTGCTACAAAGGTCTTGGTGACTTAGCAAAACGAATATGATAGGAGGAATGCAGCTGAGTCGGCTTGTGCGCTTCAGGGGGAGCAATGTGGGACAGCATTCCAGCCTGCAGGGGGAGCCAAAGCGTTGGCAGCTGTGAAGTGCTGGAACTGTGGGACCCAAGGTCACACTCAGAAGTTTTGTCCAAAGACTGGAAATAAACAAAGGAAGAAGCCAGCAGATGACCAGAAGCAGAAGGGGGGAGGAAAGCCCAAGCCAGGGAAAAACAAGGCTTTGTTTGCTGGCACTGCTTCTCCAAAAGCCGAAGGCAAGTTTGATGGCCAGGAGCAGGGGGGCAAGCAGCAAAAGCCCACGCCGGTGGAAGACAAGGTTTTGCTTGCTCGAAAAGCTGCTCCAAAGGCCAAAGCCAGATTTGTTGTAGATTCGGGAGCAACCCGCCATTTGGCAAAAGATAAACATCTATTTATCTCCTTCACGCCTCAAGATGGAGAGATCCACCAGGCTGATGGAAAGACGTTGCGAATTGCAGGAGTTGGGAATGTGAGACTGTCAAGTCTGCACACTACCATCAGAGATGTACTTTATGTTCCAGATTCTGCAGACAATTTGCTCAGTGTCCCACAGCTGACTGGGCGTGGCTTTGAGATTTCCTTCAAGAAGAGCGTCTGTGTCATCAGGAAAGGCAAAGAGGACATTTTGCATGCAAAGTTTACGGATGGCTTGTTCTGTATAACTTATGATGACAATGGCGTTGCTGTGTCTAATGTTGAATCTTGTTGTGTAGCACAAACTAACAAAGTTCTTCATGCAGAATGTATTCACGAGGCACACAGAAGATTTGCTCACATGTCTTGGCAGGCACTGGCCAAGATGCCTGAGTTGGTTCAGGGTTTGAACATCAAGCCCTGTAAGTTTCACATGAAATGTGTATCTTGTGCAGAGAACAAGGTGAAGGTTGCTCCAAAAGGCAAGGAGTCTAGCAGGCAGGCTTCCAAACCCTACCAGCTAGTCCACGCAGACCTGGTTGGTCCACTTGCGCCCTCTTTGGGTGGAGCAAGGTACTTCATGGTTCTAATTGATTCTTTTTCCAGGTACATTCATGTGTTTATGCTTGAGCAGAAATCGCAAGCGTTTCCTAGGTTCAAGGCATTCTGTGCTTGGTTGGAGAATGCTCACAGTAAACGTATCGGCTGTTTGTTTACTGATTGAGGCGGGGAGTTCACTTCTCAGCAGTTTGAAGCTTTCCTGACTGAGAAGGGAATCCAGCATGACCTCTCAACGCCTAGATCGCCATGGCAGAATGGACTTGCTGAGCGAGCAAACCAGACATTGCTTCAAGGCCTAAAAACCTTGTTGCATGATGCCAATCTCCCTGAGAAGTTTTGGGGGGAGTCTTTGTCCACGTTCATTTATTCCTATAACAGGAGACTGTCATCACCTATTGGTTGTACTCCCTATGAGAAGATGTTTGGTAAGAAACCTTACGTCAAGCACATGAGAATCTTTGGTTCTGACATGTGGGTACACACCCCACAGAGCAACAAGCTTGGGAAGCATGGGGCACATGGTTTGTTCATGGGGTACGAAAAAGGTGCATACATGGTATGGATAACTGACTCTAAGTCCATTCAGTTCACAAAGAGTGTTGAGTACAATCAGAAGGGGGGGGGAATGTGGGAATTTTACAGAGTTACCCAGAGGAAGATGAAGGTGATGTGAAAAAAGCAGATTATGTTCAGGTAGAAGAGGAAGCTGAGGATGATGAGGATGATGATCAGAGTTTGGATTCCAGTTCAGTGGGCAGCGCTGCTGCTGGTGTCAGCGACAGTGATGACACAGCAGACTACAAGAGCGCAAAGGCCTCAGTCAGACCATATGATGCGTCTGACAATGAACTGGAAGAACCACTGTTCACCATTGGTCACTTTTCTCCTAAGAAGGAGGCAATGAGCCAAGAAGACTTGCGTCTAGTTTGCAGGTCTGAAAGGGCCATGAAAGGCAAACCTCCAAAGAGATTTGCTGATGAGTTTGCTAAGACAGCAACTGCTGTTCTTAGTAGCTCAGAGAAGGTGTGGGAACCTTCAAGCTTCAAAGAGGTTCAGGAGTTAACCTCTAAAGATGCTGAGCCTTGGCTTAATGCCATGAAGGCTGAAGTTGAGTCCTTGAATAGGAACCAAACTTGGGAGCTGGTACCGGTAGTCCCAGGAATGAGACTGGTTGGCAGCAAATGGGTGTCCAAGGCCAAGACAGACCAGAATGGCAAGGTTGTCAGGCACAAAGCCAGATTGGTTGCCAGAGGTTTTTCACAGGTACCAGGACAGGATTACCAAGAGACCTACTCACCCACCGTCAAGTATGAGAGCATTCGGCTAATGCTCAAAATTGCTGCAGAGGAGAAACTGCATGTTTCCCATCACAACATTAATACAGCGTTTTTGTACGGGGTTTTGGGGGAGGAGCTGTTTATGCTTCCACCTGATGGAATGCAGATACAGAAGGGAATGGTCTGTAAACTTTGGAAATTCTTATATGGTCTCAAGCAGAGTGCCATGTATTGGAACACAAAACTCACTGAGACATTGCTTTCTCTAGGTTTTCACCAGGGCAAAGCTGATCCATGTGTGTTTGTCAAGGAGGAGGGGCAAAACAAACTGTGTGGTTTATGTTTTGTTGATGATCCTCTGATGTTTTGGAAGAATCAGGCTTTGTACCAAAGCACCCTCACTCAGCTGAAGGAGCACTTTGACATGAAGGATCTTGGTGAGGTATCCAACTATCTTTCTCTGCAGGTGGAGAGGGACCAAGCAGGTAATTTTCTGGTACACCAAACACAGAAAATTGCTGATGTATTAACCAGGTTGAATTTGGTTGATGCAAACCCAGCAGACACACCGATGGTGACAGGTTACCAGGTAGATAGTACTGCTGAAGCGTTTTCTGACACTACGCTGTACAGATCCATTCTAGGCAAGTTGAATTTCATTGCTAGATGTTCAAGACCTGACATAGCTGTAAGCACTAACCTGCTTAGCAGACATGCCAACAATCCTACTGTTCAGGATTGGAAAGCTCTGAAGCGCATAGCCCACTATTTGAAAGGGACTTTGCACTACAGGCTGAGGTTCACCAGTCAGAAGACTGGAGGTCTTGAAATCTTTGCAGATGCTAGCTTTGGAAGAGACACCACGGATGGTACAAGCACTTGTGGAGTATGCTACATGTACAACCACTGTCTGTTTGACTGGCTGTGCAAGAAGCAGACGACAGTAAGCTTAAGTTCCTGTGAAGCAGAACTCAATGCTCTGTCATTTTCACTCATGGATTGTGAATGGTTGATGCAACTGTTTAAGGACATCAGAGTTTCTGTGAAATGTCCTAGACAAGTGTATCAAGACAATAGATCCTGTTTGGCTTTGCTGAACTCAGAGAGTTGCAAGCAAAGAACCAAGTACTTGCAGATTAAGCTACATCGTGCAAGAGAGTGTATTCAGAAAGGACTCATTCAGGTGTCCTACATGCCAGGAAATGAAATTCCTGCTGATCTGTTGTCTAAGGTTGTTAACAGAGAACAACTTAAGGTTTATGTACAGAGGTTGCAATTGGGTTGAACCACAGGTACTACAGGTTACACGGAAAGGGGGAGGATGTTAGGATATTTCCGTTCCACCTTAAAAGGGGAGCAGGTTGTTGTGTCACAGCCTGCGTATTTCCTGTTCACAGGATGTTTCTGTTTATGTATATAGCCTTTGTTTTCTCTCTGTGCCTGAGACATCGAAGCAGGCAGTCATGTTTTTTTCTTTGTTCTGACCAACGCTGAATAAAGATGTAAATAATGCTCTCCTGAGTGCATCTTTCGCTGTACGAACTCTGCTGATAGAGCGTGCACCAAGGCTTGGAATGTGGAAAGCTATTTCCGAGGCTTTGTGTCGCTAATTGACTGATACTGTGTTTCTACCAGAGAGCGATGGATCGTCCGGCATCGGCGTGGGGGCATGATGGCTTTTGTCTCCCTGGCAGTATCCCAACAAGACAAGCTACAGAACCATACCAGTTAATGCATGCTGATTTAGTTGGTCCACTATCGCCCTCTTTGGGTGGAAACAGGTACTTCATGGTTCTCATTGATTCATTTTCCAGGTATATTTATGTGTTTAATCTCAAGCAGAAATCAGAGGCATTTCCAAGGTTCAAGGAATTCTGTGCTTGGTTGGAAAATGTGCATGATAAGAAGATAAAAACTCTTTTCTCTGATCGCGGGGCGGGGGCGGGGGGATTCACTTCTCTGCAGTTTGAAGCTTTTCTGACTGAGAAAGGAATTCAACATGATTTGTCTAGTCCTCGTTTGCCATGGCAGAATGGACTATGTGAGAGAGCAAATCAGACATTGCTGCAAGGGTTGAAAACCTTGCTGCATGATGCCAATCTTCCAGAGAGTTATTGGGCAGAATCTTTGAGCTGTTTTGTTTACAGTTATAATCGGAGATTATCATCATCGATTGGTTGTACCCCCTATGAAAAGATGTTTGGCAAGAAACCTTACATCAAACACATGAGAATTTTTGGTTCTGACATGTGGGTTCACACACCACAAAGCTCCAAGTTAGGCAAGCGTGGTTTGCATGGTATCTTTCTAGGGTATCAGAAAGGTTCTTACAGAGTAATGATGACTGACTCTAAGACAATTAGGCTCACTAGAAGTATTGAGTACAATGCCAAGTGGGGGAGAATGTGGGAATTTTCCAATGTTATCCTGATGACAGTGAAGAGACTCAGGATAAGCAACAGCCACAGCAACAACCACACCCTACACCCACTGATCAAGGTCCTGATTCTGAATCTGAGACTGAATCAGATGATTCAGAGGATTTCAAGAGTGCGAAAGCCTCTATGCAACCCTCTGAAGGCTCTGATCGAGAATTGGAGGAACCATTGTTCACTATAGGTCACTATTCTCCTAAGAAGGAAGAGGAGAGTGTTGAAGACTTACGGCTAATTCGCAGGTCTGAAAGAGCCACTAAAGGTAGACCTCCAAAGAGATTTGCTGATGAATTTGCTAAAACAGCAGTGGCAGCTGTTAGAAGCTCCAAGAAGGTATTTGAACCTTCAAGTTTCCAAGAGATCCAGGCTTTGGATCCGAAGGA
The DNA here is from genome assembly GCF_964270895.1 of Podarcis filfolensis. Lineage (NCBI taxonomy): Eukaryota > Metazoa > Chordata > Lepidosauria > Squamata > Lacertidae > Podarcis > Podarcis filfolensis. Next base: position 38,115,849 of record NC_139619.1, read on the forward strand.
TGCTGAGCCATGGTTAAATGCCATGAAGGCTGAGCTTGATTCCTTAGAGAGGAACAAAACATGGGAGCTAGTTCCAGTAGTTCCAGGAATGAAACTGCTTGGAAGCAAATGGGTCTTCAAAGCGAAGACAGATCAAAATGGCAAGATAGTCAGACACAAAGCCAGATTGGTAGCCAGAGGTTTTGCACAGGTACCAGGTGAAGACTATCACGAAACTTACTCACCCACCGTGAGGTATGAGAGCATTAGGCTTATGCTCAAACTTGCTGCAGAAGAGAATCTTCACGTTTCTCACCACGACGTGAATACAGCATTTTTGTACGGATCTCTAGGTGAATCACTTTATATGCTTCCACCTGATGGCGTACAGGTAAAACAGGGATTTGTTTGTGCTCTGAAGAAGTCCCTTTACGGTCTCAAACAAAGTGCACGGTGTTGGCATACTAAACTCACTGAAGTATTGTTTTCTCTAGGTTTTCAGCAAGGGAAAGCTGATCCATGTGTATTTGTCAAAGAGGAAGGGCAAATGAAGCTGTATTGCTTATTTTATGTTGATGATATACTTTTCTTTTGGAAAGATGTCAAAATGTACAATAACGCCCTAGCTCAACTGAAAGAGCACTTTGACATGAAAGATCTTGGTGAGGTAACCAATTACCTATCTCTGGAAATAGAGAGAGATCAAGATGGCAACATTCTAGTACACCAGTCACGGAAAATTGCTGATGTGTTAAGCAAACTAAACCTGATGGATGCTAACCCTGTAGACACACCGATGACAACAGGTTATCAGGTAGATGACACTGAAGAAGCATTTTCTGACACTACACTGTACAGAAGTGTGCTAGGCAAACTAAACTTCATTGCCAGATGTTCAAGACCTGACATTGCTGTTAGCTGTAATTTGCTAAGCAGACAAGTCAACAATCCTACTGTTAAGGATTGGAAAGCTCTGAAATGCAGAGCACACTGTTTGAAAGGCACTATGCATTACAGGCTGAGATTTAACAATCAGAAGTCTGGTGGTCTTGAGATATTTGCAGATGCAAGTTTTGGTGGTGACACTACAGACAGGAAAAGCACGTCTGGAGTTTGCTACATGTACAATCAGGGTATATTTGATTGGTCATGCAAGAAGCAAACAACAGTTAGCTTAAGTACTTGTGAAGCTGAACTGAATGCACTGTCTTATTCACTAAAGGATTGTGAATGGTTGCTACAATTGTGCAAAGACATGAAAATTCCTGTCAAATGTCCAATCCAGGTTTATCAAGACAACAAAGCATGTTTGGCTTTGCTGAATTCTGAAGGTTGTAAGCAAAGCACAAAGCACTTGCAATTGAAACTGCAACATGCTAGGGAATGTATTCAGAAGGGACTCGTAACGGTGTCCTATATGCCAGGTAATGAAATTCCTGCTGATGTATTGTCCAAGGTTGTTCCAAGGGATCAACACTGTACCTATGTGCAGAAGTTGGGTTTGTACTGATATTGTACGAACACGCCGCCCAGTGATGTACACAGAAAGGGGGAGGATGTTGGTTTCTATTTCCCTCACTGAGCAGCAAATGCATGTCACAAGACAATGTTTACATTCCACAGTTCAAGTTACTGTTGGATTCCCACGGGAATGGGAGACTGCATGTGACATACACTGGTTTCCTGTTTGTCAGTGTTCTGTCGTTTCTTTGTTAGAGAGGGAGCTGCTCTCTGCTCTCACAGAGGCAAGATGTATGTTTGTGTGTTCTCGGTGTAGATGAGAAATAAAACAATTAGCATGTAGCACAATACCTGCTTTAATCCAGCCTGCCATGAAATATCTCAGAAGTGAAGCAGGAGAAAGACCCCCAGTTTATGGCGGTGAGCTGACTTGGTTTTGAGTAGGAGGGTGTGGACTGCAGGGGACTGGTCTGCTTATGTGAACAGGCTGGACTTCAAAATATCTGGCTGCTCTTATATTCTTTTCCTGAAAGGCTGCAGTTAGGTTAGTGAGTGGCAGACTATTGCCTATCTTGTGTATCAGCAGCACTGTAGAGTCAGGCCAGATGGCAAATCCTGATAGTTGGGGTCGGGATGCATATGGAATGGGTTGGGGAAAGAGGGATGGCCACTTCCAATCTACCAGGAAGCATTTTTCAGCTGGAAAAACAGCTTATAATCACAGATTGTCATCACCTATTGGTTGTACTCCCTATGAGAAGATGTTTGGTAAGAAACCTTACGTCAAGCACATGAGAATCTTTGGTTCTGACATGTGGGTACACACCCCACAAAGCAACAAGCTTGGGAAGCGTGGGGCACATGGTTTGTTCATGGGGTACGAAAAAGGTGCATACAGGGTATGGATGACTGACTCTAAGTCCATTAAGTTCACAAAGAGTGTTGAGTACAATCCTAAGTGGGGGGAAACTGGCAAGGGGGAGCCTAAAGCAGGACCCAGCCATTCACAGGGCAAAACGAAAAGGAAACGTCATTTCCAAGAATGGGCTTGTTGGCAGCGTCATAGACGAAAGTCAGATGACTCATCTGGATAGCTGAGTATGGATGTATGTGTTTGATCTCTCGTAAACGGCTTTGAAGCTGAACAATAAATCTTGTGAAGAGATGGCGCGAAGCCAGGAGTGTTGTTTTACTAGCTTATCAGCACCCTCACCCCCACACACCCTTCCTTCTTCATCTTTGTAGATTAATTTTGGGCCGTATTTTTCTTTTATCTAGAACACCACTCCTCTTTTTTTGTTTTTTTCTGAAGCAATAGTCTTTCCCCAATCTTTTATTACTTAAAATCCTCTTGTGTTTTCTTGCAACATGAGTTTCTTGCAAGCAGATTATGTCAAGATTCCGTTCAATCAACACATGTTCAATTTGAATTCTTTTATTTTTATTGTTACGACAATTAACGTTCCATGACAGGATTTTCAGAGCCATTTTTATTTAACTAACAACTAATGTAAAGTCTAGTTTAAATTTGGTGTTCTTTGCTGTCGGTCTCTTCCTCTTCTTCTTCTCCTTCGTCCTTCTCCTCCTCCTCCTCTCTGTTCCTCTTGCTGTTCTCCCTCTGTTCTTTTCTTCTCCACCTTTCCCAGCTCCTTATCTTCTGGCAAATTTCTCAAGGTCCTGGGGCCTAGATAGCTTGAACCTCTTTTCTTTATAATAGAATGAAATCCCTTCCAGGAATTCCCATCTATATTGAATTCCTTTTTTTTTAGCTGGCCCACTAATTGTTTATAAATATCTCTTCTTCGAAGAAATCTGACTGGAACCTCCTTAAATATGATAATTGCCTTCCCATCAATACATAAATTTTTGTTATAATTGTTATAATTTAATCTCAGTATTTCATTCCTCATATCCATAGAATTAAACATAACCAACACATCCCCCGGCAATTTCTTCCCTCTCGCTCTAACAGATTTTACCTTTATTCGAAATGCATTTGCAATTGTGTAACCTATCTCCTCTTCCCTCATGTCCAGCCAGTTCGCTAATTCTTTAATTAGTTTAGCTCTTATATTTTCATTTATCTCCTCAGGAATCCCCCTGAATTTCAAATTTAATTGTTTCTGCCTCATCTCTAACATCGCCATATTGTCCAATATTTCTTCTTGTGTTTTACTTTTCTCCTTTACTTCTCCTCTAATCCTGTCTGTCTCCCTTTTACTCTCCTTTAGATCTTTCTGGGCCCTTTTCATTGACTCTTCAAGCACTTTGTATCTTACTGTTATGTCCTTTACTTTGCCTGTCAATTCTCCCACCACCCCCTCCAATTTTTTATCTAATGTATCCTGAACTTCCAACAACTTTTTCTCAATATACTGCTCAGTGTTTAAATTCCTTCCTTATTTCGACCATCAACGCATCATAGTCTTTAATCTCTTTCCCATTCTTGCCATTCTCCTGTCTAGATGTCTAGATTTCCCCTGGTGTTCCCACTCCTTTCTTCATTTTGTCAGTTACTTAATCAGATATTTATTCACTAACGTTGTTCTATTTTCCACCCCTAGGGGTCGCAGGTTTAAATATGCAGTTTTTCAATCTTTCAATTGCAGTTCCCCTCTTTCCCCACGCAACAGTAGCAATTCCAATAATAGTCTTTCCTTAGATAGAGGTACTTTCGATTTATTTGTTCCTCAAAAGGTATTTCTCCTTTCACGTGGCCGGAGGACCAGACGGGGAAACTGCCATAGAAAACCAAGAAGAAAGGCACAGGAAAAGGGGGAAAGAAATCCCCAAAACACAAAATGGGAAAAGGGGAGAGAGGGGCAAATAAAAAAGGGGGGAGGAGAAAGAAAGGGGGGAAAAGAGAGAGAAAGAAAGAAAAAATAAAAATAAAAATCCTCCCCCCAAAAAATTGATTCTCAATATTATTTTCCAAGTTTAAGGTCTTCTTTTTTCAGCCACTTGTCGGCTTAATCCAGAGATTCTCCACAAAGGACCGATAGTCAAATAAGATAAGGTGTACTGTCTATCTTCTCCCCAACAACGTAGGGGGCGAGGAATAAAGGGAAGGAGCTCAGACGAGATTGAAGCAAACATTCACAGCGACCCCAAGATCTCCCCCTTCTTACTCCCACCAGACGTTCCAACTTTCCTCAGTGTCAATCCAACATATAACTCCACACAGTCTCTTCTTAAACACGGCAGAGGAGCAAATAGAAGGCTAACTGGTGAGCGCTTTAAGTCCACCTTCTGACTACTGGCACAAAGCGCTCCGACTGGAACGATACAAAGAAGTTTTTATTCACCTTCTACGCCTCTGAATTGTTTCCACACAAATCTTTGCCTCGGAACATTGTAACCAAGGTCTTTCTGCAACACTCACTTGGCGGCTATTTTCTTACTTTCTCTCCTCTCCCAGTCTTCCGCCATACGCAATTTTCTCCTTACCGCCGGGATGGACTCCCTTTTTTCGCCCCTCAGCGCTCCAAATCTTGTTAGTTTTCTTTTTAGAATCCACAAGCAGTAGCTGCTTTGGTTGTCCAAATTCGGTTTTTTTCCGTTTTGGAAGTTGGCCGCTTTCACTCGAAGCTTGAGACTGCACAGCACGGGGCCTGCTGCTTCCCCTCTGTGCCTGCAGCTCAATCCCATCCCCGAGCTTATTGTTTAAAGCCCGGAAAATGGGAGAGCACGTCCAGGCTGCGCCGGGTACTCTGTCCCCCAAGATACTCCTCTTGAGGTTTTGAGGTCTACGTAGCCTTTGTAGCCCCTCTAAAGCCCCCACACTGCTCGAGACCCCCTGGAGGGTTAGTTCACGCTTCTTTTCATGGCCGCGGCTCAACCGGAAGTGAAGCCATCTGTGCAATAATTTCAAGGAGTTTCCCCAAAGAAATCTGGAAGCAGATTTTAAGGGCTGCAATTCCCAAATTTTATTCCCATCCGTGGGAATCATTTGTGTGCCATATCTTTTTAAGGGGTTCCATATATCCATTGATAACCTACATGAAGCAATATAGAGTATAATTTAGAATCTAATCCTTCCCCCCCCCCCTCTCTCTATCCATTGCAATTTTCAAATTTGGTTAAGGGTGACTGTTTTTCTACACACCCCTCACCCTCTCCAGTTGCACATCCAGACTCAGGCATGCTCATGGGTGAGCTGTGTGATAAGCGGGTGGAGATAGGGTTTTCGTGTATGTGGGGGGATACTTTGTACATGCTCAGAAGCACCCTCTACACATATCCCAAGGCATGTGGATGAAAGCAGGCAGTGCCAAGAAGGTGTGTCTGTGTGTTTGTGTGGGCACTGTTGGGATTCGCAGGATACTGAGTAAGTCTGCAGGCTTCAACAGGCTGATGCAATACTCTGTGAAGTGCTGGGTCAGAGTGACTCAGCAGGAATGTGATTGGCTATCACCTGTTTTAAAAGGAAAGCCTGTGCAACAGTAATGTTGGTTGTGGTGGTTGTGCTGTGGTGTGGTGATGCTGTGGTGGAGAGTATTCGTTTGCCTTAAGGAGCAGGTACTCTGTATGGACTGTTTTTGTAAATACTTGTATATAGCTCACATTAAAAAGACTGCACTGAAAAAAACCTGGGACTCTGAGCGTTTCGCTGAAAGCGCCGCGAGGAATTTGCGACAGGCACTAGGGGTATAACTTTTTGACTTTTCTTTTCTTCCCCGAAAACAGTTTCCTGTATCATAAAGGGATGCACTTTTGCTTAGAAACGCTGGAAAAGGGACTAAGTATTCTCAATTATGGAAAAAGGTTGCCCCAAAATGAAAAGTTGGAAACATCGTATATGTAACGTTACTACTCATAACTATGAGCACTTTTAAAAACTTCATGGAACTGTTTATAACTTTTACAGCTGCCTGGAACTTCCTCAAACTGTGGAGAATGTTCAAGAAGAATCCAAATATTGGTCTATAGGGAAAGATTTGTGGGCAAACAACTAAACTTCTTAATTTTTAATATTTCTTTCTGTGGCAATATACAATTGTGGTTGGAGAAACCCAGCTGAGTGGGCGGGGTCTAAATATAATGATAATCATTACAGTGTCACACAAGATCCTCAATTTATTCTCAGCAATAAGAAGTGATGACCCATGTGTATTAGAAAATTTGCAAGCTCTATTTTTCCTGTATACATGCTATGCATATTACATACTACATTGTTTATTTATTTTTTGTTTAAATCGGGTGCTCAGCTTCTTCTACCATTGCAAGGAAATAGCCTCCTATCCTGAGCAGTACTGAGTGTCCAGCCAAGCAGTGGACTGGGATGTGGGCCTCACTGGAGTCCCTTGGGCATGCCCATTGCGCAGAACCTGGCTGGCCGGAGCCCCCTCTGACAGCAGGCACCATGGGTGGGGGGGAGAGATCTGCTCGGTGGTGGAGTGCCCCCACTTTGCATGCCAAAGGCTCCAGGTTCAATCCCTGGCACCCCCCCCTTAAAAGGACCCTTGGCCAGAGAGATGCTGCCAGCACAGCAGACAATACGGGTGGGTTAGATGGACACCAGTGCCCGCCAGATTCTTCTGTTCTGTGCCTTGGTGGAGCAGGTGTGATGAAACCTTGGGCCTCATCCCGGAGGTTTCTGAGCTACAATTCCCCTCAGCCCCAGCTGATGGTGGTTGATGGGAGTTGTAGTCCAAAATATTTCTTTGTTTGCATTTGTATCCCACCTCGTTCTCCAAGGAGCTTAAGGTGGCAGAGGTACAGGGTTCTCCCTTCCCGATTGAATCCCATCGCAGCACTCTCTAGCAATACCATTGCAGTGCCTTTGAGTGCATGCAGAGTGCCCATACCCTGTGATGCCTTGCGACTGGCCTTCGCGTGGCTTTATCCACCAGGGGTCGCCATGAGGGGCGGAGAAGGTCTATAGTTCAGAAGGTCCCAGGCTTAGTCCCCAGGGACATCCCCAGCAAGCAGGGCTGGGAGAAGACTTCCGGGTTAGCGCGACCGGCTAATGGCGGATTCCCTCCGAGTTCCGGAGGGAATCGGCTGCGCAGGAGCTGGGTCTAGCCGCTGCGGCGACGTGGGGACCCTCAGAAATCACAGGCACTGAAGCCTGTGAACCTGGTGACTCGGCGGGCACCATTTGCGCCCCCCGACCTGCGAAGGAGCCTTTTTAAAGGCTTCGGAACGGGGGACGGGGTGAGCGGCGCGGTGCTGAGAGTCGACTGCTCCTCCTGCGGAGTGAAGCCGCATGCCATGGTCGGAGAGCGCTGACTTCTTCTTGTGAACAATTGGACTCTAAAAGTAACAACCCGTGAGTAGTACGGAAATTGGACTTGAAAAGGAATTTTTTTTTGTTGAATTTGGCACGATCGGGGAAGGTGCAAACAGGAAGTCCGCCTCCCCGTCTTGTAAATATTTTAAAGCAAGGACTAGTTAACTAAGGTCGAGAGAATTTCTTTTTCTTCATTGGGTAAAAGATATTAATTTCACGATTTGGCAGTATAAGCATAAATAACCTTATGGGAGGATAAGAGCTAATTTTGAGAGCTGAAGTGCCACCCCCCCCGGACCCGGGAGTGATCCGCGAGAGAGCCTGTTGAGGAGATATAGAAGAGTTTGACAGCTGTCAAAATTAGCTGTCAAGAAGGAAAAAGAGAACTTTGTTTCTGCTGTCTCTGCTGGAAATATTTGTTGCAATTTGGTCATATTTTGTTGAAAATAAGGAAGAACTGATACAAACTAACTTGACTTTTGGATTTGAACTGGAAAGAACACTAAGTTACCAAAATCCCTCTAGAGGGGGATTTGGGACATTACAAGAATGGCTGGAGGAGGGAAAATTCAAGCTGGGCTGGACAGAGGTTTTGTTCTCTTGGGAAAGTTACAAGGCCAAATGGATGTTTTGGCTACAAATGTTGCAACTCTGAACTTAATAGTAATCATTGAATTTTATAAGGATATGACTCAGGAAGCCCATGCAGCTGGACAAAAAGAGACATTTGAGAGTCTTGAGAGTATGGAGAAGGAGACATATGTTGATTCTGAAGAAAAGGAAGGAGGAGCTGTAATTTTGCAGATGTCAAAGGAGAGCCAGAGGCCTGACATGACGGTTACAAAGGAAAATAAATATTGGATGATGAAAATCTGGTTTGAATTGGAGATTGAAGAATGGAGAGATCTCCTTATGTGGAGATCTGAAGACCTATGGATTACAAATTTGATCAAGGTGGAAGTTGGAGCTTTCGGGACAATTGGACTTAAAATGAGTAAGAAACAAGATTTGGGCTCCTTTTTCAAGTATGGAGGTCTGGCTGGAAGAAACATGGACTTTATGGGGACAGAGCTTCTCCGAGATCTGGTGTTTAATACTAAAGACTATCAAAAAAACCGGCAGAGAGGAACTGAGAGAGAATTAAGAGCCTCGGATGTGAGGTCTCCAGACTGATAGTAGATTAAGACTGATGGACATTTGTTGGGGATCGAAACCGGGAAAGGGGGTGGCGGGGTTTGGGAATCCAAAGGGTGTATAACTATAATCTGTTTTCTTTTATTTTGTTTTGCTATTAGTAAGAAAATTGGGGAATTCATGGAAGGGAATTTGGGTCGACTTTAGAAAAAGGTTTTAAGAATGAGTACTGATGTATAAATAGGGATGTTTATAAATTAAAATGGGTTTTTTATTCAAAATGAACTAAATATAAAAAGGTTAAAAATTGGGGATAAGAACTTGCTGAACTAACAATTTGAATTGGAATATAAGAAGGGGAGGTGTGGGGAAGTCAGGGAAATATGTCATTGAAAATATGGATTGATGTGTTTTTTAATTTTTTCTTTTTTTCCTTTTTTGATTTTTTTTTTACTAAGATGGAAAAAATTTAATAAACATTTATTAAAAAAATTAATAAACATTTATTTAAAAAAAGAACTTTGCTTCAGGATAAGAACAGAAATCGGGCTCCAGCGGTGCGGCGGCAGCAGGGTGCCCCATTAGCTAAAGTGGTGCTTCAGGTTAAGAACAGTTTCAGGTTAAGAACGGACCTCTAGAACGAATTAAGTACTTAACCTGAGGTACCACTGTATTTTGCATTTGTTGAATCTTTAATGCAAGGATTTTGGGAACATGTCCTGCTGTTGTGTGGGATGTGGTTGTGCGAGTGTGATTCAAGGTGCCCATTGGAGAGCTGTTGTGACATGTCTGGAAAGACCACAGTTCAGTGGCTGAACACACAGGGTGGTACCGAGCTAACTTGTTCCTTCAGCTCAGGGAATTCTGCTTGTGCAACAGGACATTATGCCTCTCCGCCCCTGCACACACCCCTAAAGCAGTTCTGGAGGTTCCCTCAGCCCTCTAGAGCAGATATGGGGATGATGTGGAGCATGAGCAGGGAGAGAACAGGGCAAGTTCCTTGTGGTGATAGCACATTAGTTGGATGCCATCCATGCTCTCCATACAGAGAGTTCCAGGTTCAATTCCTGACATCTCCAGTTTAAAAAAGAAATGTTGGAGGGTATAACAGAGTGTTTTATAAGGCTTCACCATTTTTTGCCCAGCTTAATCCCTGCTTCCAAGCAGCCACATAACTTACATATATCTCAGCCAGTCTGCTCCCAGTCAGAAATGAAAGACCAAGAAGACTTTCCCCAGAGTCTGTCATTTATTTGGTGACAAGCCAGAGCATGTAAATCTATTGAGTATCTTAAGCAGCATTCCTGTTTAGCAGTTTTTCCAGACCGGCTAATTTGAATGCAATGGAGTCAGAGTATCGATGGGTGCACACAGACTAATTTGAGTAGCAAAACACTTTGGAATAACGTTCGGTTTCATGTTGGACCAACAATTTTGTGCCTGGGACTGAACTTAATTGGAACTGGTTCTGTTAGTTCGCTGCCACAGCTGGCAATAAACAGCACAGATTGGATTGGTATTGTGTTGTTCAAAATGCCTCCCCCTGTCCATTCGCCAGAGCAACATTTGCAATAATAAAAAGGAGTTGCTGGGCACTTTTAATAATAAGTTAATGGATGAATTTTCGTCTAACTGAATAAATGTAAATAAACAAAATGCCCATCTGAAACCTGAGGAGAGTCTCAAGTCTGAGGACTGAATCAGCCATGCAACTACACATATATATTGTGTGTGTCATTAGTAGTGTGACAATTAGTGTGGGGAAACAGACTCACTACCTAAGAGAAACAAAAGCACTAACTCCTGTTTTTAAAGTGCATTTGGGTGCACTATAATTAGAACAGAATCAAGTATATCAGCTTTATGAGTCAGATGAAAATGGTTTCAAAAGAGCTCTAACTCAGGGTTTAAACTGGGAATACCGATTACTTACTCACTATATTGCCATGACAGCTCACAGGAGTTGGAATTGCAGGTGTTAGTAGAACTCTTTTACCTAGGAAGTCAGGTGACTTGTGGATATCCAATGAACTTCCTCCTGCCTTCTCTTATATGACCTCTGAGAATTCCTGAGCAATTTTTGATACACTTTTAGGAAACACGACACATGGCCGGCCCTCCTTTGCAGCAAGAATGGAACTAAATATTTATTATTCTTATTTATAATTTTCATTTATGAGAAACATTTCAAACAGAATCATCTTTACATATCATATTTCGACTTCCCTCTCCCTCTTTCTGTGGTTCCTTATATTTACTCTATTTTTCTACATATCTCAATTTAAATCTATTTTATATTTTATTTCCATCCATTTCTCTTTTTTAAATTTTTTTTGCATGTTTTTACATTAATCCTGCTAATGTCTTAATTTGTTTACGATGAATTTGAAAATATTCAATAAATGATTTCCGTTCCCCCTTAAAAAAATAAAAAAAAGCAGGGCTGGGAGAAGACTCATGAGGAGATGCTGCCAGTCAGTGGAGACAATTCCGAGCTCTATAGACCAGGAGTCTCTGACTTGGCAAAAGACAACTGCCCCACGTTCTTATGTTTTTCTATTATTCTGCGTGGAGTAAATGGGCACATGAATAAGGGAATGAAAGAGAAGGAGGGGCACACATTCCAACACAACACCCTGTTTGGATGTTATTTATTCATTCATTAATTGCATTTATATCCCCTCTTTTCCTCGGAGGAGCTCAATGTGACATCCACATAGCGTCCAGAGTGGCACAGTCTAATTCCAACGACAACCCTGTGAGGTAGGCTAGGGTGACAAGCAGTGACTGGCCCAGGGGGGCTAACTTGTATGAAATATTGTGGGAGGGCAGGTAAGCCGCTTCCTGCATAATCGATCGCAAGACATCACTTGAGTAGCAATGCCCATCAACCAGGGGAGGGGGAACTGTCCCCCTCAAATATTTTATTAGGGGGTGGGCAAAGGGACCTCCACCCCTAGGAGTTGGCTTCTATGGACTGGCCTCTAATGCCACATCCAGGGAGCTTTGAGGCTGAGTGGGAGGATTTGAACCCAGGTCTCTCCCAGGTCCTAGTCTGACAAACTAATCACTATGCCACCCCGGATCTCTTAAAAAGAGCTCCTTCAACAACGGAGGCCAAAAGGCAACATGAAAGTGTACTGATTTGGGAGGACTAGAGGAAAGGGAGGGGGCGTTGACACCAGCCACTCTTAAAGGGCTCAAAAACCGCCCCCAGATAGGAAAAGAGGAAGGATGTGCGCTAGAGCAGGAGTGAAGCGAGGAATCAGGGCATCATTGGCATGGTGCATAATTGCTCTGGGGTGCGCGCAGACATCGATGCACGCAGCCTCAAGCGCTTCTGGTTCACTTTTCGGCGGCCGATCCCAAGCGATCATTGCCTGCTGGAGACACGGGGAGGTGGAGATAACAGAGGCTGGAAACATCTTTGCTAGCGGCCCTGAGGAAACTCAGTGGTAGGCAGAGGACTTCCCAACGTGGCAGAGATGGGGAACCCACGGCCATGTTGGCTGCAAGTCTGGCGAGCGACGGGCCACGGGGGGTCGACCACACCTGAACTCCCAATTCTCATTTCCCGTTGACCGGCTTACAGGAATTGGTGGGATTTGACAATATTTGCAAATGCACTTTGCTAGGAGGTCCTTTCCCCAGCTTTCTTAATTATTTAATTTGTAACGCACTGCCTTTCTGGCCAAGGAACCCAAGGCAGTTCACTATTTTCGAATGCAGAAACAAATAAATTATACAGCATAAACCAATAAGTTCTCGCTGAAGTAGGAACCAGACCGAGGTGAGGAGTTGAGTTTTGGCGCGCCTCTTCCGCTCCAGCGAAGACGAGGAGCCCGCGGTTCTCCAGATGTGGTCCCCAGGCTCCAGCAGCCTCTGGAGAGCCGCAGGCCCCTCATCCCCAGCGCTCCGAGCTTGGGGAGGGCTGTTGTACCAGCAGCCTGCTTCCAAGATGCATCTGGAGGATGGTGTTATAAGAATTTTAAGGTCTTAGATATGTAATAAATGTTCATAAATGGACCAAACAAACACGTGCCTAAATATAGAAACCACATGTTTGGAGCAGCACAGGAATACAGTCCTCCTGAAACCATTTTGACTCCCAAACTGACCAAATGTTTCTCTCCAAGGAGGGAGAGGGAACCTTCCCATTGTCTCAGGAATTAAGTGATTACCATCTCAAAGGACTGGCCAGGTTCCCCAGGTAATCCAATCAAGTGACCATTAACAGGTAACCTGTCCAACTTGGACAGTGTTCTCGAAGCCACAAACATGAGTCTGACCAAACTGCGGGAGGCAGTGGAAGATAGGAGTGCCTGGCGTGCTCTGGTCCATGGGGTCACGAAGAGTCGGACACGACTAAACGACTAAACAACAACAACAACAGGTGACCTGCCAGACAGGAGATAAACAACACACTCAGATTTCTGTTGTAGACCGCCTTTTCTATGATGTAGGTGTGATGTATCTGGGGGGGTGGTCTTGGGCTACACCCCTTCTGTGATGTAGGTATGATGTTTCTGGGGGTGCTCTTGGACTCCAGGGTGGGCAATTTAAAATGTCTATATAAGGGTGGGCACACCTTTGTTGTGGGTCCTCCTCCCTCCTCCTGCGGGTGAGGGGAGCACCCTGCTGCGACAGCTTTAATAAAGATCAGGCTTACTAGCTGCTTTGCTTCTCAATATTCTCTGGTTGACCTCTGTTATTTTCTCCTACTGAGAGGAAACCCACTTAAGGACTCTATACGGGCTCTTGCGTACCCCATAAGGGAAGAAGGGCAGATTTTGTTTACAACAGAGGGCAGCGTGAGAAAAGCATATCGGACCACCAAGGTCTTTGGTTGGACCTCCTGATGTCAGCTGCTGGCTGGGCCGCTGGCTTCTAGCTCATGCACAGACCGCTGGGGTGCACAGATGGGGTGGGTTGTTCCCACTCCAAATTAAGGTGTTTTTTAAAATTTCTCATTAAAGAATTCTATATATATCTACTTTTCCACCCCCACTTCCCACCACTTTTTCTGTTTACTTATTAAAATGGTTTTTCCCCCTTTCCTTCTCTTTTTTGAACAAACAAACAAACAAACAAACAAGCAAACCGTTTTTAGTAGGATTTGTTGTGTTTTTCTTTTTTTCTTTCTTCTTTTTCTCCCTATCTCTTTTCTCTCATCCTTATCTTTTCTATTCTTTCTCTTTCCCTTTTCTTTCCATCTTATCTTTTGTCTCACACTATAACTTGAACCACCACAGCGACTTTTGATTTTTAAATAGAATTCCATTAGCCTTTATATTTTTAACTTTTGACTCTTATCTGCAAACTCCCAACCCCACCTCCCCACCTTAACACTGGGAGGGCCATGTCCCCGGAATTTGTGAAGACAGGATTCTCAAAAATACCTCTTCCTTGCGGCTCCTGGAGTATTGCTGGCAACGGCTGGAGTTTTTCTTCAAGCTCCTGGACCTTCATACGCAATGCTTGATCATCCTTAAGTACTGTTTCCGCCCCCGTCTTAGGGCTATTGGGCACCTTCTTCAGTATTTCAACATCCTGGAGAGAACAAACACTTCCTGCTAGACATTTACTCCAGACATTTATAGAAGGCACAGAGGCACTGGTTGAAGAAGAAGAGAAGAGTTTGGATTTGATATCCAAACTCTGCTCCCCCACAACAAACACTCTGCGAGGTGAGTGGGGCTGAGAGACTTCAGAGAAGTGTGACTGGCCCAAGGTCACCCATCAGCTGCATGTGGAGGAGCAGAGATGCGAACCCGGTTCCCCAGATTACGAGACTACCGCTCTTAACCACTACACCACACTGGCTTTCACTGAACTTCGCTGAAGAAGTTGGGAATGAGCAGACAGAACTTCACTGAAGAAGTTGGGAATGAGCAGACAGTGCTATTGCTGAGAAGGAGCTCCACCCCAGGGTGCTAAAGAGCTCTTGCCCTAGCCTGCAGGTGCCAGAAGGCCAAGCGCTGGTGTTGCAATGGTGGTACTTCAGAGGAGTATGAGAAAAGGCTGCTCTGGATTCTGGGTATATAAATGGCCTTGCCTGAAGCTGTGGATTGTGCTCTGCATTAGCAGAGAGGCTCTACTTAGTTGCAAATGAAGCACATTTCAGTCATTATAGAAACCGGTGTTTCCATGCATGCTTGTTCAGGAACTCTGTGAACTAGACAGCCGCTGTTTGAACTGGCCCTTTTTCTGGCAGGTTAAACGATTAAAGTTGACTTGATTAACTTCATCCGCCAACTACCCTTCTAAGCAACCAGAGCAATTACAAATAAAAGGCTCTCCAACCGTGCGCTATCCCTATCTGCAAGCAAGCTCTCCCACAAAGTGGGGGGGGACAGGGGATCCCCGCTGCTGTGCTTTACCTCACAGCCCCAAAGACAAGCCGTCCAGCTGGAGAAAAGGGGGTGGAGGGGTGTACGCCGCAGGAACGGCCAAGAACACTGGCCAGATTATTACACAAGAAGAGATAAAAAGGGCTATAAAAAGGATGAAAATTGGAAAAGCACCGGGGCCGGATGGCTTATCGGCTAAGTATTACAAGACATTAAGCGACCAAATATCCCCAATTCTATGTGAAGTGATGAATGTATCTTAAAAGAGGGGAGGGTCCCGAACACCTGAAGGAAGCATATATTACATTGATTCCTAAAAAAGAGGTCGATATGTTGGAGCCGAAGAATTATAGACCAATTTCGTTACTAAACAACGACTACAAGTTGTTCGCAGATGTAATGGCAGAAAGATTAAAAAAGGTATTAAATAATAGAATACATAAAGACCAAACGGGCTTTCTTCCAGAGAGACAATTGAGGGACAATGTAAGAAATGTGATAAATATTATTGAATATTTGGATATGAGAATAGATAAACAGGCCGCCCTGGTTTTTATAGATGCCGAAAAGGCATTTGATAATGTTTCATGGGGGTTCATGAGGAAAAGCTTGGAAATGATGGGGATGGGAGAAAAATTTAGAAAAAGTATTGAAGCAATCTACCATGAACAAAAGGCAAAACTCATAATAAATAATACTATGTCAGAATCTTTTGACATATTTAAAGGGACTAGGCAAGGCTGTCCTCTGTCTCCTTTATTATTTATAATAGTACTGGAAATATTTAATAAGAGATTAAGGGAAACATCAGAGATTAAAGGAGTCAGAGTAGGAAAGAAGGAACATAAAATAAAAGCTTTTGCCGATGATATCGTACTAACACTGGAAGATCCAAAATATAGTGTAAAAGAAGCTTTAAAAAAATTTGAAGAGTTTGGGGTAGTGTCAGGACTTAAGATTAATAAGAACAAAGCCAAAATGCTGGTTAAAAATTTGACAAAGGAAGAAATGTTAGATTTAGAGCAAAGGACGGGACTTATGACAGCTAAGAAAGTGAAATACCTTGGAGTGTGGATTACGGGAAAGAATATTAATCTATATAAAGATAATTATGAGGTCACTTGGAGGAATATTAAGAAAGATCTTGAAATCTGGGGGAGAATGAGACTATCCTTGGGGAGGATAGCAGTGGTGAAAATGAATGTTCTCCCCAGAATGCTATTTTTATTTCAAACTATACCCGTACTTAAAGGTTTAAGACAATGTAAAGAATGGCAGAGAGCCCTGGGGAAGTATGTTTGGCAGGGAAAAAGACCACGAATAAAAATGAAAATATTGGTTGATAGAAAGGAAAGAGGGGGCTTTGCTCTTCCGGATCTGAACATATATTATGAAGCGGCTTGTTTACTATGGCTAAGAGATTGGATTAGATTGGAAAATAGTGATATATTGGATCTGGAGGGCTTCGATAATAGGTACGGGTGGCACTCGTACCTATGGTACGAAAAGGTGAAGGTGCACAAGGGCTTTCTAAATCACATCTTTAGGGGACCAATATTTCAGGTATGGGAGAGAAATAAAAATTTATTGGAAAGAAAGACCCCCTGGTGGATCTCACCAATAGAGGTGCTAACTATCAAGAAATCTAATATGGAAGAGAAAAATGCCACCTATGAAGATCTCATAAGTAAAACAGAACAAGGTATTAAACTTAGACCGTATGAAGAAATAAAAGACTCACTTACTGGTTAGTTGCAATACCACCAGGTGAATGATTTGCTAAAAGAAGACAAAAAGAAGGCAGGTTTTGAGGATAAAAAATCTAAGTTTAATGTGGAGGTTGTGGAAGGCAAGAGTAAAATATTGTCTAGAATATATGATATATTACTCGAGTGGTATACAAAAGACGAGGAGGTGAAGGAGGCAATGACCAAATGGGCGATAGATTTGGGGTATAACATTGAATTTGAAAGATGGCTGGAATTATGGAATAAAAATATAAAGTTTACAGCGTGCATGGCACTGAGGGAAAACATATGGAAAATGATATATAGGTGGTACCATACACCGGTGAAGTTGGCCAAAATGTATAGATTAAAGAACAAAAGTTGTTGGAAATGTGGTGAGGTGGAGGGCGATCTTTATCATCTATGGTGGTCATGCAATAAAGTGAAAGGCTTTTGGGAACTAATTTATAATGAGCTTAAAATTTTTTTCAAATATACATTTCCCAAAAGACCCGAAGCCTTTTTGTTAGGAATTTTGGGTAAAGAAATCAAGAAAGAAAATAAGATAATATTTCTCTACGCCACTACAGCCGCAAGAATTATGTTGGCTCAAAATTGGAAAACGGAAGTTATACCTAATATAAATGAATGGCAGCTTAAAATGGTAAACTATGCAGAGCTTGCCAGGATAACAGGAAGAATACGAGATCAAGATGAACAGGAATTTCATAAAAATTGGAATAAATACTGGAAATATATTGGAAATTATTTGTAGATGATATTAGCGGGGATGGAGTAACGCTAACAGCAGTTAATATACAAGTTTAAAAACAAAGTACATGATTATAGAATTTTTATTTGATACTTACCAAAAGGGTAGAGGGGAGTCCAAAGGTTTTTGTTTGTTTGTTTGGGGAAGGGATATAATAAACTATGTAAATGAAAGATATGTATATCTATACATATATTGTAACATTTATTAGCATGTTTATTTGTGTACCTTACTTCTATAAGAAATTGTTTATTTACAAAAATTTGAATAAAAATGTATTGGAAAAAAAAGAACACTGTTTTTTGCTCAGCAATGAGGCGTTAAAACAGACATACCTTCCTCTGGGTGTGCTCGCTTGGGTCGGGCTCTCCCTGTCCTCAGTGGTGGCGGCTGCAGCAAGGTCAAGGCATCCCCCCCCCCCCGCCAGTGGATTGGCTGGCTGGAACTGGCTTGAATGTCCCCGGATTTAATTAATGTCCCCGGATGTAATCGGGACCTCTTACACTGCTTGCTGCCATGGCATCAGCCATGTTGCAGCGCAGGAAATCCCCAGGTGTAAATCCGGGGACATTAATTAAATCCAGGGACATTCCGGAGACAAATTTCTGCCGCGGACAGATTTCTGAATCTGGGGACTGTCCCTGTCAACCGGGGACGCCTGGTAAGCCTCCTTCTGGCCTTACCTGAACAGCAAGTGCAGCTTGTCCTGGATCACCGTGGATCCCTTCAGCTGCCATCAAGCTCCCAGGTGTGGATCTGTTGTCCTGACCTGAATACAAAAGAAGTGATTTTACATCTCCATTCCAACACGAAACGAAAGCCCAGAGCCTGGCTTCATGCTCCCCCTCATCTGGAATATAGTCACTTCCAACCCCCTCCCAGCCCAAGGATCTCCCTGTAGAGGACTGCTTGTATGACAGAGAGGTTTTCTGTGGAGTGCTGCCTCCCTCTGCTGGTGCAAGCTGTTTTTCCAGCTGAAAAATGCTTCCTGGTAGATTGGAAGTGGCCATCCCTCTTTCCCCAACCCATTCCATATGCATCCCGACCCCAACTATCAGGATTTGCCATCTGGCCTGACTCTACAGTGCTGCTGATACACAAGATAGGCAATAGTCTGCCACTCACTAACCTAACTGCAGCCTTTCAGGAAAAGAATATAAGAGCAGCCAGATATTTTGAAGTCCAGCCTGTTCACATAAGCAGACCAGTCCCCTGCAGTCCACACCCTCCTACTCAAAACCAAGTCAGCTCACCGCCATAAACTGGGGGTCTTTCTCCTGCTTCACTTCTGAGATATTTCATGGCAGGCTGGATTAAAGCAGGTATTGTGCTACATGCTAATTGTTTTATTTCTCATCTACACCGAGAACACACAAACATACATCTTGCCTCTGTGAGAGCAGAGAGCAGCTCCCTCTCTAACAAAGAAACGACAGAACACTGACAAACAGGAAACCAGTGTATGTCACATGCAGTCTCCCATTCCCGTGGGAATCCAACAGTAACTTGAACTGTGGAATGTAAACATTGTCTTGTGACATGCATTTGCTGCTCAGTGAGGGAAATAGAAACCAACATCCTCCCCCTTTCTGTGTACATCACTGGGCGGCGTGTTCGTACAATATCAGTACAAACCCAACTTCTGCACATAGGTACAGTGTTGATCCCTTGGAACAACCTTGGACAATACATCAGCAGGAATTTCATTACCTGGCATATAGGACACCGTTACGAGTCCCTTCTGAATACATTCCCTAGCATGTTGCAGTTTCAATTGCAAGTGCTTTGTGCTTTGCTTACAACCTTCAGAATTCAGCAAAGCCAAACATGCTTTGTTGTCTTGATAAACCTGGATTGGACATTTGACAGGAATTTTCATGTCTTTGCACAATTGTAGCAACCATTCACAATCCTTTAGTGAATAAGACAGTGCATTCAGTTCAGCTTCACAAGTACTTAAGCTAACTGTTGTTTGCTTCTTGCATGACCAATCAAATATACCCTGATTGTACATGTAGCAAACTCCAGACGTGCTTTTCCTGTCTGTAGTGTCACCACCAAAACTTGCATCTGCAAATATCTCAAGACCACCAGACTTCTGATTGTTAAATCTCAGCCTGTAATGCATAGTGCCTTTCAAACAGTGTGCTCTGCATTTCAGAGCTTTCCAATCCTTAACAGTAGGATTGTTGACTTGTCTGCTTAGCAAATTACAGCTAACAGCAATGTCAGGTCTTGAACATCTGGCAATGAAGTTTAGTTTGCCTAGCACACTTCTGTACAGTGTAGTGTCAGAAAATGCTTCTTCAGTGTCATCTACCTGATAACCTGTTGTCATCGGTGTGTCTACAGGGTTAGCATCCATCAGGTTTAGTTTGCTTAACACATCAGCAATTTTCCGTGACTGGTGTACTAGAATGTTGCCATCTTGATCTCTCTCTATTTCCAGAGATAGGTAGTTGGTTACCTCACCAAGATCTTTCATGTCAAAGTGCTCTTTCAGTTGAGCTAGGGCGTTATTGTACATTTTGACATCTTTCCAAAAGAAAAGTATATCATCAACATAAAATAAGCAATACAGCTTCATTTGCCCTTCCTCTTTGACAAATACACATGGATCAGCTTTCCCTTGCTGAAAACCTAGAGAAAACAATACTTCAGTGAGTTTAGTATGCCAACACCGTGCACTTTGTTTGAGACCGTAAAGGGACTTCTTCAGAGCACAAACAAATCCCTGTTTTACCTGTACGCCATCAGGTGGAAGCATATAAAGTGATTCACCTAGAGATCCGTACAAAAATGCTGTATTCACGTCGTGGTGAGAAACGTGAAGATTCTCTTCTGCAGCAAGTTTGAGCATAAGCCTAATGCTCTCATACCTCACGGTGGGTGAGTAAGTTTCGTGATAGTCTTCACCTGGTACCTGTGCAAAACCTCTGGCTACCAATCTGGCTTTGTGTCTGACTATCTTGCCATTTTGATCTGTCTTCGCTTTGAAGACCCATTTGCTTCCAAGCAGTTTCATTCCTGGAACTACTGGAACTAGCTCCCATGTTTTGTTCCTCTCTAAGGAATCAAGCTCAGCCTTCATGGCATTTAACCATGGCTCAGCATCCTTCGGATCCAAAGCCTGGATCTCTTGGAAACTTGAAGGTTCAAATACCTTCTTGGAGCTTCTAACAGCTGCCACTGCTGTTTTAGCAAATTCATCAGCAAATCTCTTTGGAGGTCTACCTTTAGTGGCTCTTTCAGACCTGCGAATTAGCCGTAAGTCTTCAACACTCTCCTCTTCCTTCTTAGGAGAATAGTGACCTATAGTGAACAATGGTTCCTCCAATTCTCGATCAGAGCCTTCAGAGGGTTGCATAGAGGCTTTCGCACTCTTGAAATCCTCTGAATCATCTGATTCAGTCTCAGATTCAGAATCAGGACCTTGATCAGTGGGTGTAGGGTGTGGTTGTTGCTGTGGCTGTTGCTTATCCTGAGTCTCTTCACTGTCATCAGGATAACATTGGAAAATTCCCACATTCTCCCCCACTTGGCATTGTACTCAATACTTCTAGTGAGCCTAATTGTCTTAGAGTCAGTCATCATTACTCTGTAAGAACCTTTCTGATACCCTAGAAAGATACCATGCAAACCACGCTTGCCTAACTTGGAGCTTTGTGGTGTGTGAACCCACATGTCAGAACCAAAAATTCTCATGTGTTTGATGTAAGGTTTCTTGCCAAACATCTTTTCATAGGGGGTACAACCAATCGATGATGATAATCTCCGATTATAACTGTAAACAAAACAGCTCAAAGATTCTGCCCAATAACTCTCTGGAAGATTGGCATCATGCAGCAAGGTTTTCAACCCTTGCAGCAATGTCTGATTTGCTCTCTCACATAGTCCATTCTGCCATGGCAAACGAGGACTAGACAAATCATGTTGAATTCCTTTCTCAGTCAGAAAAGCTTCAAACTGCAGAGAAGTGAATCCCCCCGCCCCCCCCCCCGCGATCAGAGAAAAGAGTTTTTATCTTCTTATCATGCACATTTTCCAACCAAGCACAGAATTCCTTGAACCTTGGAAATGCCTCTGATTTCTGCTTGAGATTAAACACATAAATATACCTGGAAAATGAATCAATGAGAACCATGAAGTACCTGTTTCCACCCAAAGAGGGCGATAGTGGACCAACTAAATCAGCATGCATTAACTGGTATGGTTCTGTAGCTTGTCTTGTTGGGATACTGCCAGGGAGACAAAAGCCATCATGCCCCCACGCCGATGCCGGACGATCCATCGCTCTCTGGTAGAAACACAGTATCAGTCAATTAGCGACACAAAGCCTCGGAAATAGCTTTCCACATTCCAAGCCTTGGTGCACGCTCTATCAGCAGAGTTCGTACAGCGAAAGATGCACTCAGGAGAGCATTATTTACATCTTTATTCAGCGTTGGTCAGAACAAAGAAAAAAACATGACTGCCTGCTTCGATGTCTCAGGCACAGAGAGAAAACAAAAGCTATATACATAAACAGAAACATCCTGTGAACAGGAAATACGCAGGCTGTGACACAACAACCTGCTCCCCTTTTAAGGTGGAACGGAAATATCCTAACATCCTCCCCCTTTCCGTGTAACCTGTAGTACCTGTGGTTCAACCCAATTGCAACCTCTGTACATAAACCTTAAGTTGTTCTCTGTTAACAACCTTAGACAACAGATCAGCAGGAATTTCATTTCCTGGCATGTAGGACACCTGAATGAGTCCTTTCTGAATACACTCTCTTGCACGATGTAGCTTAATCTGCAAGTACTTGGTTCTTTGCTTGCAACTCTCTGAGTTTAGCGCAGCTCTGCATTCCTCCAGACGAGATTGCAAGTCTGAAGCCCTCATTTCAAGTCTGGCATTCCGTTTTCTCAGGTCAGCAATTTCCTTCTCCATAGCTTCTGTTTTAAGCCTCTTTTCCACTAGCTATCAGCGAGGAGATGACTCATGCTGTGAGGGGTGAGGGTGCTGATAAGCTAGTAAAGCAACACTCCTGGCTTCGCGCCATCTCTTCACAAGATTTATTGTTCAGCTTCAAAGCCGTTTACGAGAGATCAAACACATACATCCATACTCAGCTATCCAGATGAGTCATCTGACTTTCGTCTATGACGCTGCCAACAAGCCCATTCTTGGAAATGACGTTTCCTTTTCGTTTTGCCCTGTGAATGGCTGGGTCCTGCTTTAGGCTCCCCCCTGCCAGTTTCCCCTTCTAACGAGGAAGAGACACTGCTGAATGCCGGCTTGGGCTCTCTATATTTGTCTCCCTCCCTCGTGGTTTCCCCTGCAGCCTCCAATTCCCTGACAGGGTGATAATAGTGCAAATTACTTTCCAAGGGGAGAGTATAAATCCAGTTGAAGTTTATGCACCTAACGATAAAAAATCAGACTTCTATTTGAAATTAGGTGACCCGTTGTTAGACTTTTTGGATCAACATTTGATATTAATGGGAGACCTTAATGGTGTGGCTATTCCAGATTTGGACAGATCAATAAGAAAAAGAGATACAAATGAGGGTAAATTACCTAGGTCGTTTTTTGACCTGGTGGACATAAGGGACTAATATGGAGACTTTAAAACCCCACAATAAAACAGTCCACTTTTTTCTTGAATCCAAATCAAAGCTGGGGGAGAATAGATTACATTTGGACCTCTAAGGAATTAGTCCCGAGATCATTTAAATCAGAAATTCTGCCACAGACTCTATCTGATCATAATCTGGTGTATTTGGAGGTGAGAGGAAAGATTCTTCATCATTTAGATGGAGAATGAATGAAAGTCTTTTCAATGATCAGAAGATAATAGATAAAGCGAAAGAAACAATTACATAATATTTCAATTGGAATTTAAATAAAGAAACACCCATAGAAATAGTAAGGGTCGCAAGTAAAGCCATCATGAGAGGCTTCTTAATTCAAAAAAATAGTCATCCAAAAAGTGGGAGAGAAAAGAAAAAAGAGGAACTTTTAGCACACCTCATGGAGAATGAGAGACTGCTAACAGTCAAGCCAAAAGATGAAAAAGTAAAACAAAATATAAAGATGTTACAAGCTCAGTTTTCCATGGTGGTGAATCAGGAAGTAGAATGGAGAACCAAAATGATGAGACAAAAGAACTTCGAGTCTGCTAATAAAATAGGAAAATATCTGGCATGGCAACTAAAGGCAAGGCAAAAACAAAATACAATATGTAAAATAAGAGAGGGAGAAAATATAATAGAAGACCCTAAAGAGATAAGAAGGGCATTTCAGAAATACTATAAAGACCTATATAAGAAAGAGAAAGAAGCCGACAACAGAATAGAGGATTATATACAAAAACATCAACTACAACAAATTACAACAGAAGAAAGAGAACAGCTGAACCAGTTAATCACAGAACAAGAAGTCAGAAAAGCAATAAAGAAAATGAAGATTGGGAAATCACCAGGTACAGACGGCATATCGGCCAAATATTATAAAACATTATGTGATAAAATAACACCAGTATTATGTGATGTTATGAACAATATCTTAAAACAGGGGGAAATCCCAAGTACGTGGAAAGAAGCATATATCACTTTAATCCCCCCAAAAAGACACTGATGGTTTAGAGGTTAAAAATTATAGGCCCATTTCATTATTGAATAATGACTATAAATTATTTGCGGATGTATTGGCGGAAAGATTGAAAAGGCTTCTAAATAAAATAATCCATAAAGATCAAGATGGTTTTTTACCGGGGAGGCAGCTGAAAGATAATATGAGAAATGTAGTAGATATTATCTAATATCTAGAAAGCAGAATTGACAAACAAGCAGCGCTGATCTTCATCGACATGGAGAAAGCATTTGATAATGTCTCCTGGCGATTTATGAAAGAGAATTTAAAAACAATGGGAATGGGAGAAGGATTTATATAGGGTATAGAAGCCATATATCAAAATCAAACAGCCAAACTCACCATAAACAACAATGTATCAGAAACTTTTGATATGTCTAAGGGGACCAGACAGGGGTGTCCTCTATCACCCCTGTTGTTTATAACTGTACTGGAGGTTCTTAACAAGACATTGAGAGAGGACTCAAAGGTGAAAGGAATCAAGGTTGGATACAAAGAATTCAAAATAAAAGCATTTGCAGCGTGTCTAACTTGGATAAGCATAAGCAGCGTGTCTAACTTGGATAAGAGATTGGATAAAACTAGAAAATACTGACCACCTGGATTTAGAGGGATACAATAACAGGTACGGGTGGCACTCGGGTGGCTGTCTATCTCCTACAACGGCAAGTAAAAATGCTTCTGGTTTCTTAATCAATGTATATTTCAACATCTTTATCATCTCATTATATATCATTTCCCAGAAGCTTTTCACTTTTTTATATTCCTGCCACAAATTCCCACCACATGTGATAAAAAGTTCCTTCCTTTTCTTTACATTTCTAACATTTATTACTTATTTTATACATTTTAGCTAATTTTACCGGGGTGATATACCACCTATACATCATTTTCATCACATTTTATTTCAAAGCATTGCATGCAGTAAATTTTAATCCTTCCTTCCACAGTTTTTTCCAATCTTTTAACTGTATATTATACCCAAAATCTTTGGCCCAGAGTATCATAACCAACTTTACCTCTTCATCTTTCAAATGCCATTCAAGCAGCAATTTATACATTTTAGACAAACATTTATATTTATTATTCAATACTTCAATTTCAAATTTTCATTTGTTATCATCAAATCCTTTCCCCCTCAAATCCTGTTTAA
The DNA here is from genome assembly GCF_964270895.1 of Podarcis filfolensis. Lineage (NCBI taxonomy): Eukaryota > Metazoa > Chordata > Lepidosauria > Squamata > Lacertidae > Podarcis > Podarcis filfolensis. Next base: position 38,141,296 of record NC_139619.1, read on the forward strand.
ACATTTCATTGACTTGGCGATAGTGCAGCCAATCATTTACATATTCTTTAATCTCTTCATAAGGTTTCATTTTCCATTTATTTCCTTCTTTTTGTATTAATTTTTCACATGTAACCCAATTTTTGCTCATATTTATCTTCTTCACACTCATCGCTTCTAATGGAGATAGCCACTGCGGTGTCTTACGTTCTAAAAGGTTTTTATACCTATTCCATATTTCAAAGAGAGGTCTTCGGAATATATGGTTTCTAAATCCTTTATGGACTTTTGTCTTATTATACCATAAATATGCGTGCCAACCAAATCTATTCTCTTTTTTTTAAAAAAATAATAATAATTTTTATTGAATGATTTTATGTTACAAAAAACAATACAGCCACACTACCACTAAATATAATTAAGAAATAAAAATTACATACATCGATATTTAGTTTATTTGTTATTTACCATCTTATTTCCTCCCAAACATTGCATACAACAACACACATATGTGCAGACACCCAGACACCCGCACAGAAAATGATAATAATGAAAGTAAATATTTTTCCCCTTTTATCTTCCAAAATCTTTTCTTCAACTTTGACTTCCTGTCAAGTCCCTTTGCATATATTTTATCTTATATTTGAATGTACACAAACAGTAAACCTTTCTATATAATTTTTCTAATACATTCTGAAAACATAATAAATCCTTAATTTTTGTCCACCTCCTTTTAGTTTCTTTAGCACTCGAATGCTAGCACGGAGTCAAAACTATTATTGTATTTTTGAACATATCTTCTATAACCATCCCATTTTTCCGCAAATTTTTGCTTTGAGTTTCCTCTGAGTTTACTAGTCAGTTGAGCCGTCTCCACCAATTCCTGTAATTTGATTTGCCAATCTGTTATTTTTGGAGCCTCGTGATCTTTCCATCCCTTGGCCACAAGTATATGAGCCACTGCGGTTGCATACAAGAATACCTCTCTTAGATTTTTTTGGGATCTCTTTATCTAAAATACTTAATAGAAATCCCTCCGGTTTTTTAGTAAAAGTTATCCCCATCATCTTTTTTAATTCATCGTATATTTTCCCCCAAAAAATCTTAATCTTTTCACATGTCCACCACATGTGGATCATGTCGCCGTTATTTCCTCCACATCTCCAACAAGCATTCACCAGATTTTTATACATTCTTGATAATCTGGAAGGAGTGAGGTACCACCTATGAGCCATTTTCATCATGTTCTCTCTTATATTATAGCTGGCTGTAAATTTCAAATTTACCTTCCATAAGTTTTCCCAATCTTTTAGCATAATTGGACGGCCCACATCTTGGGCCCACTTTATCATTGAAGCCTTAACCTCCTCATCCATTACTTCGTAGTCTAAAAGAAGTCTATACATTTTTGCGATTATTTTAGTTTTACTATTCAGTAATTCTCTTTCAAATCTTGAAGGCTCCTTTTCGAAACCTATCTGCTTATCCTGTCTGAACATTTCATTCACCTGGAAGTAATCTAGCCAACTAGAAAAGTGATCTTTTATTTTCTCATAACTTATCAATATTAGTTGACCCTCCTCCTCCCTTAATATTGTGTTATATGTTATCCAGTTCTCTTTGATGTTGTTGTTGTTGTTTTTAACAGTGATTGCTTCTAATGGAGAGTTCCATCTTGGGGTTTTCTGTTCCAAATATCTTTTGTATTTTTCCCACACCTTATATATAGCATTTCTTATTATATGATTTGAAAAACTCCGGTGCGCCTTTATTTTCCCATAATTAAGATAGCCATGCCATCCAAAACGGGTGTCATGACCTTCTAGATCTAAAATATCCCAATTTTTTAATAAACACCAATCTTTCAACCAGAGAAGACATGAGGCTTCATAATATAGCTTCAAATCCGGTAACCCGAAGCCACCTCTTTCTACAGTATCTATTAATATCTTATGCTTTACTCTTGGTCTTTTACCCTTCCACAAAAATTTAGAAATTTATTTTTGCCACTTGTCAATACTGCTGGTCTTTCCTATAATTGGAATCATTTGGAATAAAAAGAGTAGCTTCGGTAAGACTATCATTTTAATTACCGAAATACGGCCCAGGAATGATAAATTTAAGCTTGTCCATGTCTCCAACTGTCTTTTGATGTCTTTCCAAAAATTAATATAATTATCTTCATACAAGTTAATATTCTTTGGTGTTATCCATAATCCTAAATACTTGATTTTGGGGTAGATTTTAATTTGTATTATTTTTTCTAATTCTGTTTTTTCATCTGGCAACAAATTTTTAACTAATAGTTTTGTCTTGTTTAAATTCAGTTTGAACCCCACAACTTTACCATTTGTTGTTTAGTCATTTAGTCGTGTCCGACTCTTCGTGACCCCATGGACCAGAGCACGCCAGGCACTCCTGTCTTCCACTGCCTCCCGCAGTTTGGTCAGACTCATGTTGGTAGCTTCGAGAACACTGTCCAACTATCTCGTCCTCTGTTGTCCCCTTCTCCTTGTGCCCTCCATCTTTCCCAGCATCAGGGTCTTTTCCAGGGGGTCTTCTCTTCTCATGAGATGGCCAAAGTCTTGGAGCCTCAGCTTCAGGATCGGTCCTTCCAGTGAGCACTCAGGGCTAATTTCCTTAAGAATGGATGCGTTTGATCTTCTTGCAGTCCATGGGACTCTCAAGAGTCTCCTCCAGCACCAGAATTCAAAAGCATCAATTCTTCGGCGATCAGCCTTCTTTATGGTCCAGCTCTCACTTCCATACATCACTACTGGGAAAACCATGGCTTTAACTATACGGACCTTTGTAGGCATGGTGATGTCTCTGCTTTTTAAGATGCTGTCTAGGTTTGCCATCGCCTTTCTCCCAAGGAGCAGGCGTCTTTTAATTTCGTGACTCCTGTCACCATCTGCAGTGATCATGGAGCCCAAGAAAGTAAAATCTCTCACTGCCTCCATTTCTTCCCCTTCTATTTGCCAGGAGGTGATGGGACCAGTGACCATGATCTTCGTCTTTTTGATGTTGAGCTTCAGACCATATTTTGCGCTCTCCTCTTTCACCCTCATTAAAAGGTTCTTTAATTCCTCCTCACTTTCTGCCATCAAGGTTGTGTCATCTGCATATCTGAGGTTGTTGATATTTCTTCCGGGGATCTTAATTCCGGCTTGGGATTCACCCAGCCTTTCGCATGATGAATTCTGCATATAAGTTAAATAAGCAGGGAGACAATATACAGCCTTGCCGTGCTCCTTTCCCAATTTTGAACCAATCAGTTGTACCATATCCAGTTCTAACTGTAGCTTCTTGTCCCACATAGAGATTTCTCAGGAGACAGATGAGGTGATCAGGCACTCCCATTTCTTTAAGAACTTGCCATAGTTTGCTGTGGTTGACACAGTCAAAGGCTTTTGCATATTATTTCCAACGCCTTTGTTAAACTCTGTTTTGGTTGCTCCGTAGTTATAAATAGATCGTCAGCAAATGCCCTCATTTTGTAACTTCTATTTCCCAGCACAATCCCTTTTATTCCTTTCTCCTCCCTAATTCGTTTACCTAAAAATTCCAATGTTAATATGAAAATCAAGGGGGATAGTGGGCAACCTTGTCTGACCCCTTTACTGATTTCATGCTCCTGTGATAAATTTCCATTTACTATGATTGTAGCTTTTTGTTTTGAATATATTGCTTCAATCCCTTTTATATACTGTATACCAAAATCCATATGGTGTAATAGACCTTTCATAAATTTCCAGGAGACCCTATCGAAAGCTTTTTCAGCATCTATGGCCATTAAGACTGCCTTCTTTTCTATTCTTAAGTCTAAATACTCTAATAAGTTTATAATGTTTGTAGTGTTGCTATAAATGTGCTCCCGGGCAAAAAGCCAGCTTGGTCATTGTGTATAATCATCTGGAAGACTTTTTTTGATCTTTCGGCTAAAATATTTGCATATAATTTATAATCGTTATTTAGGAGTGTGATAGGCCTATAGTTGTTAATAAGTAGATTGTCCGTTCCCTCTTTTGGAATTAATGCAATAAGGCTGTCTTTCCATGAGTCCAGCATGGTTCCATCTTTTAAGATGTTGTTCATGATACTTCTTAAAGGGTCAGACAGTATGTCCTCAAATTTTTATAATATATTGCCGGTAGGCCATCTGGCCCTGGTGACTTTCCTATCTTTGCTTCCTTAATTGCTCTTTGAATTTCGTACAATGTAATAGGGGCATTCAACAGTTCTTTTTGTTCTTTAGTAAGTTTTGGAAGACCGTTCTGTTCTAAATATTCTTTAACTTCTTCTGTTGTTTCATTTCCTTCGTTATAGAGTTCTCTAAAGAATTCGACAAATCGTTTCTCTATTTCTTTAGGGTTGTTTATTATTTTGCCTTCGCACTTAACTCTATTTATAAGCCTTTCTGCCTCTCTCTTCTTTAATTACCATGCTAATAACCTTCCTGGTTTATTAGCATGTTCAAAGGTTTTTTGTTTCAATAATCTTAGTTTTCATTCCATTTCTGCATTTATTAGCATTAAATATTGAGATTGTAGGATCTTAACATTTCTTTTTAATTCTACACTGTTTGGTTTTTTTGTATAATTCCAGCTCGCTTTTTCTAATCTCCTCTAAGATTTCTTGTTGTTTTTTTCCTTTTGTTTTCTTTGAATTACGTTTTGTTGAATAAAGAAACCTCTTAAGACAGCTTTACTAGCATCCCAGACTATCTTTAAATCAGTGCCCTTATTTAAATTCAATTCAAAATTCCTTTAAGGTCTTTTTTGCTTTTTCTATTATTATTTCATCTCTCAATAAAGTTTCATTTAATCTCCATCTTATAGATTTCCGCTTTCCCCAAGTCAGCGTTACTTGTACTGCATTATGATCAGCTATTGTATTTGGTTGATTTTCAGATTTACATATTTTGACTGTCAAATCTTTTGTTAGCCAGATGGCATCAATTCTTCCTGCCGAGTCATTAGGGTAGGAGAAAAAAGTGTATTCTTTCACTGTCGGATTTTGTATTCTCCACGTGTCCTCTAAACTTAACAAATCTACTAACTGAAAAAAGGTTTTGGGGAGTTTTATTTGCTGTTTTTTAGTAGTCTTTTTGGATCTGTCTAAATCAGGATTTACCACGCCATTTTGGTCTCCTAAAAATATAATTTTCTCTCCAATAAACTCCCCCAACTCCTCCAACTTTTGATAAAATTCACTTTTTTTCCGTTCGGCGCGTAAAAGCCGATAACTTTAATTCTCTCCCCCTGGACTATTATTTCTATCGCAATGACCCTTCCTTGTGAATCTTTATATATCAATTTCGGCTCCAAATGTTGTTTTGCATATATTACAACTCCATTCTTCTTAGATGTCTCTGAAGAAACAAAATCAAGTCCCAGTTTCTTATTGGATAAAATTCTTGTGTGTTGTTTTGTGACATGAGTTTCTTGCAAACATATCAAATGCAATTTCTGTTTGCTGAGTATAAATTCCACCTTAATTCTTTTCCTTTTATCATTTAAACCATTAACATTCCAGGTAACAATCTTTAATTCCATTATTTACTACACAGTGATTCAACTTCTTAACAAAAAAATAAATAAAAATAAAAATAAAAAAAATCAGAAAAGTCACTTGTCCTTAATGCTTAAGATTCGTCCTCCTCTGATTGTTTTTTAAGATCGTCCGCCCCTCCTCCCAGCTGTCTTTTACCTCCTAACTCCTCTCTATATGTTCTCCAAAATTTGTCAGCCTCCTCCCAAGTAACAAATCTTCTCCTTTTCCCTTTGTAAAAAAAGGAAATTCCCTCAGGGAATTCCCATCTGTGCACAATTGATTTTTTATTTAGTGCTTCCACCAACGGTTTATATTTTTTCCTTTTTCTTAAAAGCCTTGATGGAACAATTTTATGAATGATTATGTCTGTTTCCTGAATTTTAAGTTTTGTCTTACTGCTAATTTGTAGTATTTTATCTCTAATATCCATATTCACAAAAGTTACCAGACAGTTCCCTGGCCTATTATTAGCTCTTGCAATTCTTGATCTGATTCTAAAGGCTCTCTCAATTTTGTTTCTCATTTCCTGCTCTTTTATTCCAATCCATTTGGCTAATTCTGATGTTATTTTTTCGCTCTATCACTTCATCTGGTTCTTCTGGAATAGATCTAAATCTCAGTGTTTTTTCTCTTCTGTGTATTTCAGTCATAGAGATTGCATCTAGGACTGCCTCATGGGTTTCTTTCATATCTGCCAGCTCTTTCTTATTTTTTTCTGTTCCCCCTTTTTTTTCTCTGTTCTGCTTCTGTACTTTTCTTAGCCCTTCCTCCAAACTTATCGTTTTCCCTTTTAATTCTTGTACAGTCTTCGTTATTTCCAAATTTTTAACCACCAGATCATTAATTTTAACCATCATTTCTAACACCATTTTTGCATTTTCCTCTATTTTTTGCCCCATCTTATCCAACTTTTGATCTGTTGATCTTATACTGTCGTTCATCTCTTTCTTCATTTCTGAAATGTCTTTTCTCAGTCCCAGGAGAAGATCTCTCATTTCTGAATTCATTTCTGTGTCTTGATTTGAGTTTCTCCTGTTAGGATTTGCAGATAACACTGCTGCCGTTGGATTCATAAATTTCTTATTCACATTTGACATAACCAATTGTTTTATAATCCGTTAGTACCTGTAGCTACTTCTTTTCCTGACAAATTGTGTTTTATAATACTTCTATATTACACCTCTAATGCACAATGTCTCATCGACGATAGTAATAACATAATAATAATAACATTTAACAGGGAAAAGGAGAAAAATAAAAATTATTTTTTACTCAGTTACCAGTTTTGCCCACTAGTTGTCAGAAATCCCCTTATCTATTTCCCTACACATGTAACCAGCCTTTATATAACTCTTCTGTTACTTGCAGAGTAATTTCCTCTTGCCACCAATAGAGGGGAGCCCAGTAAACCCCCCGCTCTGTTGGGAGGGCCTTTTTTATTTAACACAGTTCTTTAAAATCTTCTCTTGGCTTCCCCAGGCTCATCTCACCATAAAGACTTCCCCCCCCCACCCCCTTCAACAGTCAAAAATAGTGTGAAGTAAATCAGCAAAACTGGTGCAACTTCTGCAGATTTTAACACAAAGGAGTCAGGCTTCCATACTACACGAAAACCGGAGCTTGAATGTCTATTGTCTCTCTCATTCGTCTAAGAAAGAGCTGGTTCCATAAGAGTCTCAACTCCAGAAGTCCAAAGCACCTTTAGCGCTTTCCTCCACCAAGAATCCTTACTTGCTCTGTGGAGTGCAGCACTAGGATTTAGGACGATCTATAGAACCTCAGATCAGTTCATCTCTTTCCGCCATAACGACCATCAATTCAAATAACTGTCTGGAATTTTTTAACGAAAGGGAGAAAGGCTTTCTGCTGCGTAAAAGCCGGAGCCTGTATATCAAAAGTCTCTCACACATAAGATGTCTCAGCAAAACATTTTTAATCACTCCATTAATTTAGCACTGGGGTTTGGGTAGGTCTTTAAGTCTTCAGACCCATTCATTCCTTTCCTCCTTATTGTCCATAATTGCCTCAGACGTTCTCAAATATATTAAAGGGATAGGTCACCTTTTAGTCTTTCCCCCCTTATTTCTTTCTTGATTTGATATTACAGCAGTCCATGCAAGCTGTTGTAAAACGATATAATTGTAATTCTCTTCTCCACCTTGTTATTTCCTGGATTGTATTTCAAAATGCAATGGGTTTGACCTCCTCTTTCTCTTGCGTTAATTAAGTGTCTGGTTAATCTCAGCTATCTTTCCATTCACTTTGGTTGAACTCCCAGTCCTTTGTACAGCTTTCCAGCTCAAAGAAGCCTTTAGCTGCCGTAAGATTTATGCTTAATTACCTATGTTTTGATAGCATTTTCCGGGGGACCAACCGTGCTTGCAGATACCAGACGCCTCTTTTCTTTGGAGCTTGTGCCGCCGGGTCACTCCCGAAGTCAGGCTTTCTCTCCGTGGGGAGGGAACGCTGTTGTGGGTGTCTGTGGTCTCCTTCAACTCCGGAGACCCCTCCAACGCCTCAGCGTGTCCTTTTAGATGCAGGAAGCCCTCCTGGATCTTTTGGGAGTTGTGAAGCCTAGCAACCCCCTCTTTCACCCCTTCGGTGAGTGCTCACCCCTCGGAACTCCCGAGATGAGCGTCCGAGAGCAATCAGCGGCAAAGCGGAAGTCTCCAACCAAATCTATTCTCATAACCTTCCAAATCCAGCAAAGCTGTATTTTCTAACAACATCCATTCCTTTAACCAACAGAGGCAGGACGCTTCATAATACAGTTTCAAGTCTGGCAGGGCGAAGCCCCCTCTTTCTTTAGCATCTGTTAATAACTTCTATTGAATTCTTGGTGTCTTCCCCTGCCAGATATATCTTGAAACCTCCTTTTGCCATTCTTTAAAGATTGCTGCCCCCTTGATTATTGGAATTGATTGAAACAAAAATAACATCTTTGGTAGCACATTCATTTTAATAGCTGAAATCCTTCCCCAAAATGATAATCTCATCCTTCCCCATATTTCCAGATCTCTTTTTTTTAACAATCAGTTTTTATTAATTTTCATTCTTACACATACACATATACTCATTATACATTTATCCATCCACCTAAACCTTAAGCTCTGCCGAGCTTCGGACTTCCCTCCGTTTCTTCGGTAAGTATCTTATAGTTATAACATCGCGTATTCTATTTAATACTATTTTATCTTATGCTGTTAGAGTTACTCCAACCCTGCCAGTGTCTTTAAAGTTTTACAGTTTTCTCTTACATACACCAAATATTTACTCCAATTTTCAACAAACTTCTTTTCATCTTGGTCCCGTATTTTCCCCGACAATCTAGCCAGTTCTGCGTAATTCATCATTTTAGTGTGCCATTCCATGATTGTAGGTATAGTATCAGTTTTCCAGTTCTGGGCCAACATAGTTCTAGCTGCTGTTGTGGCGTACAGGAAAAGATTTTTATCCTTCTTTTTTAATTTCCTTCCCTGTCAATCCCAATAAAAAGGCTTCAGGTTTTTTTAGAAAAGTGTACTTAAAGATTTTTTAAAGCTCATTATATATTGATTTCCAAAAACCCTTCACTTTCCCACAAACCCACCACATATGATATAAGTCTCCTTCTGCCTCACCACACTTCCAGCACTTCCTATTTTTTATTCTATACATCTTTGCCAATTTCACCGGCGTGAGATGCCACCTATATATCATTTCCCACATGTTTTCCTGTAAAGCCATACACGCCGTAAATTTCATGTTTACATTCCGTAATTCACGCCACGCTTCTAATTCTATATTATATCCAAAATCCATGGCCAACTTAATCATGGCTTCTTTTACCTCCTCATCTTTAGTAAACCATTCCAGTAATAAGTCATACATTTTGGACAAAAGTTTGTTGTTACCTTCTATAATATCGATTTGAATTTTTGATTTCTTTTCCTCAAATCCCAACCTTTTTTTATCCTCTTTTAGACTCTCATTAACTTGGTGGTGTTGTAACCACCCTGTCAGTAGGTTCTTTATTTCTTCATACATCTTTAACTTAATCCCCTGCTCTGTTTTCATAACTAGGTCTTCATAAGTAGCTCTCTTTCCTTCCATTTTGGGTTTTTTTTTTTTGTAATTAATACATCAGTTGGTGAAATCCACCAGGGGGTTTTCTTTTCTAACAATTTTTTATTTCTTTCCCAGGCATCATATATAGGTCCTCTAATTATATGATTTAAGAAACCCCTGTGGACTTTTACTTTACCATACCACAGGTACGAGTGCCACCTGTACCTGTTGTCAAATCCTTCTAAATCTAGAAGGTCCATATTCTCTAGTTTTATCCAATCTCTTATCCATGTTAAGCAAGCTGCTTCATAATAGAGACCTATGTCTGGCAAGGAAAAGCCACCTCTTTCTTTTTTATCCACTAAGATCTTCATTTTTATTCTTGGTCTCTTTCCCTACCAGACAAATCTTGCCAATATTTTCTGCCATTCTTTACGTTGTTTCAACCCTTTAATCACTGGTACTGTTTGGAATTGGAATAGCATTCTAGGTAAAATATTCATTTTAATCACTGATATTCTCCCTAAAAAAGAGAGTCTCAGTCTATTCCAAATATCTATGTCTTTCTTAATTTCTCTCCATGTGGTCTCATAGTTATCTTTATATAGATTTATATTTTTTGCTGTCAACCATATTCCCAGATATTTGACTTTCTTAGCCGCTGTGATTCCTGTCTGTTGTTGCAGTTCTTCTGTCTCTTCTTTGCTTATGTTTTTCACTAACATTTTAGTCTTATTTTTATTAAGTTTAAACCCCGCTACATTGCCAAATTCTTCTATTTTTTGTAATGCCTCTTTTAAGCTTCTCTTTGGATCTTCCAAAGTTAATACTATATCGTCCGCAAATGCTTTTATTTTAAATTCTTTATGTCCAACCTTAATCCCTTTAATTTCTGGATTTTCTCTCATGGTCTTGTTAAGTACCTCTAGTACGGTTATAAACAACAGGGGGGGATAGAGGACGCCCTTTTGAGATATCAAAGGTCTCCAAAACATTATTATTTATAATAAGTTTGGCTGTTTGATTGTGATATATGGCTTCTACACCCTTCATAAATTCCTCTCCTATTCCCATTATTTTTAGATTCTTTTTCATAAATCGCCAGGAGACATTATCAAATGCTTTCTCCGCGTCGATAAAAATCAACGCTGCTTGTTTATCAATTCTATTTTCTAAATATTTTATAATATCTACTACACTTCTTACATTATCTTTCAGCTGTCTCCGCGGTAAAAAGCCAGCTTGATCTTTATGGATTACTTTGTTTAGGAGCCTTTTCAGTCTTTCCGCCAATACACCTGCAAATAATTTATAGTCATTATTCAGTAATGAAATGGGTCTATAATTCCTAACCTCTATGCTGTCAGTATCTTTTTTTGGAATTAGGGTTATATAGGCTTCTTTCCACGTATTTGGGATTTTGCCTTTTTTCAAGATATTGTTCATAACCTCACATAATACTGGTGTTATCTGATCACATAATGTTTTGTAGTATTTAGCCGATATTCCGTCTGTGCCTGGAGATTTCCCAATCTTCATCTTCTTTATTGCCTTCTGACTTCTTCTGTTATTAACTGGTTCAGCTGTTCTCTTTCTTCTTTTGTAATTTGTTGTATTTGATGTTTTTGTAGATAGTCCTCTATTCTGTAATCATCTTCTTTTTCTTTCTTATATAGGTCTTTATAGTATTTCTGAAATGCCCTTCTTATCTCTTTAGGGTCTTCTATTATATTTTCTCCCTCTCTTATTTTACATATTGTATTTTGTTTTTGCCTTGCCTTTAGTTGCCATGCCAGATATTTTCCTATTTTATTAGCAGACTCGAAGTTCTTTTGTCTCATCATTTTAATTCTCCACTCTACTTCCTGATTCACCACCATGGAAAACTGAGTTTGCAACATCTTTATATTTTGTTTTCTTTTTTCATCTTTTGGTTTAATTGTTAGCAGTCTCTCATTCTCCACAAGGTGTGCTAAGATTTCCTCTTTTTTCTTTTCTCTCCCTCTTCTTTGCTGACTGTTTTTTTGAATCAAAAAGCCTCTCATAACGGCTTTGCTGGCATCCCATACTATTTCTATGGGTGTTTCTTTATTTAGGTTCCAGTTAAAATATTCTGTAATTGTTTCTTTCGCTTTATCTATTATCTTCTGGTCATTAAACAGGCTTTCGTTCATTCTCCATCTAAATGATGAAGGGTCTTTTCCTCTCACCTCCAAATACACCGGGTTATGGTCAGATAGAGTCTGTGGCAAAATTTCTGGTTTAAATGACCTCGGGACTAATTCTTTTGATATCCAGATATAATCTAATCTTCCCCAGCTTTGATTTGGAATCGAGAAAAAAGTGGACTGTTTTATTGTGGGGTTTTAAAGACTCCATATATCTATTAGTCCCATAATGTCCACCAGGTCAAAAAAGGACCTGGGTAGTTTGCCCTCATTTGTATCTTTTTTTCTTATAAATCTGTCCAAATCTGGGATGACCACACCATTAAGATCTCCCATTAATATCAAATGTTGATCTAGAAGGTCAAGCAATGTCTCTGTTAATTTCAGATAAAAGTCTGCTTTTTTGTCGTTAGGAGCATAAACTCCAACTAGGTTTATACTCTCCCCTTGGAAAGTTATTTGCACTGTTATCACTCTTCATTCTTCATCTTTATAGATTAATTTTGGGTCATATTTTTCTTTTAGGAGAGCCAGTGTGGTGTAGTGGTTAAGAGCAATAGACTCGTAATCTGGGGAACCGGGTTCGCGTCTCCGCTCCTCCACATGCAGCTGCTGGGTGACCTTGGGCTAGTCATACTTCTCTGAAGTCTCTCAGCCCCACTCACCTCACAGAGTGTTTGTTGTGGGGGAGGAAGGGAAAGGAGAATGTTGGCCGCTTTGAGACTCCTTAGGGTAGTGATAAAGCGAGATATCAAATCCAAACTCTTCTTCTTCTTCTTTTATATAGAACACAACTCCTCTTTTTTATTTTTGTCAGAGGCAATAAAGTCTTTCCCCAATCTTTTGTTACTTAAAATCCTCTTATGTTTTCTTGCGACATGGGTTTCTTGCAGGCAGATTATGTCAAGATTCCGTTTAATCAGCACATGTTCAATTTGAATTCTTTTATTTTTATTGTTAAGTCCATTCACATTCCATGACAATATTTTTAAAGCCATTTTTATTTAATTACCAACCAAAAATTAAGTCTTGTTTTAACCTTGGTGTTCTTTGCTGTCTGTTTCTTCCTCCTCCCCCTTCCCCTTCCCCTCCCCCTCGTCCTCCTCCTCCTCTCCCTCTCCTCTCTGTTTCTCCTGTTGTTCTTCCTCTGGTTTTTTCTTTTCCACCTTCCCCAACTCCTTTTCATATCTTCTGGCAAATTTCTCGAGGTCCTGGGGGTTAGATAGCTTAAATCTCTTATCTTTATAGTAAAATGAAATCCCCTCCGGGAATTCCCACCTGTATTAAATTCCATTTTTTTAACTGACCCACTAGTTGTTTATAGATGTCTCTACGTCGAAGAAATCTGGTTGGAACCTCCTTGAATACAATAATTGCCCTCCCGTCAATGCATAAGTTTTTGTTATAATTTAATCTCAGTATCTCATTCCTCATGTCCATAGAATTAAACATAACCAGTACGTCCCCTGGCAATTTCTTCCCTCTCGCTCTAGCAGATTTTACCTTTATTCAAAATGCATTTGCTATTGTATAACCTATCTCCTCTTCCCTCATGTCCAGCCAGTTTGCTAATTCTTTGATTAATTTAGCTCTTATATCTTCATTTATCCCCCCAGGAATCCCTCTGAATTTCAGATTCAACTGTTTCTGCCTCATCTCTAACACTGACATATTACCCAATAGTTCTTCTTGTGTTTTACTTATCTCCTTTATTTCTCCTCTGATCCTATCTGTCTCCTTTTTACTTTCCTTTAGATCTTTCTGAGCCCTTTTCATTGACTCTTCCAACACTTTAGATCTTACTGTTAAGTCCTTTACTTTACCTGTCAGTTCTCCCACCACCCCCTCCAGTTTCTTATCTAGTGTATCCTGCACTTCTTACAATTTTTTCTCAATATATTGTTCATTTTGTTTAAATTCCTTTCTTATTTCAACCATCAACGCATCATAGTCCTTTATCTCTTTCCCATTCTTGCCATTCTCCTGTCTAGATGGTCTTCTTTCTCCTGCTGTTCCCATTCCTTTCTTCATTCTGTCACAATTGCTTAGTCAAATATTTATTTATTTACTAATGTTATTCTAATTTCCACCCCTAGGGGTCGCAAGTTAACGTATACAGTTTTTCAAATTTTCCAATTGCAGTTCCCTTCTTTCCCCACACAGCGGAAGCAGTTCCCGTAAATTCAATAAAAATCCTTCCTTAAGTAAAATTACTTTCCGTTTCTTTGTTCTTCAAATGGGGTTTCCCCTTTCACGTGGCTGGAGGACCAGACAAGGAAACTGCCATAGAGTGTCAGGAAGAAGGGCACAAAAAGTAAAGAAGGGAGATACACCTCCAAAACACGGAGAAAACAGAAAGAGAGAGAGAGAGTAGATAAAAAGGGAGGAGGGGAAAAGAAATAGGGGTGAGGGAAGGGGATACACGAGGGACAAAAGAGTAAGGGAGGGGAGAAAAAAAGACCAGGAAAGGAAAAGAGGGGGGAGAAAAAAAATAGGGGTAAGAAGTAAAGGTAAAATAAAAGTCAAGGACTTATTCTTTGTGTTGTACTCCAAATAGAGAATCTTCTTTTTCCGGTTACTTATCAGCTTAATCTATAAGTTCTCCACTCAGGACCGATAATCAAGCATTATAGAGTGAACCATTTATCTCCCCCATGTAGAGGGCGAAGAAAGCAAAGGGCTTAAGCAGATATTCACAGCTACTCCAACATATACTTCTGCCCAACCTCTTTACAAACGGCAGAGGAAAGAAGCAGAGTTCACTGGTGGGTACTTTAAGCTCACTCTCCGACCACTGGTACAGGACGCTTCAACCAAGACAATATAGAGAAGTTTTTCCTCCCCTTCTATGCCTCTGTGTTGTTTCCCCACAAATCTTTACCTTGGAACATAGTAACCAAGGATTTTCTGCAAAACTCACTTGGCGGCTACTTTCTTGCTTTCAGTCCTCTCTCAGTCTTCCGCCATACGCCATTTTCTCCTTACCGCTGGGACGGATTCCTTTTTTTCACCCTTAGAGCTCCAAATCTTGTTAATTTTCTTTTTTAAAAAATCCGCAGATAATAACTGCTTTGATTTTAGTCCAGATTTGTTTTCTTTGTTTGGAAGCTGGCCGCTTTCAGTCAAAGCTTGAGACTGCACAGCCCGGGGTCTGCTGCTTCCCCTCCGTGCCTGCAGCTCAATCCCGTCCCCGAGCTCAAGTTCAGCTTTGAAGCCCGTGAAACAGGAGAGCACATCCAGGCTCCGCTGGGTACTCTGTCCTATTTCCAGATCTCTTTTGATTCCAGATCTCTTTTGATTCCGTTCCACATATAATTGTTCTGAAAGAGGTCTATATTCTTTGACGTTGACCAAATTCCTAAATATTTAACTTTTTTAGCAACTTCAATACCAATCTGTTGCTGCAACATGTCCACCAAGTCCTGTTTCATATTTTTAACTACAATTTTAGTCTTTTCGTCCAGTTTAAAACCTGCTACATGTCCAAATTGTTCTATCTCTTCTAATACTTCCTTGGCACTAATTAGTGCTTCTTTCATTGTTAATACTAAGTCATCTGCAAAAGCTTTCACTTTATGCTCTTTCCGACCGACTGAAATGCCTTTTACTTTTTCATTTCTCCTTATTGTCCTTAGAAAGACTTCCAGTACCGATATGAATAGTCATGGTGATAATGGACACCCTTGTCTTGTACCTTTCATAATCTCAATATTTTCTGTTATTATATTATTTACTATCAGTTTTGCTCTTTGTTCTGAGTATATCACTTTTATGTTGGAATTTCAGTTGCCACCAGCTGCGAGCAAGCAGCTACATTGTTTACATCATGTGATGTATCTGAGCGTGAGACAGGAAGTCTCAGCCAGTTCTCAGCCAGTTATCAGTGTAACCGGGTGGAGTTACTGGGAGCTTGTTCTTCCGCTTCTGGATAGAAGCAGAGTCGAGTCGTAGACTCTAATGCTGTACTGCTCAGGGACAGCAGACATGATTTGTACAGTCTTAATAAAGTAGCAGTAGACTACGGACTGTTCTCTTTCTTCTGTGATGCGATGCCAGGAGGAAGTGAGTGTGTTCCTCTCAGAAGGGAGGGATCCCTTATTAACGTTCTCTCTGGACTGAAGGCGAATTCCAGCCAGAGAGTGACCTCCGGAGAAAGGCCCCAGAGTGCCTGGGATGCTGGCACCCTTTCCGGGCGGGCATTTTTCCAACATTTTATTCCTTTTAGAAATGATTGTCCAATGTCCGTTAGTTCGAAATTCTTTATCATAAATTCCCAAGATATATTATCAAAGGCCTTTTCTGCATCTACAAAAATTAACACCGCTTGCTTTTCATTTCTGGTGAAGCACGTGAAAGTAAGGTAGGTACCCACTTAGAGTGAACAAGGATCAGGCAGACACAGCTTTGGAGAAAAAGAAGGTGAGGTTTTATTGCTGAGCAATAAGGACCCAGTTGAAATCTCTTCCAAAGAACTGGGACCCCGAGAAACACAATCCTGAGGTCTTTATACCTGAGCAAATCACAGATCATGAGACAGTCATGAGACAGTCACGAACACCAGCGAAAATTAGCCAATTAGCGTGCTTCTTGCCATGCTTACGGCTCCTGGTCAAGCGCAGAGTTCTACTCCCAACTTCTGCTTTCCGTTGTCTGCACAAATGATGCACAATGATGCACAATCTGAACTTTTCCCCAGTTCTGACAGAACAGGGAGTTTTGGAGATTTTGTGGTTTGGCCCTTCCTGTTCTTGTGGATTATTTTAGCCTGCATTTGAGGGGGATTTTGTACCAGTGTCTCTGATTCATGTCTTCCCCTTGTTCAGGGTACAATGATGTTTCTAGGGGAAAGGTCGGTTCAAAAGTTGCTGTTCCAAGCAGTTTGCAGTTAGCTAAGGCAAAAGCTTTCCTTTGATTCAAAATGGATTATAAAAATACTGTAAGCCCTGATTATGTGTGAGCATATATGAATATACTGATTACTGATAACTGATTATATGAATAGCATAAGGGTAGCCCTTCTTTCCTTGCCTCACTGGTAGTCAGATATTCAATTATATTCACAAGATTTCTTGTGTTATTGTTAGGTTTACAAGGGGTTGCTCGTGCGCAAGCAGGGCAAACCTCTCCCTGGCTGGCTGCTAATGTAAACTTTATCTGTCTGGAGAGCCACTCAGCCGTGGCCACCTCAATCGCTGGCAGAATTCGTGAGTGGGCGTTTCTTAAACTTCTTCCAGCAAAGAAGTTCCTTGACGCCCAGTCTCCGCCTTCCCTCTCTGCGCGAAAGCCTTCTGCGCAGAGAGGGCGTGGGCAGAGGAGGACCCCTTCCTTCCCCGCTTGTCCCAGGCAAGGAGTCGTGGGACTGCCTCGCCACATCCGACTCCTGCACCCCCTCTCCACTGGAACTGCGTTTATTCTCTTCCTCAGAAGAGGAGCTGCTTCTCCCGATCCCTGGGGGCTCTCTATAATCCCTCTGGCTTTTGCTCTCTCCCTCCGGCACTGATGGCAGTTCCCTGACAGTTATCTTCCATCTGTCTGTCAGGTAAAAAGCCCGCTTGATCCTTATGTATTATTTCATTCAGTACATTTTTAAATCTGTTTGCCAGTATACTAGCAAACAATTTATAATCATTGTTTCACAACGAAATCGGCCTATAATGCTTTACTTGTGTAAAGGACGAATCCTGTTTTGGTATTAATGTAATATATGTCACCCACCAATCAATACTCAACTTCCACCTCTTGTTTGGCCAATCCAAAATATCAGATCCACAGAGCCACACCAAAGAAGTTGTAATCCACAAATATTTCCAATTATTAAGGAAAGAATCAAAAATATAAATATAAAAAATTAATTCTTCCGCCACTTGTTTGGCCACTCCACCACAAATGCCAGGACAGAGGAATTATAATCCAATAAAAATCCAAATAATAAAAGTAATAAAAAAGTATATATATCTTCTGCCACTTGTTTAGCCAATCCACCACAATGCTTTTTTTATGTTGCAAAACATAAAAAGGAGCAAACAGTAAAAAAGAACAAAAAGCAAGTGCAATAATGTTCCACCCTTAGCCTTCAAGCGTCCACTTCGCAGTACCCACCCCAATAAAAATAAAAGCAACAAGGAGAGAAAAAGAAGGCAAAAAATATATAATAAATATGAAAATTAAAAAAACCAGCCACAACAAAAAGAAAAAAGCAATTAGGACAGTCTAAGTCTACCAATCCAGTCTCAAAACACTAAAAGTAAAAGAAAAACCACAGACAGGAAGCAAGGGGTGTGTGTGTGTGAAGCGCTTCTTTCTCCGCTCCGCTTTTCTCCAATTAAAACATAAAGTAAGAGTAACAATAAACAGTATATCTCTCTTTTAACTCGGACTTGGCAGTCCTTTCAAAATGCTGCTGCTTGGCACTTAAATAAAAATTTAAAAAATAACGAAAAGAGGCTTCTTATTTATAACTACGCAGTTCTCAAAAATGAAAGTAAAAGTTTTTCCGAAGGGTTCCCCTTCTCCCATCTCAGAGATCCTCCAACAGACCCCCCCACCCCCATAGTAAGGGGTTTCCACCCCCTTTTTATTACTATATACAGTCTTAAGTTAAAGCAAAGTGTTTATATAAATTTATAAGTTCCGCTGTAGGAAACCTACGAATTTCTTGTTCTGTAGGAACGTCTTGCATGTAAATTAAATCCCAACCGGGGCTGACCTCCTTTTTTCCACCCCACTGCTTCTGAATCAGTCTAATTCTTTTAATTTTCTTCCTTCTCGCCAATTAAATCCGGAATTTTATTTTTTTGAGAATCGATTGCTGTGCCGGGTAAGCTTGAGGCTGCGCTTCTCAGGAGTAGAAAATGGCGTCCCGCGCCGGCGTCTCAATCTTGCCATTCTTTCCACTCCAAAAAGGAGCGTTTCAAGTGGTGGAGAGACTGCTCTTCAGCTTCGCTGGGAACCTGCCCTCAGGATCTTCCTCCTGAGGTTTTTGGGGGCTTGCGACACCCATGCAGTGCCCCCTTTCCCCCCTGAAAAGCTGGATTCTCCCCTAAGGGCTGAATCCTGCTTGCTCACAGCTTCGCGACCAACCGGGAGTCCATAATATTAAAAAAAATTCTATCCTGTCGCCTCTTGCTTGTCTAACTCCCAAGTGCTGCAGTCTTTCTTCATAAGGGATTCACTCCGTGTGGTGTGTGGCGGGGAGAGAAGACTGCTCTGGTTATCCAAACTGAATGTAGTCATAATTTGATTGCATTTTACAAAGCACTTCAGGGCGGTTCAGACACTTCCTTTGAGAAAGCTCCTCTGCCCACGAAATCTTCCTAACAGCCTTGTGAGGTGGGCTCGTTCCCATCTTTGTAGCGACTGGCTTTGGAAGCAGCTGGCAGTTTACTAAGATGCTGACTTTTGTTTGAGAATTTGTATTTTGCGGCCTATAAACCTTACTTTCTCTGCGTTAATTTTCTTGCCCTTACCAGCAGCAGGGGTGGGCGGGGGGTGGGCAGGGGATTTACCTATTTCTATGGGGAAAAGAGTGGGATGCGGGTGGTGCTGTGGGTTAAACCACAGAGCCTAGGACTTGCCGATCAGAAGGTTGGCGGTTTGAATCCCCGCGACGGGGTGAGCTCCCGTTGCTCGGTCCCTGCTCCTGCCAACCAAGCAGTTCGAAAGCACATCAAAGTGCAAGTAGATAAATAGGTACCGCTCCGGCGGGAAGGTAAATGGCGTTTCCATGCGCTGCTCTGGTTCGCCAGAAGCGACTTAGTCATGCTGGCCACATGACCCGGAAGCTGTACGCCGGCTCCCTCGGCCAAGAAAGAGAGATGAGCGCCGCAACCCCAGAGTCAGCCACGACTGGACCTAATGGTCAGGGGTCCCTTTACCTTTACCTATGGGGAAAAGATAAATGTCATAAATTCATTTAGTGACGATGACAAAGCAGGTGCCACTTGAAAATAAGTATTAGCTTGGCAGGTTCAAACTTTTTAGCTTTGTTTACTAAGTGCAAGAAAAACAAGCAGGCTAAATTGGAGAGCTCATTAGTCCTGGGATGGAGAATCTTTCGTCAGCCCCCGCAGGTGTGGCAATGGCTAGGAATGGATGGAGTTGTATTGTAGTTCAGCAACATTTGGGGGGGGGACACAGCGTTCCCCACCCCTGCTCTTGGTCATTAGAATGTTTGCCCCATTCAACATTTTCCCCCAAGTGGTTAGCACGCTGTCCACCAGCCCAAAGAGTGCTGGATTGTCTGTGTGCCGCTTCTTCTCTTATGGTAGTCTGTTGTAACATACACAGAGCTACTCTCTCAACCGAAAAGGAGAGTAAAACACTTCAAAATAAATAAATTAATCAGCCACAGGTTTGCTTGATCTATAAGTGATACGTTGTGGTCCAAATATTTATCACTTAATTGGTCTAGGGGTTTTCAATTCAGCTATCCAGTTGTTCCTCGCAATATTGACTTGATATAATGCTTATGGCCCTGAGAGGTAGTGACTGGGCAGACGAAGGTGATTGACTATATGGGACTGGCCGAGATGACTGGCAGAATCCGTGACCAAGGGAAAGAGACGGTGGAAGAAGATTGGAAGAAATTTAAAGTTTACCTTAAGAACTGTTGTAAAATTAATGAGTGCTAAAATGTCATGGGTAATGTAAAACAGAATTGCAACGATAAACGATTGGGTAAGAGAAAAAGGATTAAAGAAATTGAACCATAAGTAATTGAAATTAGGGGTTGCTGAAAATGTTTAAAACAGGGATGCAGAAAAGGGAGGTATGGGGAAGTCGTTGAAATAAGGTTTAAGAAAAAAAGGTTATGAAATTATACGTGTTTATATGTTTGTTTGTTAATGTGTTATGTCGTGAATTGTTAGTTTTTGTCTGTTAATATATGTTGTAAAACCAATAAAAATTTATTATAAAAAAAAAGAGAGGTAGTGACTGGCCCATGGTCACTCAGTGAGCTTCATGGCCTGCTGTGGATTTGGACCCTGGGTCCAGCACCCTTACCACCACCGCACAGTGACTGTCGGAGGAATTGGCAAAAGCCCTCCCAGTGCAGGCCTTCAATACATGAGGGAAAACTGTCACACGGCGGTCAGTTAATCAGCGCAGGGTCTTCTTCATACACAGAATAAAAGTTTACTGAAGAAAATAAACTTGTTCAGAAACAGAATAGTCAAAGAGCATACACCGAGTGCTCCTAGCAGCCTTCTTAGTCTTCACAGAGGCACAGCTCTTAGTTACTGATTAACTGGAGTCCTGGAGCCACTCCGTCTGCAACAACACAACATACTGGCTGAGACACACACACACTACACACAAACGGAAGCCCATGGCTGGTTACATTTATAGGAAACCCAAGATGAGTCACGAGTCACAGTGACAACAGCATTTTACTGCTAACAGTTAGGCTTGAAAGATTTGTGTAGCCCTTGTAGGCTGCACTGCCTAGGCCTTGCCTGCTTCTGCTCTCAAGAACCTTTGTCTCATGACAAAAACTCAGCCCTGTCCTTAAGCGCTTAGCCATATTCTTGGTTCTTGGTACAGGAACATGCAGCTAAAGTGTCCCATCCTTGCTGCTCATCACCAGTTCTGAGTCAGGCAGGTCTTTGGTCAATTTGTGGCAATGCATCAACTTTGATGTGATCGAGAGAAGTGAAGCTACTGTGGAACCATTGCTCTGCCAAGTCCTCAAGGGGTGGTACAGAGTTCTCCTCCCTTCCACTTATTCCCACAACCATGCTGAGAGGCAGTGACTTGGCATTCAGTGAGCTTCACGCCTAGTGTGGATTTGGACCCTGGTCTGCCCAGTCTTAGTTCAACACTCTTACCACTACCTGTCAGAGGAATTGGCAAAAAGCCACAGGAAAAGATTTTGCAAGTATACAACAGTCTCTCAATCTGTGCACTTTTGCCCATGCTAGACCCCAGCAATGCTTATGCAGCTGCAGTAAAAGAGCCAGGATGCTTCCTTGGATGTTTGATCATGGTCCATACTGGAGATCGAACTCCTTTTCAGTGGCGTAGCGTGGGGGGTGCAGGGGGGGCGGGCCGCACCGGGCGCAACATCTGGGGTTAGGGCAAATCCATGGGTTAGGGGGCGCAAATCCACGGGTTAGGGGGCGCAAATCCACGGGTTAGGGGCGCAAATTACTTGCCTTGCCCCAGGTGCTGATAACCCACGCTACGCCACTGCTCCTTTTTGTGTCTCTCCTCCTGCTGTAGGTCCGCGGGCGGCTTCCAAAGAAGCTACTGGGTAAGTTTGTTTTACTTAAAGTCTTTGGAAAAGAGGTGGACAGTATTGACGCTGCTTCTGTGCAGTCGCTTTGACTGTGAGCCCGATCGAGATGCACAACAGTGCACTGCCGCCTTGGGCAAACGAGAAGCTATGGAGGGATCATGCAACTTTTTGTTCTTTTCAAAGTTTGCACTTCAAGACTTTCATTTTTTTAAAAAAATCCCCTTTGCAAATTTGATAAGTTTCCCCATGTTGTGCCTCAGCATTTGACGCTGCTTCTGTGCAGCCTCACCAGTGCACTGTGCTCACTAGAAAGACTCCCTTAAAAATCCATTCTTTACCAAACTCATTTTGGCACCAATGCTCTCCCTGATAACAACAACAACAACAACAATTTATTATTTATATCCCGCCCATCTGGATTGGCTACCCCAGCCACTCTGGGCGGCTTCCAACAAAATATGAAAATACAGTAATCCATCAAATATTAAAAGCTTCCCTAAACAGGGCTGTCTTCAGATGCCTTCTAAAAGTCTGATAGTTGTTGTTCTCTTGGACATCTGGTGGGAGGGTGTTCCACAGGGCGGGTGCCACTACCGAGAAGGCCCTCTGCCTGGTTCCCTGTAACTTGGCTTCTCGCAGTGAGGGAACCACCAGAAGGCCCTTGGAGATGGATCCAGGTGTCCGGGAAGAACAATGGTGGTGGAGACGCTCCTTCAGGTATACTGGACCGAGACCGTTTAGGGCTTTAAAGGTCAGCATCAACACTTTGAATTGTGCTCAGAAATGTACTGGGAGCCAATGTAGGTCTTTCAAGACTGGTGTTATGTTGTCTCGGCAGCCGCTCCCAGTCACCAGTCTAGCTGCCGCATTCTGGATTAATTGCAGTTTCTGAGTCACCTTCAAAGGTAGCCCCATGTAGAGCACATGGCAGTAATCCAAGCAGGAGATAACTAGAGCATGCACCACTCTGGTGAGACAGTCTGCGGATAGATAGAGTCTCAGCCTGCGTACCAGATGGAGCTGGTAAACAGCTGCCCTGGACACAGAATTGACCTGTGCCTCCATGGACAGCTGAAGTAGAAAAATAATCATTTCCTTAATAACAATTTAAATAGTGTATTTAACTAAAACAATAAAATTATAACATATGTATCCATGTTTGTTAACTGATGTGGTTAAACGTGTGGTTTTTTTGTTAAAACCCCCCCAAAAAAACTTAGACTGAGTTTTAGCACACATGAAAGACTTAAAACAAATACTTCTTTCCTGATGAATAGCCTTTGGACTATAATGTAACTTAAATAGAAAACTATCTTTAGAAAGATCTTTCCTCCAAAAGCATTTTATTTTAAAAATCCAATTTAAATAAAAAACAGATTTTTTAATTATTCTTTTTTAAATCATTGATTTTTATCCACCCTGTTGGGTGTACACATTGAATGTGTCATACCTGGAAAATACCTCTTGCAAGAGCAGCCATAGGAGGTGCGCTCTAGTAGAGGCAACTCCAATGAATTTCATTTAAGATTTCCCATCGTCCTCAGCTTGGCTATGTGCCCTGGTTCTTCTTGAAGAAGAGACATTCATCATGAATTCTTCCCTTCTCCTTATCAGACTCCTGTATAAAGAGGACCGTCAAGGTAGGGAAAGATACTTCACCTCGTAATAATCCTAATTGTTTTAGCTAATCTCTTGGCTGAAAGATAGAAAATTAATATTTGTGTGCCTGCTTCTTAGCCTAATCATGTTTCTTCCCACGTTAATGCAGTTCTATAGAGTAACACGAAAGACACCCTAACTCAGGCTTCCTCAACCTCGGCCCTTCCAATGTTTTGAGACTACAATTCCCATCATCCCTGACCACTGGTCCTGCTAGCTAGGGATCATGGGAGTTGTAGGCCAAAAACATCTGGAGGGCCGAGGTTGAGGAAGCCTGCCCTAACTCCTCGAGATGTTGAACTTGCTCCTAGCTTCGGAGTACCTGGTATAAAAGAGACAACTCCAAAAAAAGTCACAGTGCTCCAAAGCATCACCAGTTGCTTTAGAGAGAGCATTCATGATCATCATTATCACATTACAGAATTGCTTGGCAACTAAGCAGTGAGCAGCACACGGAGATAAGGGGGGGGGAGAAAGTACTCTGCAGCCTGTGCCTCTCCCATCCCTGTGCATCATGAGTTCAACAAGTACAGAATGTAATGCAACCAAGCACAGCAAAAGCAAGAGGGGCAGTCGCAACACCTCCGCAAGACCTCATAATACTCTGGACAAGATGATGGTGGGAACTGCTTCTGAACCCTGTACCTCCCCCTCCTCCTCCTCCTCCTGCCTGCCATCCACTTCCTCCCTGGCCTTACCTTTATTACAAACTGCCTTTGCTGGCTCCCCTCCTGGTGCAGGGCTGAGTTTTATGGAACAAACTACTCCTTTCGGTGGTAGCAAAGGAACTGAGCAGCAGGAGATTCAGAGAAAGTATTGTGGATGCAAGACTCGCTCTGTGCAAACCTGTAATCAATGGAAAATAGCTGCTGCAGTTGCACAAGTAAAGCCGCACAGCCTTAATGATAGAAGTATTGATGTGGAAGTAGTTGACCTCACTTGCAAAACTTCAGAACCTATAGTTGTTGATCTTACGCGACGTCCGGTTGAGCCGTGGCCATGAAAAGAAGCGCGAGGCATCCCTCCGGGGGGTCTCGAGCAGCACGGGGGCTTTAGAGGGGTTACGAAGGCTACGTAGACCTCAAAACCCCAAGAGGATCTGTGCCTGGCCTCCCTGTGACTCAGGAGGAAGATTCAGGGCAAATTGAGATAAAAGGAATGGCCTCAGAAGGGGAATTTACATCTGTATTGAATAAAATTTATGAGAAATTGGAAGGCCTAAGCAAACAGGTTTCAGACCAATCAACTGAAATTAAAGGGAACACAGCCAGTATTAACTCAAATACAAAAGCTATAGAAAAATTGCTGGAGGAATCTGCGTCTACCAGGAAAATAGCTGAGGAAGCAAAAGAAAAGGTTGTGGCTGTGGAGGAGGAAATCAAACCTATGCGTAAACAGATTGGGGACCATCAGGCCCTATTGTCCATGGTTGAATTGAGAGAGAAGCAGACAAACCTGAGGATCAGGGCGGTGCCAGAACTTGAGAAAGACAATTTGAGCGACTATCTTTCACAGGAATTTGAGAAATTTTGGAATTTGGAGCTGGAAAAAGATTTTAAGATAGTGAGCGCCTTCAGACTTGGAAGAGGAGGGAGGAAAAACAGGGTGAGAGACTGTTTGGTGACCCTCCGTACGAAAGAGGAGAGAGATAAAATATTGGGTGCTCACTTCCAGAAGACCTTAGAGATTAATGATTCCAGAGTGGAGATTTTTAAAGATATACCGAAACATCTTTTGGATTTGAGAACTAACTACGGAGACTTGGTGGCCCTGCTGAGAAGGAATTCCATTGTTTTCAGATGAAACTAAAAGACAAGGTGCGAGATTGGCTGCATTATTTTCAAATAAGAGAGGCTTACAACTTGGATAGGAAAATAGGTTTCCAGGTGGAAAAGTCAAAACTGGAAACTGAATTGTTAGAACCCAAAACTAAAACACTCTCAAGAATGTATAACTTGCTGCTAAAATGGAACACGCAGGATGAGGCAGTTAAATCTGCCATGATTAAATGGGCACAAGATGTTGGTCATAACATTATGTTTGCTGACTGGGAACAGTTGTGGACCACAGGTATGAAATTTACGGCATGTAATGCCCTAAGAGAGAATATTATGAAAATGATATACAGGTGGTACATGACACCAGTCAAGCTTGCAAAAATCTATCATTTGCCCGATAATAAGTGTTGGAAATGTAAAGAAAATGAAGGTACATTCTTTCACCTTTGGTGGACGTGCCCAAGGATTAAGGCTTTCTGGGAGATGATCTATAACGAAATGAAAAAAATATTTAAATATACATTCCTTAAGAAGCCAGAGGCCTTTCTCTTGGGCATGGTCGGCCAATTGGTGCCAAAGAAGGACAGAACTTTCTTTATGTATGCAACAACAGCAGCAAGAATTCTCATCGCAAAGTATTGGAAGACACAAGAGCTACCCACTCTGGAAGAGTGGCAGATGAAGCTGACGGACTATATGGAACTGGCGGAAATGACTGGCAGAATCCGAGACCTGGGAGAAGAGTTGGTGGAAGAAGACTGGAAGAAATTTAAAGACTATCTTCAGAAATACTGTAAAATTAATGAATGTTAAAATTATGCTTGGATTGGTAATAAGTGGTAACTAGTGACAAAAGTTAATAAGATTATGTAAAAAATGTATTGATAAATGGTTGAAAATATCGAGGTATAATATGTTATGGTATAAAGTTAAAATATTTGAAAAAGGGGAAGAATTTGCTGAATTAAGTATGCAAATGGGAACACAAAAGGGGGGAGGTGTGAGGAGGTCAAGGACATAAGCATATGAAATTGAGGATACTGAGAAAAATGGATCTGTTTTATTTTTTTATCAAATTTCTTTTTTTTTCTTTTTCTTAACTAGCTGTTTTTTGTGTATCTTTTGTGTTTTCTTTTTTGTAATGTTTATTTTTATCTGTGGATTTTTTTATTCTGTGAATTTGTATTTTTCTCTTTTGTAAAACTCCAATAAAAATTATTTTAAAAAATAAAAAACAAAACAAAACCCCAAGAGGAGTATCTTGGGGGACAGAGCATCTGGCGGTGCCTGGTCGTTCTCTCCCGTTCCTCGGGCTTTAATCACTAGATGGGATTGAGCTGCGGGCATGGAAGGGAAGCAGCAGACCCAGCGCTGTGCAGTCTCATGCTTCGAAGGGAAAGCGGCCAGCTTCCAAACGAAAAAATGAATTTGGACTACAACTAAGGCAGTCATTGCCTGAGGATTTAAAATAAAAGAAATTTAACAAGATTCGGTGCGCTGAGGGGTGAAAAAAAGGGAGCCCATCCCGGCGGTAAGGAGAAAATGGCGTATGGTGGAAGGCTGGAGGTGGAGAGAAAGTAAGAAAGTAGCCGCCAAGTGAGTGTTACAGAAAGCCCTTGGATACAATGTTCCGAGGCAAGGACCTATGTGGAGACAACTGAGCGATATAGAAGGTGAATAAAAACTTCTTTGTATTGTCCCGGTCGGAGCGCTTTCGTGCCAGTGGTCGGAAGATGGGTTTATAATGCTCACCATTTAGACTTTTACTTTTATCCTCTGCCGCATTTAAGAGGAGGCTTTGTGGTGCTACACGTTGGGTTGGCATTGTGGAAAGTCGGAAACGTCTGGCGAAAATTTACTGGGGGAGACTCTGGGAGATTCTGAGGTCACTGTGAACGGCTTCTTCAATTCTGTTTGAGCCCCCCTCCTCCCCCCTCCCTCCCCTCATTGTTGGCGAGAAGAAAGACAGTATGACCTACTCTATTTGACTATCGGTCCTTTGGGGAGAGACTCCGGAGCTGACAACGGCCGAAAAAAAGAAGACCCTAAACTTGGAATATAACACTACGATCTAATTTTTTTTTTTGGGGGGGGGGAACACGCCTGTTTTTTTTATCTTTATTTTTATTTTACTTTTTACTTTTCTTTACTTTTTATTTTTCTTTATTTTTTCTTTATAATTTTTTTTGTATCCTTTTCCCCTTTCCTTTTTACCTTTTTGGGGGTTTTCTTCCCCTTTTTTCCTGTGTCTGACTTCCTGGTTTTTTATGCAATTCCCATGTCTGGCCCTTCGGCCACGTGAAGGGAGAGATATCTTTTGAGGAACAAAGAAATCGAAAGTAACTTTGTACAAGGAAAGACTATTATCAAAATTGCTGCCGTTGTGTGGGGAAAGAGGGGAACTGCAACTAGACTGAAAAGCTGTATATTTAAACCTGCGACCCCTAGTGGTGGACAATAGAATTACATCAGTTAGTAAAATATCTGATTAAGTAACTGTGTTAAAATGAAGAAAGGAGTGGGAACACCAGCGGAAAGAAGACCATCTAGACAGGAGAATGGCAAGAATGGGAAAGAGATTAAAGACTATGATACTTTGATGGCAGAAATTAGGAAGGAATTTAAACAAAATGAGCAGTATATTGAGAAAAAGCTGTTGGAAGTTCAGGACACACTAGATAAAAAATTGGAGGGGGTGGTGGGAGAACTGACAGGTAAAATAAAGTATTTAACAGTAAGATCTAAAGTCCTTGAAGATTCAATGAAAAGGGCCCAGAAAGATTTAAAGGAAAGTAAAAGGGAGACAGACAGGATTAGAGGAGAAGTGAAGAAGGTAGGTAAAACACAAGAAGAAATATTAGACAATATTGGGATGTTGGAGATGAGGCAGAAACAATTAAATTTGAAATTTAGGGGGATTCCTGAGGAGATAAATGAAAATATAAGAGCCAAACTAATTAAAGACTTAGCGAGCTGGTTGGACATGAGGGAAGAGGATATAGGTTATACAATAGCAAATGCATTTCGAATAAAGGTAAAATCTGCTAAAACGAGAGGGAAGAAACTGCCAGGGGATGTGTTGAACACCTTTTTTAAAAGGGAGGCTTCCTTAGTCTCCCCGCAGCCTGCTGTAGAGGCCTAGCTGCACACACCCCATATTAGACTTGCACATAGCCTGGCAATCATGTGGCATGGTTAGGACTTCCACAGATGGCATTGTCTCTGTGAACATGGGCTGTGGGGATCAAATACTCTGTGCAAATGTGTCTGGTGTTACCAAAACCTATATGCATCCCCCAGCTTTCGAGTGGAGGTTAAGACAGAGTGCTAAACGGAATGTCATTTCCATTCATCCCTTCCATCACCATTTCTGTTCTGTTTGCACAGAAGAATAAATTACACTTTGCCCAGGGATGGACCTTGGTAATATGGTACCCTGGGGGGTCCAAAATTTGACACACACCCTGCCCTCCTGGTGCCTTCCAAAAGCCAGGCAAGGGAGGTGTCAGGCTTTGGGAAGGATGCACAAGGCTCTGGTGGGTCCTAGAGCCCTCTCATCTCATTCCCAAAGCTGGGAGAGCGCTAACTAGGCTTGGGGAAGGAGGCAGGAAGGCTCCCTTTTGGCCCCCACATCCTGTGCAGGGGAACAGCTTCACTGCCCTAAATCCACCTCTGCTTTGCCTCATGTATCAGTTACCATTAAGGCATTTTACCCATTGGAGAAAGTTGCACAATGTATTTTTGAGGTGACTTATTTGAGTCATGATGGGAAAATCTGAATTCCTGTGCAGAATCCTTAATGTGCACCAGACTGGAGGGGTACAGCAATCACTACTGTTGGACAATGCTGTGTGGAACCTAACACTTCACCAATCTAGTCTTTGCATAAAAGTTCTATCAAAACTATGTGTTAGGGTGCCTCGACCCTTACACAGCTTCCTGAATCCTTGCATTGATAGGTTTTTTTATGGGGGTGGGTTGTCTAGTGACAGTTGAAAAACGGCACCCAAGTTAGCAAAATGCAGTAACAAAAACTACATCTGGACTTCCAGAACAGCGCGCTCAGTGGTGGGTCGGAGTTTGAGCTCTGAGCTACTCGAGACAGACTCGGCACCTGGAGAGGCGAAGCAGGAGCAACAGGAGGCGTAAGTTGCCCCTACTCGGGTGGATTTCCCAGGAGCAGAGGCTCAGCAGCGCAAAAAAGGGGTTTCCCCACACTAGAACTGGACTTTAAGACACTTTTAAAAAGAATTTTAGGGGAGAACCTCTGCGCAAAGGAGCGACACCGCCCTCCGGTGCTTTCGCCTCCAGACCCCTTGAGCTAGCGCTGGACTCTCCAGTAAGATATTGACACAAATTCAAGGAGCATTCCCCCCCCTAATTTATACAGTGAGAAAGGGGTTATCTAAGCCCCAACAATACATCAGAAGCAAAAAAAGGGGGGGGAACTAACAAACAGATAAAATTAAGATGTTGCAAGTGGAATGCTAAAAGGGGGTCATCCCTCACAACAGAAATTAAAGCTAGAGAATCGGCAGTGCGGTAGAGATCTTGAGGGGCTTCTCTGTGCTCCCAAAACAACACAGCTAATCCAAGAAGTGTTACTGGAGTTTGGAGTGGGGGAACAGTTTAGACCAATTAAACAAACAACAGAAATAAGGAGAGCTCTTTACCAGAGACTTGCGGAGATCTGGAGAGGCGAGGAGAAGGCTGGAGGAGTGAGTCAGCAGATTGAGTGAGGTGGGTGGCGGCCATTACTAAAAGACTACGCTGGAAAAGACTTTAAAGAGCCGCTTTAACACCAGAGAAAGAGTGAGGAACGGCAGGAAGAGTGATATAGCGGCCACTAGTGGAAGTAAAAGACATAACAGTCAAGAGGCATAATGATTAAAAATAGCAGGAAGAGCTACACAGCGGCCACTTGTGGAAGGAAAAGAGACAACAGCCAAAAGGAAAAGTAATAGCCTTACCCGCAACGCCAATACTTACTAAGAGGAACTGTAAAGCATAAACATCAAAGGGGAAATTTAAAATTCCAAATATTTCCAGCATAAAGAGAAAATTAATTACCCATGAAAATTAGATCCAATTAAACTTCCCACAGGGGAACTCCCAATAGCTTTAATCTTTGGATACTATATAGAATCCGAGGCAGAGAAGCGGAATCGAAAGACAAGTGTACTCAGTCTCAAAAAAAACCAGCCATCGAAAAATAACCAAACACCCAAATGGGTTCAAAGAAAATGCAATCAACAATTGGCCAAACTTTAATCGCCAGCCAAGCAAGGAGAACTTCGGTGGCGGAAGGTGATGCAAGTATGGATGTAAAGGATTTGATTATTGCCATGCAGAAAGACTTAGGGGACAGAATAAACTCAGTAGGCGGAAATATAAAATCTCTGGAAAAGAAAATAGTAACTATGGGCAATAAAATTGAAAAAAATTCAGCTCTTATAATGAACCTTACACATCAAATGAACCAATTGACAACGAAGAATAAAGAAATCGATAAGACAGTGCAAGAAGTGAAGGCAAAGACATTGAAGCAAGAGGAAATAAGCAAAAAGATGGGGGCTGAGCAAAAAGAACTGAAAAAACCCCAAGACAAAAACAAGGGGGAAATAGAGGACCTAAGGAAGATGCAGGAGATTTGGGACGAATTGGCAGTCCTTGAGTTGAGACAAAAGGAAATGATTCTCCGCCTGAGAGGAATACCAGAGAGCCAGGATGAGGACATTTCGACAAAATTGCTAAAAACCCTGGCGGACTGGTTGGGGGTTCAGGAGGAGGACTTATCACTTGATATTGATAAAATCTTCAGGATAAAACTGCATAAACCTAAAACCAAAAAAGGACCAGGAGACTGCCTGGTCTTCTTGAACTCAAGACTTCTTAAAGAAAAAATATTACTGAAAATTAGAAGTAATGCCTTATGTATAGATGACAAAGTCATAGAAATAATGAAAGAGCTCCCAACTCGCCTCCTGAAAAAAAGGGAAAACTACAAACCCCTGACAACTGCTCTAAAGAAAAACAAAATTTTATTTAGATGGGAATTCCCCGAAGGGTTAACCTTTACCTTTAAAGGAAGACGCAAGACCTTCAGATCGGCAGAAGAAGCAGACTCTTTTCATTAAAAAACCTGGAAGGATTGGGGGGGGGGGGAGAAACCACAAGAAGCTGAAGAAGCAAGATTGTAACAGAACTGGAAAATGGGACTTTATTTCTAAATTTTAATTTTGAAAAGGTGACGTATGTTCATTAAGACTTTATGGCACTAAAATGCATTTCTTGGAACGTAAATGGGTTAAACAGTAAACTTAAAAGGAATAAAATAAGTCATGTATTAAAGAGGGGAAAATGGGATATCATATGCCTACAAGAGACCCATATCTCGTCTGGCCGCTGCGGCGAAGCGGAGACCCTTAAAATCACAGGCGCGGATGCCTGTGAACACAGAGACTCGGCGGGCACCATTTGCGCCCCCCCCAATCCGCGACGGAGCCTTTTTAAAGGCTTCGGAACGGAGGCAGGGTGGGGCGTGGTGCTGAGAGTACTCCCTCGCCTACGGAGTGAAGCCGCAAGCCATTGACAGAGAGCGCCAACTTCTTCCAAGACCGATTGGACTCTAAAATATAAACCCGTGAGTAATACGGAGATTGGAATCTTAAAAATTTTTAATTTTGGATTTGGAACGAGCGGGAAGGGGCTAAAAAGGAAGTCCACCCCCCCCTCTTTGTAAACAATTTAAAGCAAAGGACTGGGCAGCTAAGGTCGAGAGAATTTGTTTCTTGTTTCTTTTTAATGAAAGATCCTGACTTCACGGTTTTGACATTATAAGAAGATTTACTGGAGGATAAAAATAATTTTGGGAGCTGAAATTTCACCCCCCCCCCCGAGACCCGGGAACGTCCTATGAGAAAGCCTGTTGTATTGAGGATTTTGACAGCTGTCAAGTGAGCTGTCAGCTGGAAAAAGAGAACATTGTTTCTGCTGTTTTTGCTGGTTTATTTGGTACAACTTGTTGAAAATAAGGAGGGCTGATACAAAATAACTGGACTTTTGGTTTTGAGCCGAAAGGAACATTAAGGAACTAAAATCCCCCTAGAGGGGTAATAGGGACACTACACCACAAAAATGGCTGGAGTATGTAAAATCCAAGCAGAATTGGACAGAGCACTCGTTCTCTTGGGAAATTTGCAAGATGAATACAATGCTTTGTCTACAGAGGTATCATTACTACACTGGACAGTAAACAACAGTTTTGAGCTTGATAAGGACTTGAAACAGGAAGCCTATTTAACTGAACAAATAAATGAAACTGAAAGTGTAGATATGATGGAGCAATATGTTGTTTTTGAAGAAAATGAAGGAGGAGCAGGAGATCTGCAGGAGTCAAAGGAGAGTTACAATATGAAGCCTGACATGATGATAAAAAAGGACAATAAAAATTGGATGTGGAAAGCCTGGTCTGAATGGGACTTTGGAAAATGGAAAGATCCCCTTTGGAGGAGATCTGAAGACCTGAGGATTACAAATTTGTTGAAGGTGAAAGCTGGAGCTTTGGGGACATATGGATCTGAAAGAAATTTGAAACAAGAGTTGGAGTACCCCATAGGCTTTGTTTTTAAGTATGGAGGACTGGCTGGAAGCAACATGGAGTCTGTTGGGCCGGAGCCCCTCCGAGACTTGGGGCTTAACATCAAGGACTATCAAAGAGACCGGCAGAAAGGAACTGAGAGAGATATAAGGGCCTCGGACGTGAGATCTCCAGGCTAAATAAATAACATAAAGACTGATGGATATTGGTTGGGGACTGGAACCGGGAGAAGGGTGGGTGGAGGTTGGGAATCCAAAGGGTACATAAGGATAATTTGCTTTTTATATTTTGTTAGTGGTAAGGAAATTGGGTAAATCGTGGAAGGGAAATTTTGGTCGACTTTAGGAAAAAGGCTTAAGAATAATTAATGAGGGACTTCCGGAGGCGGCGCGACCGGTAATGGCTGCCTTCTCCGAGTAAGGAGAAGGGAGCTCCGCTGTAAACGGGTCGTCCGCTACGGCGAAGCGGAGACCCATTTAGGAAAACCACAGGTGGCAGAAGCCTGTGGTCTCGGGACCCGGCGGGCGCCAGAAGCAGCCCCCAAAACGCTGAAGGGACCCCGTAAGGGGCTCCGGATCGCGGAGGGGGTAGCGGCGCTGTGGGTCGTTGCGCAAACAGCGAAGTGAAGCCGCGTTGCTGTTGCCGGTCAGCGCTGTCCTTTCTTCCTGCAACTTTTCTGAACTTTGGAAACTACAACCCGTGAGTAAATTTGGACATTGAAAACTTTCTGAAACTTTTGTCAACTTTCTGAAACTTTTTGAGAACTTTATGAAACTTTTAAAACTTTTTTAAAAAAGTTGAAATCTGGCTGAAAACGGAGTGAGGATAAGCAGGAAGCCCATCTCCCGCTATACTGAACTTTAAGCAAAGAGCAGGAGGAGTGGAGACAAAAAGTTATGCGTTAACTAAATGCTGGCACCCTGTTAAAGCAGTTTTCTGAGTGAAAGACTTTGAGCTATTGACTTTTGCTGGTTATATTCGGGGTGCATTGATATCCTTCTTCTGTGGCACCAGTGGATTATAAAATAAATAAGAATCTCTGGTGCTGGAGCTGCCTGGATGAGCACCAGTTTGCAACTTTGGATACATTGAATTCAGGTTTTGAAACATTCTGAGTTGGAACTGGATACTTTGAAACTGTTGCAGTCAAGGCACTGTAAGAAACACTGTTTCGCTTTAAGTTTTACTCTGCTAAAAATAATACATTGTGGAGGCGATGGACATGGATTTAAATTTATAAGTTTAACTTGGATTTGATCTTTTCCCTGAAGACGTATTAAGCTCCCTCTAGAGGATTTTGGACTTACAGCAGTGACTTTGTTTTACTTTCCCTTTCCCGGCCTCTGTTTGACTATTGTATCTGGGACTCTGCTTTCTCATGGGAACAACTTGGATTGACCTTGGATTACAGATAACTTTGGAATGAGTGGCGCAAGGAGAAGAGGAAGGACTAAACAAACAACTCTAACTTTATCTGCAGCCTCACAGCGTAGATCTTCTGTGCCGGCCTTGCCTTCCACTTTGCCTCCAGACATAGAGGCGGCCTCCCTAATACAGGCAGGGGAGGGTGAGACAGAGGAGCTGCACCTGGGAGATATGGCTTCAGGGACAAGTAGCTCTGTCTTGGAGAAAATTTTGGAGAAACTGGAGGCTCTGGACAAGAAGGCTGATTTGCATACAGCTAAAATTGAACAGAACACAGAAAGCTTGAATAAGCTGACTGGACAAGTTGCACAGAATGCCCAGTCTATTGGAGAATTAAAGGAGGCTGTAGGTGAAAATCGTAAACTGGCTGAAGATACTAGTCAAAGATTGGAAGAACTTGAGAAAGAAGTAAGACCACTCAGCAAACAAGTTGGAGAACATCAGATTTACTTTTTGATGACAGAACTGCGAAACAGGGAGACCAACTTGAGGATACGGTCAATACCAGAGGTGGAAGAAGATAATTTTATTGAATTTCTAACTAAGGAATTTGCCAAGTTTTGGAAGTTAGAGGAAAAAGACTTTAAAATTGTATCTGCTTTCAGGCTTGGCAGAGTCAGAAGGACAGAGAAGCCCAGAGATTGTTTGATAACACTGAGATCAAAGGAGGAAAGGGACAAGATTTTGGGCCTGCACTACGAAAAGTCACTAGACATTTTGGGCAAGAGAATTGAAATCTACAAGGACATTCCTAAGCAGTTGCTGGACCTTAGATCTAACTACACGGAATTGGCAAGACTGTTGAGAAGCAACGCAATTATCTTCAGGTGGGAGTTTCCACAAGGATTATCCTTTACCTACAGAGGGAGAAAGATCAAAATCAAAACAG
This sequence comes from Podarcis filfolensis, assembly GCF_964270895.1. Classification (NCBI taxonomy): domain Eukaryota; kingdom Metazoa; phylum Chordata; class Lepidosauria; order Squamata; family Lacertidae; genus Podarcis; species Podarcis filfolensis. Next base: position 38,176,634 of record NC_139619.1, read on the forward strand.
TGGAAGATAGAGACAAGTTTTTGGGAGCACACGGAGAAGACCTCCACAAAGGACTTGGATTGCCAGCGCCAGAACTTCCAGAGGAGCCCGCCCCCTCGGATCCTCAAGGACCGGAGAACAAGGTACCACCCCAGAAAGAATAACCAGACCTATCCAGGATGTCTCTGCAGCTTTTGAGCTGGAACATAAATGGCTGTAACAGTCCCGAAAAAAGGTCTAAAATTTTTCATATTTTAAAAAAGGAACAATTGGACATTATATGCTTACAAGAAACACATGTGATTAGGCTCCATAGAAAGGTGTTAATAAATAAAAGGCTTGGACAAGAATTTATATCATCGGATACAGTTAAAAAGAGAGGTGTAGTGATCTATGCAAAAGAGAGCCTTTCACCAAAATTTCTCTTTAAAGATGAAAGTGGAAGAATCCTCGCAATAGAAGTACAGTATCAAGGAGAAAAAATTTTGATATTAGGAATTTATGCTCCAAATGAAGGAAAATCGGATTTTTATAAGAAGTTGCACGAGACCATGCTGGATTATCTGGATTACAACAACGTCATCATGATGGGGGATATGAACGGGGTCGTATCAACAAATATGGATAAGTCACAGAACCAGAACATTACTAAAGAGGGAAGACTACCTAAGACCTTTTTTGAAATGACTGACAATATGGACTGGGTTGACATCTGGAGAGTTAGAAACCCCCTGGGAAGAGAAGGAACATTCTTTTCTGAAGCTCAACTGACTTGGACACGAATCGACCAAATATGGATAACTAGAAGTCTGGCACCTAAGGTGAGGAAGGTGGAAATCTGCCCCAAAACATGCTCCGACCATAACGCCTTGAGAATGGATATGACATTGATCCCAATCGGCTCCTTTAGATGGAAGATGAATGATGGCCTGTTTAGAGACCAAAGAATTGTAAAGAAGGCCCAAAAAACCTTAAAGGATTATTTTGAGATTAATTTGAACACTACGGTGGAAAAAAGAACTATCTGGGATGCAAGTAAAGCTGTGATGAGAGGGTTCTTGATTCAACAGAATTCCTTAAAGAAAAGACTGCAAAATGAAAAGAAAGATAAAATTCTGGAAAGTATCAAAGAGTTGGAGAAGAAGTTAAGATCTAACCCGAAGTCCCAACCGATTCTGAGAGAAATTAAACTTTATCAGGCGCAATATTCCAAGCTGATAAATCAGGAAATAGAATGGAAGATTAAAACAATGAAACAAAAAACTTTTGAATCGGCAAATAAATGTGGGAAACTGCTAGCTTGGCAGTTGAAAAGGAGACAAAGATTAAATACAGTAACAAACTTAGAGGTTGAAGGAAGGAACATTCAGAACCCGGGAGAGATTAGAAAGTGCTTCCAGAGGTATTTTAAAAAGTTATATACTCAAGGGCCACAAGATGAAATAGAGATTAAACAATTTTTGGAGAGAAATGGATTAGCAAAGCTGTCAGAAGAAAATAGAACAATTTTAAATGGCAAAATAACACGACAAGAGATTGAACAGGCCATCCTGAGTCTGAAACAGGGCAAATCACCAGGGCCAGATGGACTGACCTCTAACTACTATAAGACATTGAAGGATTATTTGATACAACCTTTGTTGGAGGTCAGTAATGAAATAATGGAGGGGAAGAAGGCGCCTGAATCGTGGAAAGAAGCATTTATCACATTGATTCCAAAGTCAGAAACTGAAAAGACACAACTCAAGAATTACCGTCCCATCTCCCTTTTAAATGTGGATTACAAAATATTTGCAGATGTTTTGGCACGAAGATTTAAGAAAGTTTTAAGTGAGATAATCCATAAAGACCAGGCAGGCTTTCTCCCGGGCAGACATATGTTTACTAACACAAGGAACATCATAGACATATTGGAACTTTTACAAACAAACATAAACACTAAAGCAGTTTTAATTTTTATAGACGCGGAGAAAGCCTTTGACAACATATCTTGGAAATTTATGAAGGGGAATTTAAAAGAAATGGGAGTGGGACGGGGGTTTGAGAACGGGATTGAGGCAATATATTCAGAACAAAAGGCTAAACTGATAGTTAACAATGTGGTTACAGAAGAGTTTAAAATTGAAAAAGGTACACGACAAGGCTGCCCGATTTCCCCATTACTGTTTATTTCGGTTCTGGAAGTGCTCCTGAATATGATTAGGGGGGACCGGTTGGTGGAAGGGATTCAGGTCGGAGCGAAACAATATAAACTTAAAGCTTTTGCAGATGACCTAGTTTTGACATTACAGGAGCCGGAGTCTAGTTTGAAAAGAGTTCTACAACTGATTCAAAACTTCGGTCGAGTGGCAGGATTTAAGTTAAATAAGCAAAAAACTAAAGTTTTGGGGAAAAACATGACAGATATTGAGTTGGAACAGCTTCAGAAAGAGACAGAACTAAATGTGGTTAAAAAAGTTAAATACCTAGGGGTAAACATAACAGCAAAAAATCTGAGTTTATTTAAAGATAATTATGAAAAATGTTGGTCAGAGATTAAGAGAGACTTGGATAGTTGGTCAAGACTAAAACTTTCTTTGTTAGGCCGAATAGCTGCCATCAAGATGAATGTATTGCCAAAAATGTTATTTTTGTTTCAGACACTGCAGATTGTAGACAAGACAGAGTGTTTCCGGAAGTGGCAGAAAGATATTTCTAAATTTGTCTGGCAGGGCAAAAAGCCCAGAATCAAATTTAAAATATTAATAGATGCGAAAGAAAGAGGGGGCTTTGCCCTGCCAGATTTAAAGTTGTATTATGAAGCTGCAGCTTTCTGCTGGTTGAAAGATTGGTTACTTCTTGAAGATACGGATGTCTTGGATTTGGAAGGTTTTAATAATGCGTTTGGATGGCATGCATATTTATGGTATGATAAAGCTAAGATAAATAAGGCCTTCAAGAACCATATTGTCAGAAAATCAGTTTTTAATGTCTGGACAAAATATAAAGACTTACTGGAGAATAAAACTCCGAGGTGGCTGTCACCCCTGGAGGCTAAGGCTCGGAAAAGAGCCAATATGGAGGCCAACTGGCCAAAATATTGGGAGATAATAGAAAAGGATGGTGACAACTGGAAATTGCAGAGTTTAGAAAAGATGAGAGACAAAGTGCGAGACTGGTTACACTATGCTCAGATTAAAGAAGTGTTTAAAAATGACAAAAAGTTAGGATTCCAAGTGGAAAAGTCAAAGTTAGAAACTGAACTGTTAGAACCTAAGACTAAGGTACTTTCAAGAATGTATAACTTGCTGCTGAAATGGAACACACATGACGAAATGGTAAAATCAACAATGATAAAATGGGCGCAGGATATTGGGTATAATATTATGTTTGAAGATTGGGAAAGGTTGTGGACCTCTGGGCTGAACTTCACTGCATGTAATGCGTTGAAGGAAAATGTGATGAAAATGATGTATAGATGGTACATGACCCCTGTTAAACTGGCTAAAATATACCATTCGTCTGATAGCAAATGTTGGAAATGTAAGGAAAATGAAGGAACATTTTTTCACCTCTGGTGGACCTGCCCTAGAGTGAAGGCCTTTTGGGAGAAGATATATAATGAATTAAAAAAGGTGTTTAAATACACCTTTACTAAGAAACCAGAGGCCTTTCTCCTGGGTATTGTCGGCCAGAGTGTGTTAAAAAAGGACAGAACATTCTTTTTGTACGCAACAACAGCAGCAAGAATATTAATTGCCAAGAATTGGAAAACTCAGGAGCTACCCACTGTGGAAGAATGGCAGATGCAACTGATGGACTATATGCAATTAGCCGAGATGACCGGCAGAATTCGAGACCAGGGAGAAGAAAGGATGGAAGAAGACTGGAGGAAATTTAAGATTTATTTACAAAAATATTGTAATTTGGTTGAGTGTTGAATTGGATGCCAGTGCAGACAATTGTCTACCATTAAATTAGATTTAAGGCTGAATTATATGTCAAATCAAATTAAGATTATTAATTAAGATGAGTTAAATGATAATTTGTTTGAAATTAATTTAATAATGATGTAAGTGTATGCGGGAGGTGTGGGGGAGTCCCATGTAACAATTGAGAGATGTTAAATGGACAATGATAAGTTGTGCTTATCTAATATATGCTTTATTTGAAAACTTCAATAAATATATTATAAAAAAAAAAAAAGAATAATTAATGAGGTATAAGTATTGATGTGTGATTTTAATAAGGTAAAATTGGTTTTTTCTTTTTAAATTAATTGAAAATAAGGCTGTTAGAAATAAATTGAGGAAATGGAAAAAAGAAGTAAAGTAAAACAATAGTATGTTAGAACAAATGTTTAAGTTAAGGTAAAGAAATAAGTTAAGGACTTGCTGAACTGACAATCTAAATTGGAATACAAGAAGGGGAGGTGTGAGGAGGTCTGAGAAATAAGGTTAAGAATAATAAGTATCAGAAATTTTATGTGGTTTTTTCTATTTTTTTTCTTTGTTTAGTTTTGAATATTATGTATTTTTGTGCTTTTTTCTGTTTTGTTTTGTGTACTTCTTGTTTTTGTTTGTTGTGTGTTTCTTGAAAATACCAATAAATATTTAATAATAATAAAAAAAAAACCAAGAGACCCATATCTCTAAAAGTCATACAAGGGTCTTACAGAATAGAAACCTGGGTCTAGAGTTTACTGCATCAGGAACAGAGAGAAAGAGGGGTGTTGTGATTTATGCCAAAGCAAGCCTAGACCCCCAATTACTTTTTGTGGATGAAGAAGGTAGAACTGTAGGAGTGCGGATTACTATAGAAGGGGAAAAAATAATCATAGTGGGCATTTATGCTCCGAATAATAATAAATCAGAGTTTTTCAAGGAGCTGGAAAAGAAGTTATGGAATCATATTGGGGAGAATATTGTTCTTATGGGAGATTGGAATGGAGTGGACTCGATCAAATGAGATAGAACCTTTAGAGGGAAACTTACCAATGAAGGTAAATTACCACTCTCCTTTTTCCAGATGGTGGATAATTTTGACCTCTATGACTCATGGAGAATTAAACACGCTAATGGGAAAGATATTACACACTTCTCGGAAGCTAAAAAATGAGGGGGGAATCTTGTTGGAATCTTCAAAGCCATATCAGTCAGAGGAATTGGCCACTCTCCAGGTGCCCGGCTTGATTCCTTGTTGATCTCCCCGTCAGCGACTCCCGGCAAGACAAGGCGAGATCTCTATCGGCCGATCCTTCCCAACGTGAGAAGAACACAACCATCCCTCCTCCCTCATTCCCCAGGGAGGGGAGAGAGACAGACAGAAATGTATTTACATGCCTTTATTTCTGTCTTTCCAGCAGTGCAGAGGAAACATGTCTGCACTCTCTCACATCAGCAATAGCAGAGAGAGAATAACTCCACCCATGTACTTCTGGTACAGGGTCATGTGACACTCTGAGCTAACATCCGGTGCTCAGTGCACATAATAGACTGTCCCTTGTTCCCACGGTACAGTCCCAAAACATCAACATCCTGTTTGGCTTTCCAGCCATCTGGAGCACTCAGCAGCATTGCTCCTTTTTCGTAACAACCTCCCCCAAAAGAATCAATGCGTGTTGCGGCAAGCAAAGCGTGATCCAGAGAAGAAAACAAACAGTTGTTATACACATAACACTCCCCTGTTGTTTCAGTTCCACCCTTGGAACTACCCGCCACTGGTTTCCCCAGTGTACCTCTCTGGTTGTCTGGCTTCCAAGGAATGAGTGCATCTGCATTACCTTGGCTAGCAACTCTCTGTTGTGCCTTTGTCTCTGACTTAGACACAGCTCCAACCTGTCCCCGGTTGTTTACAACAGCAACACATGCAACAGCTAAGTTAGCAAACTCTTCTGAGTACCTTTTGGGTTGTTCACCCTTTGTAACTCTCTCAGACCTGCGTATGAGGTGCTGATCCTCTCTGCTCACTGGTTCAGTCTCAGGACTCTTAGGAGAACCAGTTCCAATAGCAAACAGTGGTTCATCCTTCACCTGTGAAGGTCTATCCATTGTGTGAGATTTCCTCTCAATGACTGTGACAACTGAGCTCTCTGAGCTATCACTGTCACTCTCAGTACCACTGTAATCTGTGAAATCATCATCATCATCTGAATCGTCCTCTGTGGGAAATGTGTGTACTATCACTCTCTCCTGTTCAGGAGCACTCTCTAGAAATTTTGTGAGAATCACCTGACCAGATTCAGACAAAATTACTCTGTAGAGACCCTTTTCATATCCCACAAAAATGCCTCTGGCATTCTTTACTCCACCTGGAGCTTCTGTCCTCACACGAGACCCAAAAACCTTGAAATGGGCAACAGAAGGTTTTCTCTGGAACAGTTTCTCAAAAGGAGAACTTCCCAACTCTTTTGAAACCTTTCTCACCCACGCGTAACAAAACGACATGAGTGACTCCCCCCAGTACTCATGTGGCAGATGTGAACTAAGCAATTGCGCATTCATCCCCTTTTGCAATTCTTTGTTCACCCGTACACAGACACCCCTGTTCCACGCTTCCGCTGAAACAGCAACTTTGTGTCTTATCCCTTTCTTGTGCAGGAACCTCTGGAAATCCTGTAAAAGAAAAATTTGCTTCTCATCTGTCAAAAGACAATCAATGTTAGCATCATGCATCTTTTTGACCTTGTCACAAAACTCCTGAAACCTTTCCAAGGCTTCCTGTGGCCTCTTTAACACATAAACCCAGACAAAGTTAGAGAAATGATCCACACACACAAGATAAAATCTTGCATTGCCTCTAGATGGTTCTAGAGGACCAATCACATCAGCATACACCCGCTGAAACGCTCTGTCGACCCTGGCCACCTTCTTGGCGCTCGTTTTGGTCACACCTGCAAGAGAAATCAAGTTAGACTCAGAATTACATTCCATGTAATCACTTTGCTCAAAAGTCAACAAATACAGTCCATCTTTCTCTCTGGCAGAAAGATACAACTCTCCATCTTTGACGATCTTGCAGCTCTTATCATCATAGGACAGTTCCAGTCCTTTCTTTGCAATCTGCGAAACACTCAGCAGATTGAACTTCAATTCAGGAACCAAGTAAACATTGTGTATAGTCAGGTTCAGACTCTTAAGATACACAGTTCCAACCCCGGTCGCTTCCAGCTCCTGACCGTTGGCTTGTTCCACAGCGAAGCTTTGCTTCTTAAACGTCGAAAAGAGCTGCTTGTGCGGAGACATATGCACAGTACAGCCCGTATCGATCATAAAAGAGTGTCCAACATCTGGCGTGGTTCCTTTCGCCATCAGGGCCTTTGCAGGTTTCACCGAAGACTTGGTATGACCTTTGCCTGCTGCCTCAGGCTTTGCTGAGCGGCCCTTCGCTCCTTTTGGCTGGCGTGGCTTCTTGCAGTTCCGCTGAAGATGCCCAGCCTGTCCACAATTGTAACATCGGACAACGTTCAAAGCTACAGCATCCTCTCCAGTAGCAACATCAGTGGGGGAATTAGAACTCCGTTCTTCCCTCCCCCTGTCCTTTACCTCCAGTGCAGCAAGCCTGTCGTGTTCATTCAAAACAACGGCAGACACCCTCTCCGCGGTCAAATCGTTCGCCGGAAGGGAACCCAGCTGACTGGCAACCGTTTTGTAAGTCCGATTTAAGCTGTTTATCATCATGAAGCAAAACACTTCCTCCTGTAGACGGAAATTGCGTTCCACCATCTGTTGGCGCAGATATTTCATTTCCGTCAGGTGCGCTTGAACATCTCCATCAGGTGCAAGCCTCAGATTGGTCATCTTCTCAAAATACAGTAACGCTGAAGAACCAGCATCCCTCTGGTGTGTTCTACGCAGCGTTTCCCAAATCTCACGCGCATATTCCAAATCCTGAATATGCACAAGTTGATCATCCGAGACACACAGAATTATAGCCGTCCTGGCCTTCACATTCTGTGATTCCCAACCTCGCGTTGGTGCTTGAGGGATGGGGTTCTCAATCACCCCAAAAATCCTCTGATTCTGCAGCAGGGCCTTCATCTTTACAGACCAAGATGAATAATTGTCATTAGTCAGGGGAGGCGGGTAAGGCAAGCCTCCCCCCTTCTTGGCATCCATTTTTGAAGCCAAGTCTCAGATCTTCACCCTCGAGCTAGTAAAATCCAAAAGCTCTTTTGAGCTGTTTTTCTGCCTCTCTCTCAGGCAGGCAATCTGCAAGCTGTCTCACAGTCCTTGCAAAGAAGCGAATTCAAAACAACTTTCGCCTTCCCATTGCTCTGACTGAGCCAGCCCCAGGTGTCAGTAACTTTCCAAGCCGACTGACCGTCGTTGCTTAGCAACTGTGCATACTTCTCTTTCTTATCTCACCGCAAGTATGCCTGGTATGCAAGCCTAGGCTCTCAGAGCTGTTTTTCCAAACACAGCTCTCCTGTGAACCAGAGAATCAATCAATCTGCATTCACACTTTCAGCCCGATATTCAGCATACCTTTTTGGGGCTCCGATGCTTGGAAAACACCCCCTCTTGGTGTCCAACCGTCTGTTCAGCTTCTGGCTGCAATGCAGACGTTATCTTCTTTCCTTGGTGCAGAGGATGGCACACGATCCATCAACCTCTCACCTCTCATGCTGATTCCCATGGATCAGATAACCAGCAGTGTCTGCTACCATATGTTGGAATCTTCAAAGCCATATCAGTCAGAGGAATTGGCCACTCTCCAGGTGCCCGGCTTGATTCCTTGTTGATCTCCCCGTCAGCGACTCCCGGCAAGACAAGGCGAGATCTCTATCGGCCGATCCTTCCCAACGTGAGAAGAACACAACCATCCCTCCTCCCTCATTCCCCAGGGAGGGGAGAGAGACAGACAGAAATGTATTTACATGCCTTTATTTCTGTCTTTCCAGCAGTGCAGAGGAAACATGTCTGCACTCTCTCACATCAGCAATAGCAGAGAGAGAATAACTCCACCCATGTACTTCTGGTACAGGGTCATGTGACACTTTGAGCTAACATCCGGTGCTCAGTGCACATAATAGACTGTCCCTTGTTCCCACGGTACAGTCCCAAAACATCAACATCCTGTTTGGCTTTCCAGCCATCTGGAGCACTCAGCAGCATTGCTCCTTTTTCGTAACAGTTAGATGCTATTTGGATTTCTAAAGGGCTGACCCTCTTTTTAGAAAAAGCAGAAATTCTGGGGAGGACTATATCAGACCATAATCCAGTAACAATACATATGGAAATTAAAAAGCAAACAAAGGGAAGGTGGAGGATGAACAATGAGATATGGAGAGACGACCAATGGGTGACGCAAGCAAAAATCAAGTTAGCGGAATTTTTCGAGATAAATGGGAAACAAAATACAGATATAAATGTAGTATGGGACGCAAGTAAAGCGTACATGAGGGGCCTTGGAATACAACAAATGGCTAGGCTGAAGAAGATAAAAGACAATAATATCCAAGAGCTAACTAAACAGATAAGAATTAATGAAAAAGAGTTGATCAAAAATCCAAAAAGTCATGAAAGATTTGTATAAACAAGAACAAGTAGAGGTTAATAAAATGGAAGAGTATTTATAACAAAATAAATTACCAAGAATTGAAAAAGAAGAAGTTGAGGTCCTAAACTCCAATATAGAAATAGATGAAATAGCACAAGTAATAAAAAAAAATGAAGAGTGGCAAATCGCCAGGTCTTGACGGAATCACATTAATGTACTATAAGAACCTGGAGGAAGTAATCCTCCCTACATTACAAAGAATAATGAATAATATACTGGGAGGGAAAGATATACCACAATCATGGAAAGAAGCACTGATCACTCTAATCCCAAAACAGGGAGTGGAGTTGACAGACATGAAAAATTATAGACCAATCTCCCTGTTGAATACAGACTATAAAATCTATGCTGGGGTGATGGCTAATAGATTAAAAAAGACTCTAAACAAAATAATCAGCAGAGACCAGGCGGGCTTCTTACCAGATAGACATATAAAAGACAATACAAGAATAATAATTGACCTGTTGGAATATGTGGAAATGAAACCAAGTAAAAAGATGGCCATGTTATTGGTTGATGCAGAAAAAGCTTTTGATAGAGTATCATGGAATTTCCTATTGGAAACTTTCAAAGGTCTGGACATAGGGGAGAAAATAATTAATGGAATTAGGGCGATATATGTTAACCAAAAAGCAAAATTGCTAATAAATAATGAGATCACCGAAGAGTTCAGTATCGAAAGGGGGACAAGACAGGGGTGCCCTCTCTCCCCACTTCTTTTTATTGCCACCTTGGAACCACTTTTAATAGCAATAAGAAAGGATAAAAATATAAGAGGAATTAACCTAGGAACTCGATATGTTGGGTTGAAATAACGACAGACAAGTAGCGAGTGTCATATGGGAGGCACCTCTCGAGCAAGTCTCGGGGAGTCCCTTTTATTGAATATTACAGCATTGCCACACATGTGCTTATTGCTGATTGGTTAACACAAGTACAAAGCAAAAGGTTGCATATAGGCATTAATCACCGATAGATTAAAGGCTGGGAAAGGGAGCACAGAACTAGACAGGCATGAAAACCTCCTAATTAAATTATAACTAGTGATTGATAATGCAAGACTTAAACAATTACGTTCCGATAGATGTGGTCAACTATGCATTAAGAACAAGGTCAGAGTATAACGTTTTCCTGAACTCAATGTGAACTGAACATTCTAAGGTGATGAGGGAACGTCTTAGTATTAGAACGATTTGTGCAAAACGATTTGTGCAGCATGTGCAGAGACAAAACTTAGAAGCAAGACTTTCCCAACATGCCACAGTCATGTGCAGAAGCAGAGCTTCCCATCATCTCCTCCTTTCTTTTTTATTTAAAGGTGAGTGGGACAAAAATACTTCAGGATACGTGGTTTGCCAGCGCATGCCTGAAATAAGTCTGCCCACATCTCCCCTAACGTTTACTGTTGGTGCTGCCATTTCGCAAAGTAGGCAGCAATGACTTTATTGGGTGGCTGAGGAGGATAAAAACACTGAGACCAAAGGCGTATGAGACCAGGGATGCATTGGATGAAGCAACATAGCAAAATTAATATACATACTATGATAATAGCATATTGAAAAAGATCCCGATCCCTAAGCAAGAAACTACTCCTAAAACAACATACTCTCGCAGAAATCTAATTCTAAATAAACAAAAACTTATCATCCTACCTGTATACATGCACAAAGATCTCCTTTCCCCAGCACAACAGAGAATCTATATTCTCAAGAAAACTGAATTAGCCGTTAGAGGGCTCGTCCCAGCAGAAAACATCATTAATGTTAAATTTCTGCCATCAGACAAGGACCTAAACAGAGTTGTGGTAACATTCAGAGACTGGCACACAACCAAACTAGTTTCAGACAATAAGGACAAGCTACAAAGGGTTGGATTGCAGGTGACTCGCCTATTCGAAGTGTCCGGTACTCCCACTCCTCTCATCGAAACAATCAAGACTGATAAGATAAAAATAAAGCCGACAATGTCTATGATGGACGAGAACTGTAAGATGCTTCAACTAGAGGCAGATAAAGCCCCAAACCAGCTGGCTAAAAGACCAAAAACCCTATCCCCAAACCACGTACCAGACGAAAGCTCCAGCATAGAGAAGGAAAACTGCTTCATAGCAACTATTGAACAAATACATAAAGCTCAGGACGCACTAATTGAAAGATTAGCATCCCTAAGGAAATCTATTACACTCCTAGCCACACCCGTCACCAGGGAATTTAACTATGCAACTTATACCACAAAACCTTTATCCAACAGTGAGTGGATACTAAGGCTATTCCTATCGCCAGAGGAACTCGGACCTACGGAACCACCTATAACAAAGAAAACAATAACACATCAAGCTGAAATAGCGGTACCACCAGGCAAGAATGGTTCAATCTTTGTGGACAACCTAGGAGCCCTAGACACCATTCACACGGATGACTGAAATAAGGACATGAGGAAAGAACACCCCTCCGGGACACTAAAATATGTCCAAATACACACCATGCCAAAATGTCCCACTACACATCCCAAAAGGGACATAATGAATGATAAATCCCTAATTGGCCATAAACCTAAGTTTGATTGTCCCTTGAGATGTCTGACAATCAAAAATCACAAGCTGACCACCTGTACGTGGAACATCGCAGGGTGGGGAGCTAAAAGCAAAGATCCCAATCTAATGGACTTCCTCACTAAATTTGACATCCTATTCATCCAGGAAACCTGGTCGATAGACGAGCTCTACCTGGATAATTACCACTCGTGTATAAAAAGAGCAACACCTAGTCAAAGAGGGGGCAGACCCAAAGGAGGCTTAGCCTTACTGTTCTCAACGCAGATACAAGCTAATATTACCCAATTACCCTCCAATGATGAATGGTTTGTAGCAGCAGTTTTAGATTTTGGACAAAGCAAACTGCTATGCATAAACTTATACTTACCTACATGTTGACGGCAGGCACAAGTAGAACAACTATGGAAAGAAGTGGAAGCCCACTTGGTGCAATGGAGGAGACAACACCCGTCAGCCATGATACTACTAGCTGGTGACCTAAACGCAAGAGTGGGCCCCAACGACAACGCCCTATACGCACATTTTCACCAATGGCCTCCAGAAATGGAAACTATCCCACCCCTAATGACAAGATCATCCTACGATAAGACATGCAACATTGGAGGACTACATTTAGCGCAGATGGCCTACAGACAGAATCTACACTTACTGAATGGGGCTATACAAGGAGATTATCCCGGTCAATATACATATTGGTCAGGACACAAACTGTCAACGATAGATTATTGCATTGTTTCCCAGGACCTGATCCCTAGGATATCAAAATTCAACATTACAGCAAGAGCTGAAAGTGATCACCTACCTTTATCCCTCGTGTGTGCTTTACCCTTTGATCTGCCCAAACCACAACACAGATATCAACCAGATCTAACACCCGGAACAGGCCTCAAGAAAATCAGATGGAATGGACAAGTGAGCGAGCGGATATCTAACTGGTACAAATCTGAGGAGAGCTACCGTCTCTCAAAAGCAATTATGAAAGGGTGCTTAGAAATAGAGGAGAGCGCCCTGAACATGATGACAACATATGAAATGCTTATACAAAAAATTCAAGAGTTTGTTGTAAAACCGAATTCCAAGTCTCCCCACCATAGGAAAACTTCCAGGGAGTGGTTCGATCATGAGTGTATAACCTCCAAGAAATCATTGATCCACTCCTTCATCTGCCATAAGGATAATCCAACAGAGGATAACAGACAAAAGATGCTTGAAGCTACAAGAAGTTACAAAAAACTCCTGACAGAAAAGAAAAGATACGCAATGAAGTTATTATGGCAGCAACTGATAGAGGCCTCCAAATCAAGTAACCCATCATTATTCTGGAGAATTGTAGCTGTACAGCCGGATAGGGGCCTATCACAACTATCCTGCTGTATATCAATGAAAGCCTGGGAAACACACTTCCATAATCTTTACGAGGAATCTAGCGATGAGTCCTACGCATTAGACATACCGGAAGATCAGATACAGCCATGGCCAGCAGTCTCAATAACAGAGACTCATCTGCTGATTGACCAACTAAAGAACGGGAAAGCCCCCGGAATTGACTGTATACCAGCGGAACTTTTTAAAACCAATGCGAACTGGTGGGCCCCCTTGCTAGCCTCTCTGTTCACATATTGTCAGGGAACTGTCATCGGAAGAACCGGTGGTGCAAGGGCTCCCAGAGGTTGAGAGAGACTTATCAGCGGAGGAGGGAACCAGCAGGGGGCGAGAAAGAGCTCCAAGGGAAAGCGAGTCAGAAGAATGGCTCAGAGACAATTCCAGCGAGAACAGCGAGGAGGTTTCAGGACCTCCTATAGGGACACCCACTCCTCGCCGGAAATTGTCACGTAGAGAGTCCAGAAGACGTGTTTCCGTTAAGGAGCTTTTATGCTGGAAGAAATTCCGTAAACGCCCACTGTCGGATTCTGCCAGCGACTGACGGAGCCATGCTTATGGAGCTCCGTTACAGACAGTGGTTTGTGGACTTAGCCAAACACTGAGGGACTAGGAACTTTACGCACAAGCAGCTCAACATCCCATCACAGCAATCCGACAGTCCCTGAAAGCCGCTTGTGCAGAGAGGCATCATGAGCAACCCAGCCGGAACCGGAGAAGCAGGAGGAGCTGGAGCCGGTCCAAGCCTGGAAGAAAGGTACCGGGTGTTGGAGGTCCAGCTAGCGCTGCAAACGGCGAGGCTCGATGAGAGGAGGGCTCAGGATGCAGAAAAGGCAAAGGCCCCCCCACAAGCAAGAAAGATGCCAGGATTGGTGCAGAAGTTTGGGGGGGATCCCAGGAACTATCAAGCCTTTAGGACAGAGATGCAGTATGCTCTTAATCTGCAGTTTGATGACTTTCCCGACGAGGAATCGCGAGTGGCGTTTGTGGTTAGCCATCTCGAAGGGGGGGGGGGGCGAGAGACTGGGTTAGACCCCTGATGGCAGGGCATAATGAAGTCTTGAAAGACGCACGGAAGTTTTTTCGCGCCATGGACCTGATGTTTTCCAGCGACATTGAACAGGGAGTGGTGCGCAGACAGTTGATGGCTTGTAAACAGGGGAGCCGATCTGTCCGTGAGTACTGGACTGAGTTTACTATGTTGATACACAAATTGGGGTGGGATCTGTCAGCGGAACCCATTCAAATGCTTTTCGAAGAGGGACTTTCTTCGGCTGTGAAAGACGAACTTTCCCGGGCGCCCAGGGCGGAGTCTATGGACCAGCTGACCAAATCAGCGCTGACCATTGGAGCACGCCAGGAGGCTAGAGCCTTGGAGAAGCGGGAAGGGAAAGGGGAGCGTTGGAGGGATTTCCGCATTCCAGAGATTCCGGAGCCAACTTTCCCGCCCGCAGAGCCGATGGAAGTTGGAACAGCGCGCGCGGGGGCAGTTTCAAATCCCAGTGAAGGGCGGAAGAAGGAGGGGAAGAGCCCCAAGAAATGTTATCTCTGCCAGCAGCCAGGTCATTTTGCCAGAGTCTGTCCACAAAGAAAGGAATGGCAAGGGATGGCAGGAGCTGTTGGGGGGAAGGAGGAGGAAGGGCAGGACCAAGTAAAAGCCAGCGCCTGACTGCCACCATCAGGGCACAGCAGTCAGGCCAAGGAGCAGTAAAAGTGCCCACGCCGGAACCTCCGAGACCAGCCCTAGTGATAGAGGTGTTGCTAGAGCTGCCAAACGGACATCCCTTAAAGATAAGGGCGCTATTGGACTCAGGCAGCTCCTGTAATTTTATGAGCAAGGAGTTTGCAGCAGAACACCAGATACAGACAATCCCTTTAAGCAACCCCTTGCAGGTGACCACGATCGATGGGAGAGAGCTGTTGGGAGGAGAAGTCAGCTTACAGACCGTCCCAATGGTAATGAGGGTAGCCAGGCACACCGAAAGAATAGTGTTCAATGTGGCCACCTTGGGAGGGGCTCCCATTATTTTGGGGATGAGCTGGCTAGCGTTGCATGATCCGCTAGTGGGCTGGCCTCAGAGAGTGGTCTCCTTTGGGTCAGCACATTGCCTAGAACATTGCAAAGAGGGCAAGGCTCCAGAAGGGGCAAAGGCCTTTCTAGCAGGAACAGAAGTAACGGACAAAGGAAAGGTGCCCAAACAATACGCTGACCTGAGCAATGTCTTCAGCGAAAGGGAAGCAGACAAACTACCACCGCATAGACCCTTTGACTGCCAGATCAATCTAGTCCCTGGAGCCCAGCTCCCTGTGGGCAAGCTGTATGCCATGTCAGACAGGGAAATGCAGGAGTTGAGGGAGTTTATTGACAAAAACCTGAAGAGAGGTTTCATCAGAGAGTCCAGAGAGGTCGGGGGCAGCCCAGTGTTTTTTGTGGACAAAAAAAACACGGATAAACCTAGACTTGTAGTGGACTTCCGGAGCATAAATGCAGTGTCGGAACCAGTGGCTTTCCCCATGCCCAGGATTGATGACATTTTGACCCGGGTGAGGAAGGGAAAAATTTTCACTAAACTGGACCTAAGGGGGGCATACAACCTGATACGGATAAGGAAGGGGAATGAATGGAAGACAACAATGTTCACCCCTCTAGGGGCTTTCGAATATCTCGTTATGCCTTTTGGATTACAAGCAGGCTCAGCATGTTTTCAATCGTTCATGAACCACGTCCTGGGACCTCTGCTCTACAAGAATTGTGTGGCCTTCCTAGATGACGTATTAGTCTATTCAGAGAATGAGGAGCAGCATGTAAAGGACGTCAGAGAAGTGTTGAGCCGACTGCAAGCAAACCAACTGTGGGTGAAATTAGAGAAGTGTCAGTTTCACACCAAGGAGGTGGAATTCCTGGGGTACCGCTTGTCAGACAAGGGATTAGCCATGGATCCAGGCAAGGTCCAGGCGGTACTGGAATGGAAGACACCGAAAACGAAAAAAGAGGTGCAAAGATTCTTAGGGTTTGGGAACTTTTATCGGAAGTTCATCAAGAACTTTGCCCATTTAACGGCTCCCATCACAGACTGTCTCAGCAGCAAGAAGAAATTTGTTTGGACGGCAGAAGCGGAGCAAGCATTTGAAGAATTGAAAAAGGCCTTCGCTTCGGAAGAACAGCTCCTGCACGTGGATTTACAAAAACCCATGAGAGTGGAAACTGACGCATCAGACCGGGCGGTGGGGGCGGTGCTTCTTCAGCCGGGGAAGGATAAGTCGGAGTGGAGACCGTGTGCCTTCTTCTCGCGGAAGTTAAACAAATCCGAGAAGAACTACACGGTATATGACCGAGAACTACTCGCCATTCACGAAGCGTTCCGGAAATGGAGACACTTACTAATTGGTGCACAACACAAGGTGCAAGTATACACGGACCACAAGAATTTAGAGTACTGGAGAACGGCACGAGTGCTCAACCAACGGCAAGTGAGATGGGCACAGGAGTTCTCCAAATTTTATTTTGAAATTTGCTATGTGCCAGGCCCAGAAAACGTCAGGGCGGACGCTCTCTCACGCAAACCTGAGTATTTGGAGGGGGAGGGAGCACCCGAAGAGAGACATATCATCCCAGAGGACCGCTGGGTGTGTGGGGCGGCGTTGGTGGGGCAAAGGGAACTGGTAGAGGAGACGCAGAATGATGAATACGCCCAGAATAAGCTCTGAGGTCTAAGGAGGGAGGGAGAAAACTCCGGAGGTTTTGAAGAAAGAAACGGGGCATTGTATTACAAAGGGGCACTATATATACCCGAAGGGGAATTGAGAGGGAGAGTACTCAAACAGATGCACGACAGCCCTACAGCAGGGCATTTTGGGCAACACAAAACCATGTGGTTGGTTACCAGGGAATTTTGGTGGCCCAGGGTGAGGGAAGATGTAAGGGAGTATGTAAGAGGGTGTGACCAATGCCAGCGAGCCAAGGGAGAAAGGCGGGCGCCGGTGGGGTTGTTAGAACCGTTGCCCACACCAGAGAGGCCATGGGAGGCGGTATCGATAGATTTTATGACTGATCTGCCAAATTCCAAGGGGAAAACCGCCATACTGGTAGTAGTAGACCTGTTAACTAAGATGGGCCACTTTGTAGCTTGCTAAATTGTTTGTAGAACATATTTTTAGACTGCATGGCGCCCCCTTGAGGGTGGTCTCAGACCGGGGCAAACAATTCACGTCCAGGTTCTGGAGGAAGCTCATGAGCTTACTGCACGTGGAGGTCAATTTTTCGACTGCCCGGCACCCAGAAACCAACGGGCAGGCGGAAAGAGCAAACGGTATCCTCCAACAATACCTGAGGTGTTATGTCAATGACAGAGAGAACGATTGGGTGGAAAAGTTGGCGCTGGCGGAATTTGCCTACAATAATGCGGAGAATGTGTCCACCGGGATGAGCCCCTTTTTGGCTAATTATGGGTGCCACCCCAGGGCATTTCCAGGGGGAGGAGGGGAGAGATGGAGCGTCCCAGCCGCAGAACTTTTTGTAGAAGAAATGGAAGCGATCCATCGTCAACTCCAACTCAACTTAGAAAGGGCCAAAGAACAATATAAGAAGCAGGCAGACAAGAACAGAAGGGAAGGAGAAACCATAAGGGTGGGGGATCAGGTGTGGCTGTCCACCCAAGGACTGCCGTTCAAGGGGGGTTGCAAGAAATTGAGACCCAAAAGATTGGGACCATTTGAGGTCATTCAACAGGTTAACCCCGTAGCTTTCAGACTCCGGTTACCGAACCACATGAAACTGCACCCAGTATTCCACAGGTCATTACTGTCACCGTATAGGGGGGGGGAAAGAAGGGGTTTCCCCACAGGGACCAGTCTTAGAAGAGAGGGAAAGCAGCAACCATGTGGCGGAAATCCTCGACTCCAGGTGGAAGGGTAATCAGGTGGAGTATTTGGTAGCGTGGGAAGGGGAACCAGAGTCAGAAAACACCTGGGTAATGGCAGAGGAAGTCAATGACGAGGTCTTGATCGAAGCGTTCCATCAAAGGTTCCCCAGGAAACCTCAGTCAGTAGCGAGGTTCCGGAGGGAGTACTTTGGCACCACCGACGAGGAGGAGGAATTGGAAGGATTCACGGGGTCTGAGTGGGAAGAAGGAATAGATTCCGAGGAGGATGAGTACTTAGAAACCCGAAACAGCAACCGGTGGAGGAAAATGTTCGAGACTTCGGAAGACGAGGGAAGTTCTTTCAGGGGTTTTGCTCCCTCGCCTCCAGCAGAGGAAGGGAGGGGAGGGGGTGGAGGGGGCCCTGGAGGGGAGGTGGATGTCAGGGAACTGTCATCGGAAGAACCGGTGGTGCAAGGGCTCCCAGAGGTTGAGAGAGACTTATCAGCGGAGGAGGGAACCAGCAGGGGGCGAGAAAGAGCTCCAAGGGAAGGCGAGTCAGAAGAATGGCTCAGAGACAATTCCAGCGAGAACAGCGAGGAGGTTTCAGGACCTCCTATAGGGACACCCACTCCTCGCCGGAAATTGTCACGTAGAGAGTCCAGAAGACGTGTTTCCGTTAAGGAGCTTTTATGCTGGAAGAAATTCCGTAAACGCCCACTGTCGGATTCTGCCAGCGACTGACGGAGCCATGCTTATGGAGCTCCGTTACAGACAGTGGTTTGTGGACTTAGCCAAACACTGAGGGACTAGGAACTTTACGCACAAGCAGCTCAACATCCCATCACACATATATAGATAGAACTGCACAGATTCCATACGACTGGGGGACTTCCATCATTATTCCCATTTACAAGAAAGGCTCGAGGGACGATCCCTCCAACTATAGACCTATAAGCCTCCTGAATATAATAAGTAAATTATACGCTAAACACCTCAGCGAGAAACTGTGCAAATGGATAGAAAGAGCGAAGATTCTTGATGATGCACAGGCAGGATTTAGACAGGGGAGATCCACAATGGATCACTGCCTGATCTTACAGCACCTAGCTGAGAAATACACGTCACACCACAATCACCACCTATTCGCAGCATTTGTAGATTTTAAAGCAGCCTTTGACTCCATCCCAAGAACCCGACTCTGGGACAAACTTAACAAATCATCCATAGACCGACGTCTGCTGCTACTAATATACAAACTGTACAACAACACACGACTTCGTATAAGATGCAGCCAAGAAGGTCAACTCTCTAATTTCATTAGAACAACAAAGGGAGTTAAACAAGGATGCATTTTGGCCCCCTTTTTGTTCAACATCTATATAAACTCCCTAATAGACCACCTACAAGGAGCGGATACACACGCCCCAAAATTAGTAGACAAAAAACTGCCTATTCTACTCTATGCAGACAATGCGGTTATATTGTCCCAGACTCAGATGGGCCTCAAAAGAGCTCTTAACAGCTTATCCCAATATTGTAGAGAAGAGAAACTACCAGTGAACTACCAAAAAACAAAAACCATGGTTTTCTCTAACAAAAGGAAAATATACAGATGGAATTTAGACAATCAGGAGATTGAACAAGTGACATGCTTTAAATATCTAGGAGTTATATTCCAAGCATCAAGGAAGAAGACCGCCCACATAAATTACAGCTCCTCTACAGCACAAAAAAGTACAACAGCAATCCTAAGATTCCATCATACAACGGGAGGAAATTTCATTCCTGCTACAATTAAACTATTCATTGCAAAACCAACAGCACAAATACTATACGGCGCACCACTCGTCTCCCTCTCTAATCTAGACCCATATGAAAAGATACAATCAGGTTTCCTTAGATCACTCCTGCAAACACCTAAATGCGTCCCAAACGCCGCCCTACGACTGGAAGCGGGCTTATACAGCATTAAAGCCAAAGTATGGATAAGAACCTTATGCACTTGGCTAAGACTTAACAACTCGCCGGCTGGACTACTTTCCCTGATGCTTCTTGACAAATTTCAATCTAGTTGGTTGAAGGGCACTCTCAGAAAACTGGCCACATATGGTCTCTCCCCAGAGTATTTATTAAGTTTAGAAAGGGGAAGGGCCAAGAACATAATCAAAGAAAGACTCAGGGACATTGAAGCCCAAAATGACTTTAATCAACTTCCGATAACTTATAAACTTCTATACAACCCCTAAAGGCCCCATCTAGCAAACTATCTCAAAGTTCTAGACAATGCTAAACACCGATGGGCATTTTCCAGGGCCCGCTTTAACGCTCTCCCTTCAGCTCTTCTAGAGGGAAGATTCAATAAAATACCGATCGAACAAAGATTATGTCCCTGTAACAGCAATGAAATTGAAACCATTGGGCATGTCATCTTATACTGCCCATTATATCGAGACTCAAGAAAAGAGCTGATCGAACCGATTCTGAGGAAAATACCTCGTAGTACAGACGACACCTATATCAGACACCTCTTAGCTGACAAAGAGCCCAAAATTAACAGGCCCGTGGCAAAGTACTGTTACATTGCAACAAGAATAAGACGAGCAATGATGTCAACAACGGAGTTCAAATTGTAAACATCGAAGGAACGATAATAAACAGTAGCGACACCTGAATTGAATTTTTAAAATTTTAAAAGTTGAAACCTGGTCATAAATATAAGCACCAATTCTGTGAACTGGCCATATTTCTACTGTTATTTGTAGCACAATACTACTTTTAATGTCATAATTTTATAAATTGCTTCCTGGTCACTGACCGTATTAAAGATATTTGATTTGATGTAAATACAGCCATTCAATTATATGAACTTTTGATGGGCCTAATTGAATAAGGGCCGCAAAAGGTTGGACTGAATCTGTCATTATGACTACATCTGGCAAAACATTAAGAATTGCTCGGTCAACCCAGTGGATACGTATAATTTCCTTTAACTGGGCAACAGTTTTCTGTTGAAAAGAGGTCAAAATAATTTGCTCACCAGGAGATTGATGGCCTTTTAAAGCTGAAAAAAGCGGCCGCAAAACTTCAAGAGGGATTTTAAAATATGGTCTTATCCAATTAATGTTGCCCAGCAATTGTTGTAGCTGGACATATTTCATTGTTTTTGGAGCTTGAAGCTCAGGGACTACGGGAATGGAATAGTTAGCTATCATTTTGTGTCCTAGGTAATGAAAAGGAGAGGATTCCTGCACCTTTTCGGGAGCAATTCGCAAACCATAAATTGACAAACAGGCTACCATATCCTGTTTCCATTGAGGGGGGAGGTGGGGCCCCGCCAATAATATATCATCCATGTAATGATAGATCAAAAGGTGGGGATACTGAAGACGGAAAGGCTGGAGGGCTTGATTCACATAATGTTGACACATGGTAGGGGAATTCAACATTCCCTGCGGTAGGACTTTCCATTGATACCGTTCCGTGGGCTGGCTATTATTTAACACAGGAACAGTGAAAGCAAAAAAATTACGATCCTTTTCCTGTAAAGGAATGGAAAAGAAACAATCTTGCAAATCTATGATAGCCAATTGGTAGGAGTGGGGGATCACATTTGGATTAGGCAGACCACACTGCAAGGGCCCCATGGGTTCAAGGATTTCATTAATTTTCCTTAAATCCTGGAGAAATCTCCATTTCCCACTTTTCTTTTTTATGACAAAGATGGGAGTATTATAGGGGCTAACAGAGGGCTCAATATGATCTGCCAATAATTGCTCATTAACCAATTGTTTTAAAGCAAGTAGCTTTTCCCCCGTTATGGGCCATTGTTCCGCCCATACAGGGGTAGTAGATTTCCAGGTAAGGGGGAGTGCAAGCTTACTCATTAAATTGAATGGTAGCTTGCAATTGTTGTAGCAGATCTCTGCCCCACAGATTGAGGTGGATTTTCAGCACACAGGGCTGGATGTATGCAATGGTTTCAGAGCTATCGGGCAGAGAAACAGGCAGCCACTGTACGCTTTTGGAAGAGGTTTGAGGTCCACCTACACCCCAAACTGCAGAGGCAGATTCAAGGGGCCACGTGGGGTCCCAGCAATTACTGGAAATGACAGAAATGTCTGCGCCCGTGTCAATCAAGCCTTCCAGAACTTTGCCATTGATTTTATACTTACGAAGGAGTTTCTGTTCACCGATCCTCTGGATTACAGCTAATAGCTGCGGAGAGAGAGGAGAAAGCTGGTGCAAATTACTATCCATAATAGAAGCTGTAGGATGAGAAGGGAGCACTACCAAATGCGCCCAAGACTCACCCTTTTTTAACTGCATGGGCATATGGCTCCAAAGTTGAACCATGATTGTGCCCACATAGTCAGGATCTAGGACTCCTGAAATAACCATGATTCCTTCCTTGGCCGCAGAAAATTTGGGTAAAATTAAGCCTGCGACCTTAGGTGGTAATGGGCCTGCCAATTGGGTGGGCATGAGCACAATTTCACCAGGTAAAACAGCGTCTTTGGTTTCCTGATTAATTAAATCAATGGTGAAATCAGAGGGTGTTTCCTTAGGAAAATTTTCAATAGTGGAAACTGACGGCGGAGGGCTCTCTATTTGTCCTGGCCCGAGAGTTGGGCCACCATGGAGTTTCCCGAACTCCGGCACTGATTTGCCCAATGATAGCCTTTACCGCATTTCGGGCATTTTTTGGAAGGCTCAGCCTTATTGCCATCACCATTCCTGTTTGCTCCTCCGCCAGGGGCTCTGCATTGTTTAGCAAAATGACCTGGGCGTTTGCAATTGAAGCAGTTGCCTGTTGGCTTATTGCCAGCTTGGATGGCACCGGCAAGCAAAGACATCGCATGGCTCTGGCTTCCAACATCTGCACAGGTTTGAATCATATCGGCCAGGTCATATTTGGGGCGATGTACAACTGACTGCAATGCCTTCTTGCAGTCGGTGTTAGCATTTTCAAAAGCCAATTTTTTCATCAATTC
Organism: Podarcis filfolensis; assembly: GCF_964270895.1. NCBI lineage: Eukaryota > Metazoa > Chordata > Lepidosauria > Squamata > Lacertidae > Podarcis > Podarcis filfolensis. The sequence goes on from NC_139619.1 coordinate 38,199,940, forward strand.
ATTTTGAGCTGTAGGGTCATCTATTTGCCTGGCGATTGATTCTTTCAATCTATCTATAAATTGATGGTAAGGCTCCGAATGTTGTTGCTTAATATTAACAAAGGAGCTCAGTGGTTGCCCTGAGACAGGGACTTTCCGAAAGGTGCGTTGCACGCAGGTCGCGGTGCGACTAAAATGTAAAGGTGTTAATTGCGCCTGTGCTGGTATAGTATCATACAGACCAGCACCAAAGAGTTGAGCGGCTGAATGCTGTGGATCAGCCAGGGCTGCTGCGCTATGCTTAAATTCGCTTTCAAAAACTACATACTGAGCAGGAGATAAAAGCATGCGCATCAAATCCTTCCAATCTTGAGGTAGCATTGTGTAACCATTTGCGATCCCCTCCAGCATCCCCAGCACATAAGAAGATTTGAGGCCAGAATCAGTAATGGCTTTCCTTAATTCTCTCAGAATAGAATAAGGAAGCGCCTCATACATTATCTGTTGTTGCGCAGTGCCTGGGTTGGTATAGGAGATAGGGAAAGCAGATGGCATTTCCCCAGCCCATCCAGCCTCCTCCTCCAGGGAGAGGTGCCCCTGCTGCCTAGCTTGAGAAAGCGCTGCGCGTACAGCTCCTGTGGAAGAGCACGCAGGGGCTGGGGCAGGCAAAGGAGGGATGGGGGGGTGGATGTGGGCTGAGGCGTAGGGAGGGGCTGGCAAGGTTGCGATGGGGGCAAAATCTTAGGGTAAGGTGGGGGATTGTCTGCAGCAGCTGAAGGAGCAGGTGCCGTCGGGGATGCCTGAGATGCCTGAGGTCCTAATCTAGCGACGGCATCTGCACACTTCTGCCAAGTGAGCAGACAATGAATCGGTGCCCTCGGTTCTGCAAAAAGGGTTTTTCCGATCTTTTGCCAAGCCTCTGACCCTAAAGACCCCGATTCCGGATACCAGGGGCACTGGCAAGCAATCTCACATAACAATTGTTCAATTTCATTCAAAGAAATATGAGCACCCGCCACCCGCTGTCTAACAAGATGGAGCAGCTCCTTGGCATGCTCTTTTTGGAATTTTGTCAATTCCCCCCCCCCCATACTCACGAAGTAGCGCGCTGAGACTTTTCCAGTCGAGTGAAGTACAGGGGCTGGCTGCGTAAGGGATCTGGCAATCACGTCGGGGTCACCAGACAAAATTAAAGCCTTCGCTGATGATGTAATCGTAACCACTGAAAATCCAGTGGAAAGTATCCAAAAAACGCTTGCACAACAGGAAGAATTTGGGAAGGTCTCTGGGTTCAAACTGAATAAAGGAAAATCCAAATTATTAACGAAAAAAATTACATAAGTTGGAACAAGAGGAATTGGAAAATTCAACAGGTTTAAAGGTAGCCAATAAGGTAAATTATTTGGGGGTTTGGATCACCAGTAAGAATATAAACTTATATGAGGACAATTATGAGAAGAAGTGGAAGGAAATAAAAAAAGAATTAGAGACTTGGGGAAAATTGAATTTGTCCCTGTGGGGGAGAATATCCACAGTTAAAATGATGGTATTGCCAAAGATGATTTTTATGTTCCAAACAATACCTATAATTAGAGGCGCAAAGTGCTTTAAGGATTGGCAGAAAGACCTTGCCAAGTTTATTTGGCAAGGGAAAAAACCACGCATAAAATTTAAGCTACTAACAGAGTTGAAGGAAAAAGGAGGCTTTGCGGTCCCTGACCTTAAACTGTACTTTGAGGCAGCGTGCTGGACATGGATTAAGGACTGGATATTAATTAAAAACACGGAAGTCCTAGATCTGGAGGGATGGGATATTGTGTACGGGTGGCATGGCTACATAGGCTATGACAGGGTTAAATCTCACAAAGGATTTTTAAATCATATTGTGAGAAGGGCATTATATGAAGTATGGGAGAGGAGTAAAAAATCAGTAGTAACCAAAACACCATGGTGGCTGTCACCAATGGAATCTACGTCGGTTCACAGGATGAATATGAACAGCAATTGGCTAACATATAAGGATTTAGTAGAGGAAACAAGTAGTGATCCGAAAATAAAGGACCTAAGCGAATTGAAACAGAAGGGAATAACCTGGCTGGAGTATTATCAATTAAAAGCTGCCCTTGAAAAGGATAAAAGAACCAAAGGATTTGACAAAAAAATATCCTACCTGGAGAAGGATATTTTATATAACAATCAAAAGACACTTTCTAAAATGTACAAACTACTTTTGAATTGGCAAAGAAAGGAGGAAGATATCAAAGAAATTACAGTAAAATGGGAGAGGGACCTGGGACATACGATCACACCCAATATTTGGAATGAATTATGGACTAAAAATATAAAATTCCCGGCTTGTTTCCTTATAAGGGAAAATCTTATGAAAATGTACTATAGGTGGTACCTGACCCCTGTAAAACTTGCAAAAATAAATAAATCAAACAATAACAAGTGCTGGTGATGTAAGGAACATTTAGGAACATACTACCATATGTGGTGGTCCTGTCTAGAGATACAAAGATTTTGGAACATGATTTATAAAGAGATAAAGAGATTGATAAAAACTACATTTAGCAAGAAACCGGAAGAATTTTTACTAGGAATGGTTTCAGATAATATTCCCCAAAACAAAACTAGGCTATTTATGTATGCTGTTACGAAAAAGGAGCAATGCAGCTAAGTGCTCCAGATGGCTGGAAAGCCAAACAGGATGTTGATGTTTTGGGACTGTACCGTGGGAACAAGGGACAGTCTGTTCTGTGCACTGAGCACCGGATGTTAGCTCAGAGTGTCACATGACCCTGTACTGGAAGTACATGGGAGGAGTTATTCTCTCTCTGCTGTTGGTGTTGAGAGAGTGCAGACACGTTTTCTCTGTACTGCTGGAAAGACAGAAATAAAGGCATGTAAATACATTTCTGTCTGTCTCTCTCCCCTCCCTGGGGATGGGGGAGGAATGGTGTGTTCTTCTCACGTTCGAGGAGGATCGCCGGGATCTCGCCTTGTCTTGCCGGGAGTCGCTGACGGGGGAGATCAACAAGGAATCCAAGCCGGGCACCTGGAGAGTGGCCAATTCCTCTGACTGAAGGCTTGCATTCCGACAACTGGTAGCAGACGCCGCTGGTTATCTGATCCATGGGAATCAGCATGAGAGGTGAGAGGTTGATGGATCGTGTGCCATCCTCTGCACCAAGGAAAGAAGATAACGTCTGCATTGCAGCCAGAAGCTGAACAGACGGCTGGACACCGAGAGGGGGTGTTTTCCAAGCTTTGGAGCCCAAAAAAGGTATGCTGAATATCGGGCTAAAAGTGTGAACGCAGATTGATTGATTCTCTGGTTCACAGGAGCTGCGTTTGGAAAAACAGCTCTGAGAGTAAAGGCTTGCATACCAGGAATTCTTGTGGTAGATAAAGAAGAAAGGTATGCACAGTTGCTAGGCAACGACCGTCAGTAGGCTTGGAGAGTTACTGACACGTGGGGCTGGCTCAGTGAGAGCCTGGGAAAGCGAAAGTTGTTTTGTCTTCGCTTCTTTGCAAGGACTTTGAGACAGCTTGCAGTTTGCCTGCCAGGAAGGCAGTAAACAACCCAAAAGAGACTTTTGGATTTTACTGGCTCGAGAGTGAGAGCTGAGACTTGGATTCAAAATGGATGCCAAGAAGGGGGGAGGCTTACCTTACCCGCCTCCACTGACAAATGACAATTATTCATCTTGGTCTGTAAAGATGAAGGCCCTGCTGCAGAATCAGAGGATTTTTGGGGTGATTGAGAACCCCATCCCTCAAGCACCAACGCGAGGTTGGGAATCACAGAATGTGAAGGCCAGGACGGCTATAATTCTGTGTGTCTCGGATGATCAACTTGTGCATATTCAGGATTTGGAATACGCGCAAGAGATTTGGGAAACGCTGCGTAGAACACATCAGAGGGATGCTGGTTCTTCAGCGTTGCTGTATTTTGAGAAGCTGACCAATCTGAGGCTTGCGCCTGATGGAGATGTTCAAGCGCACCTGACGGAAATGAAATATCTGCGCCAACAGATGGTGGAGCGCAATTTCCGTCTACAGGAGGAAGTGTTCTGCTTCATGATGATAAACAGCCTAAATCGGACTTACAAAACCGTTGCCAGTCAGCTTGGTTCCCTTCCGGCGCAAGATTTGACCGCGGAGAGGGTGTGTGCCGTTGTTTTGAATGAACACGACAGGCTTGCTGCACTGGAGGTGAAGGACAGGGGGAGGGAGGAACGGAGTTCTAATTCCCCCACTGATGTTGCTACTGGAGAGAATGCTGTAGCTTTGAACGTTGTCCGATGTTACAATTGTGGACAGGCTGGGCATCTTCAGCGGAACTGCAAGAAGCCACGCCAGCCAAAAGGAGCTAAGGGCCGCTCAGCAAAGCCTGAGGCAGCAGGCAAAGGTCAGACCAAGTCTTCGGTGAAACCTGCAAAGGCTTTGATGGCGAAAGGAACTACGCCAGAAGTTGAACACTCGTTTATAATTGATACGGGCTGTACTTGTCATATGTCTCCACACAAAGAGCTCTTTTCAACGTTTAAGAAGCAAAGCTTCGCTGTGAAACAAGCCAACGGTCTGGAGCTGGACGCGACCGGGATAGGAACTGTGTATCTTAAGAGTCTGAACTTGACTATACACAATGTTTACTTGGTTCCTGAATTGAAGTTCAATCTGCTGAGTGTTTCGCAGATTGCAAAGAAAGGACTGGAACTGTCCTATGATGCTAAGAGCTGCAAGATCTTCAAAGATGGAGAGTTGTATCTTTCTGCCAGAGAGAAAGATGGACTGTATTTGTTGACTTATGAGCAAAGTGATTACATGGAATGTAATTCTAAGTCTAACTTGATTTCTCTCGCAGGTGTGACCAAAACGAGCGCCAAGAAGATGGCCAGGGTCGACAGAGCGTTTCAGCGGGTGTATGCTGATGTAATTGGTCCTCTAGAACCATCTAGAGGCAATGCAAGATTTTATCTTGTGTGTGTGGATCATTTCTCTAACTTTGTCTGGATTTATGTGTTACAGAGGCCACAGGAAGCCTTGGAAAGGTTTCAGAAGTTTTGTGACAAGGTTAAAAATATGCATGATGCTAACATTGATTGTCTTTTAACAGATGAGAATCAAATTTTTATTTTACAGGATTTCCAGAAGTTCCTGCAGAAGAAAGGGTTAAGACACAAAGTTGCTGTTTCAGCGGAAGCGTGGAACAGGGGTGTCTGTGTACGGGTGAACAAAGAATTGCAAAAGGGGATGAATGCGCAATTGCTTAGTTCACATCTGCCACATGAGTTCTGGGCGGAGTCCCTAATGTCGTATTGTTATACGTGGTTGAGAAAGGTTTCAAAAGAGTTGGGAAGTTCTCCTTTTGAGAAACTGTTCCATAGAAAACCTTCTGTTGCCCATTTCAAGGTTTTTGGGTCTCATGTGAGGACAGAAGCTCCAGGTGGAGTAAAGAATGCCAGAGGCATTTTTGTGGGATATGAAAAGGGTCTCTACAGAGTAATTTTGTCTGAATCTGGTCAGGTGATTCTCACAAAATTTCTAGAGAGTGCTCCTGAACAGGAGAGAGTGATAGTACACACATTTCCCACAGAGGACGATTCAGATGATGATGATGATTTTACAGATTACAGTGGTACTGAGAGTGACAGTGATAGCTCAGAGAGCTCAGTTGTCACAGTCATTGAGAGGAAATCTCACACAATGGATAGACCTTCACAGGGGAAGGATGAACCACTGTTTACTATTGGAACTGGTTCTCCTAAGAGTCCTGAGACTGAACCAGTGAGCAGAGAGGATCAGCACCTCTTACGCAGGTCTGAGAGAGTCACAAAGGGTGAACCACCCAAAAGGTACTCAGAAGAGTTTGCTAACTTAGCTGTTGCATGTGTTGCTGTTGTAAACAACCGGGGACAGGTTGGAGCTGTGTCTAAGTCAGAGACAAAGACACAACAGAGAGTTGCTAGCCAAGGTAATGCAGATGCACTCATTCCTTGGAAGCCAGACAACCAGAGAGGTACACTGGGGAAACCAGTGGCGGGTAGTTCCAAGGGTGGAACTGAAACAACAGGGGAGTGTTATGTGTATAACAACTGTTTGTTTTCTTCTCTGGATCACGCTTTGCTTGCCGCAACACGCATTGATTCTTTTGTTACGAAAAAGGAGCAATGCAGCTAAGTGCTCCAGATGGCTGGAAAGCCAAACAGGATGTTGATGTTTTGGGACTGTACCGTGGGAACAAGGGACAGTCTGTTCTGTGCACTGAGCACCGGATGTTAGCTCAGAGTGTCACATGACCCTGTACTGGAAGTACATGGGAGGAGTTATTCTCTCTCTGCTGTTGGTGTTGAGAGAGTGCAGACACGTTTTCTCTGTACTGCTGGAAAGACAGAAATAAAGGCATGTAAATACATTTCTGTCTGTCTCTCTCCCCTCCCTGGGGATGGGGGAGGAATGGTGTGTTCTTCTCACGTTCGAGGAGGATCGCCGGGATCTCGCCTTGTCTTGCCGGGAGTCGCTGACGGGGGAGATCAACAAGGAATCCAAGCCGGGCACCTGGAGAGTGGCCAATTCCTCTGACTGAAGGCTTGCATTCCGTCAAATCAAAAGAGATTGATAAAAACTACATTTAGCAAGAAACCGGAAGAATTTTTACTAGGAATGGTTTCAGATAATATTCCCCAAAACAAAACTAGGCTATTTATGTATGCAACGTCAGCAGCAAGGGTTATAGTGGCAAAACACTGGAAAGATAAAAATACACCCACTAAAGAGGAATGGGTAGTCAAATTGTGCGAGCACTTGGAGCTCGCAAAGCTGACAGATGCAATAAGAGATAAACCTAAAAAAATGGTGAAAGAAGAATGGGAATGTTTAAATAATTATTTAGGGGATAAGGGCTCAGTAAGAAAGATCTGGCTATGTTTGGAATGATACCGCATAGAGAAGTGCTCCCTGATACCAAGATGAGGGATTCCTTTGGAATGCAGATAGAGTTAATTGATAAGAATAATGATCTGTTGTGAGCTTGACGGAAGTGTACAATAGATGAGCCTTCCTGCTTTGGCTCATCTTTCTCTTTTTCTTTTTTTTCTATTTTTCTTTTTTCTTTTCTTTTATCTTCCCCATAGTTGCTTATGTTCTGTGTCATGTACTTCGATATTTTTGGTAGTTTTTTTCCCATTACTGTTAAGGAATTTTCCTTTGTAATTTTGGTTGTCTATATTTATATGTACCTGTTTAAAGCAAAATAAAAGTTAAAAAAAATTATCTGAAAAGTATATGTGATGAACAGACAACACTTGTAGGTTTTCAAGATGTTCTGTGAAAATATGAGGAATATTGTAAAAAAGGGAATAAGACTGGGGAGAACATATTCTAAAGGCAATATCAAAATTAGAAAATGTGTAAACAAATAAATAAAATGGAAGATTGGCAGAGAAACTGAGGGAAGTAAAAAAAAAGATTATGTGATAAATTCTGATAATGGTTGTATCAATCTGTATTTGAAAATGAATAAAAATATTATAAAAAAGAAAAGAAAAACGCCACCCAAGTTAGCAAAATGCAGTAACAAAAACTACATCTGTTCTTTTTTTTTTTTTTTTTTTAAATATTTTTATTTTTCCATATAAACACAATACAACAAACATAAACATACAAAAACAAAAACAAAACAAAAAACATGTATCATTTCATATCCTAATTTCATATCCTATCTTCCCCGACTTCCTCATGCTTCCCCTTTCTGTATTCCAAATTCTTATCGATTGTTCAGCAAATCTTCCCTTATTTTAATTTAAATTTAGACTATTCTTCCTTATTTTCCTTGTCTTAACCATTGCTAATAGTAACCATTTACTTTCCAGTCCAACATCATTCTAACTTTCATTAACTTTATGATATTTCTTTAAATAGTCCTTGAATTTTTTCCATTCTTCTTGCGCTGCTTCTCTTCCCTGGTTTCGGATTCTGCTCGTCATTTCTGCCAAGCCCATATAGTCTATCACCTTCATCTGCCATTCTTCCAGTGTGGGTAGTTCTTGCGTCTTCCAGTACTTCGCAATGAGTATTCTAGCTGCTGTTGTAGCATACATAAAGAAAGTTATATCCGTCTTTAACACCCCTTGGCCGACAATACCCAAGAGAAAGGCCTCTGGTTTCTTGGGGAAAGTATATTTAAATACCTTTTTAAGTTCATTATAGATCATTTCCCAGAATGCCTTAATCTTCGGGCAGGTCCACCAAAGATGAAAAAATGTACCTTCAGTTTCTTTACATTTCCAACATTTGTTGTCAGGCACATGGTAAGTCTTTGCAAGCTTGACTGGGGTTATGTACCACCTATATATCATTTTCATAATGTTTTCTCTTAAGGCATTGCATGCCGTAAATTTTATCCCGGTGGTCCACAACTTTTCCCAATCAGCAAACAAAATATTATGACCAATGTCCTGAGCCCATTTAATCATAACCGATTTAACCGTTTCATCTTGTGTATTCCATTTCAGCAGCAAATTGTACATTTTGGACAAATTCTTAGTACTGGGTTCTAACAGTTCTGTCTCCAATTTTGATTTTTCCACCTGGAAGCCAATTTTACTGTCCAGTTTAAACGCTTCATTAATTTGATGGTAGTGGAACCAATCTCTCACCTTCCCTTTTAATTTCTCAAAACTCTGCAATCTCAATTTGTCCCCTTCCTTTTCCAAAATTTCCCAGTATCTTGGCCACTTGGACTCCATATTTAACTTTTTAACTGCCTTAGCTTCCATTGGCGACAGCCACCTTGGAGTTTTATTTTCCAGCAAGTCTTTATATCTGTCCCAGACATTTAGTAGTGCTTTTCTGACAATATGATTTTTAAAACTTTTATGTGCTTTAACCTTGTCATACCACAAATATGCATGCCACCCAAAAATGTTATTAAAACCTTCCAAATCCAAAATGTCTGTGTTTTCAAGAAGTAGCCATTCTTTCAGCCAGCAGAAAGCTGCCGCTTCATAGTAAAGTTTAAAGTCTGGCAGGGCAAACCCCCCTCTTTCCTTTGAATCCGTTAGTATCTTAAATTTAATTCTGGGCTTTTTGCCCTGCCAGACAAATTTAGATATGTCTTTTTGCCACCTCTTGAAACAATCCATTTTATCAATTATTTGCAATGCTTGGAACAAAAACAACATTCTTGGCAATACATTCATCTTTATAGCTGCAATACGGCCTAACAAGGAAAGCTTCAAGTTGGACCAAATCTCCAAATCTTTTTTCACTTCTCTCCAAGTTTTTTCATAATTATCTTTAAACAAATTCACATTTTTAGCTGTCATATTTATACCCAAATATTTCACTTTTTTAACCACAGTCAACCCTGTCTCATTCTGGAACCTTTCCTTTTCTATCTGTGTCAAATTTTTCTCCAAAACCTTTGTCTTAGACTTATTCAATTTAAATCCTGCCATTTGACCAAACTCTTGAATTATTTCCAAAACTCTTTTCGTGCTAGCTTCTGGCTCTTGCAATGTAAGTACTAAGTCATCTGCAAATGCTCTCAGTTTATATTGTTTAGCTCCGACCTGAATCCCTTTAACCAACTGGTCCCTCCTAATCATATTAAGCAAAACCTCCAGGACCGATATAAAAAGTAATGGGGAGATAGGGCACCCCTGACGTGTCCCTTTTTCAATCTTGAACTCTTCTGTAACCACATTATTTACAATTAGTTTGGCTTTCTGTTCAGAGTATATTGCACCTATACCATTTTCAAACCCTTGGCCTACCCCCATCCCCCGGAGGTTCTTCAACATAAAACTCCAAGAAATATTGTCAAAGGCTTTCTCGGCATCCACAAATATCAAAACAGCTTTAGTGTTTATGTTCACTTCCAGCTTTTCCAAAATGTCAATTATATTCCTTACATTGTTCGACAAGTGCCTTTTTGGGAGAAAGCCCGCTTGGTCCCCGTGAATCTCCTCCATCAAAACTCTCTTCAGTCTTTTTGCCAAAATATCAGCAAAGATTTTGTAATCCACATTCAATAACGAGATGGGTCGGTAGTTTTTAAGTTGGGTCTTTTCAGTCTCTGTCTTTGGTATAAGTGTAATGTAAGCCTCTCTCCACGTATCAGGTGCCCTTTTCCCCTCCATAATCTCATTGCAGACTTCCTTCAAAGGTTGTATCAACCCTTCCTTCAAAACTTTGTAGTATTTGGAAGTCAGTCCATCCGGTCCAGGGGATTTGCCCAGCGTCATGCCTTGAATGGCATCTTCTATTTCTTGTGCTGATATCTCCTGGTTCAATATTATCTTACTTTCATGCGAAACCTTTTTCAGCCCATTTTCCTCGAGGAACTGTTGTATGTCCATTTCTTTTTGCGGCCCTTGTGTGTAAAGTTGTCTAAAGTAGTTCTGAAAACAATTCCTAATTTCCGCTGGGTTGCTTATGTTTTTTCCTTCCACTTCTATATTTGTTACCGTGTTGAGTTTTTGTCTCTTCTTTATTTGCCAAGCCAGTAACTTGCCACATTTATCAGCAGATTCAAAAGTCTTTTGTCTCATTTGTTTAATTCTCCACTCTAATTCTTGATTCATCAGTTCCATATATTGTGTTTGATGAAATTTGATTTCTCTTAGAATCTCTTGGGATTTTGGCTTCGATCTTAATTGTTTTTCCCCTTCTTTTATCTTTTCCAAAATTCTCTCCTTTTTCTCATTTTGCTTTCTCTTCTTTAAAGTATTTTGCTGAATCAAAAACCCTCTCATCACGGCTTTGCTTGCGTCCCATACTATTCTTTTTTCTACTTCAGACCTTAAGTTGATTTCAAAATAGTCTTTCAAGGTTTTTTGGGCCTTCTTACAGATCTCCTCGTCTCTAAATAAGGTGTCATTCATTCTCCATCTGAAGGAACCAGTTGTTGTTTGCCTCATCACCATCTTTACAGCATTATGGTCGGAGAAAGTTTTTGGGCAGATTTCTACTTTTTTTATATTCGGAGCCATACTGCTAGTCACCCAAATTTGGTCAATCCTTGTCCATGTCATTTTGGCTTCAGAAAAGAAGGTTCCCTCTCTTTCTAATGGGTGTTTTGTTCTCCAAATATCAATCAAGTCCATATTGTCAGTCATTTCAAAAAAAGTCTTTGGTAGTCTTCCATCTTTTGTTATTACCTGTCTTTGTGCCTTGTCCATATTTGTTGAAACCACTCCATTCATATCTCCCATCAAAATTAAGTTGTAATCCATATGGTCCATCAAAATTTCATGCAACTTCTTAAAAAATTCAGCTTTCCCTTCGTTTGGTGCATAGATTCCCACTATCAAATACTTCTCTCCTTGGGATTGAATTTCAATTGCCAAATATCTTCCTTGATCATCTTTAAAAATTTGTTTCGGTTGCAATTTTTCTTTTGCATAGATCACCACTCCTCTCTTTTTTACTCTGTCTGAAGATATAAATTCCTGTCCCAGTCTTTTATTTATTAATAATTTTCTGTGTGCTCTTGTCACGTGGGTCTCTTGTAGGCAAATCAAGTCCAATTGGTCTTTCTTTAAGGCATGAAATATATTTTTTCTCTTCCTGGGAATATTTAAGCCATTACAATTCCAGGTTAGAAGTTGCAGAGCCATGATGGGATTATTTACTCCTTCCTCCTACAGCTCCCTGTTTTTGTTCCTCGTCTGTCGGTGGTACCGTGTTCGTGTCCAGTGATGGATGCCCTTGTCCTGGAAATGTCTCTTTCTGTAGGTCTTCTTCGTGTTCTCCCAAGAACTTGTCTTTATCACTTACAGTCTTTATTCTTCTCTTCTTTCCCTTATATTTAAAAGACAAGCCTTGGGGAAATTCCCACCTGAATGGTATGTAGTTCTTCTTCAGCAGTGTCACCAGGTCTTTATAATGTCCTCTTGCGTCCAAGATACTCTTAGGGATGTCTTTAAAGATCTCAATAAAAAAGTCTTCAATTCGAAGGGCTGTTTGGTAGTGCAGGTTCAATATTTTATCTCGCTCCTCCTTTGATCTTAAGGTAATAAGACAATCTCTGGGTTGATTTCTCTTCTGTCTTATTCCCAATCTAAATGCACTTTCTATCTTAAAATCTTCTTTCTTCAGCTCCTGCTTCCAAAAATCAGAAAATTCTTTTGTCAAATCATCCACCAAGTTCTCTCCTTCCTTTTCCGGCACAAGTCTGATCCTCAGGTTCCTCTCCTTGCGTTGCATATCCTGCATAGAGAGTGCCAGTTCATATTCATCCAATTTCTTGTAAACTGGTGGAAATTTTTCCTCCGCAGCAGTTGCAATTTCCTTAGCTTCCTCGGCTATCTTTCGTGTTATAGATGAATCTTCCAATAATTTCCCAATTGCTTCTGCATTTGAGTTCACTTTATTCCCTAGGTCAGTTATACTTTTAGTATTTAGGTCAATTTTCCCAGAGATTTCTTCAATTTTTTTATTTGTTTCAGCAACTTGTACTTTAGTTTCAGCAACTTGCAATTTAGTCTCCGCACCTTGCTTTTTTAGTTCCTCCAAAGAGTCATTTATCTTCTCCAATACCTTGGCAAATGATTCTTCTGTAGACATTGCTTTCGCTTTTGGCTTTGCAGCCACTATAGTTCCAGAGGCTCCTGTTACAGAAGCCCTTCTTTGCATGTAAGTGTCAATTTTGTATTGTCTGCCAGATCTCAAGGTTGTTTCTTGTAACTCCCCTTTCTCTTTACCATCTGCCATAACAAAGTCTTTTAGTCAAGGTCATTCCCAGACTTTGAAACTCACAAACAAAGTTCTCAAATTTTAAACTCCACTTGTTGCTGAAACAATTTGTAGGTCCTCTAGGGGGCGTAGAGTCAGTTCTATACTTCTCAAAGTAATCCCACACTCTTCAAAAAAGAAGGAATAAAAGTTTCCTAGTCCCTTTCAATTTTTCTTTCCTTTTTCAAGGGGATCCCAGTCAATAGTGTCCTGTAAGTAACTTTGTAATACCACAGAAACAGTGTTTCAAATTGGAAGTAACCAAAGTCAATTTGAGATATTTTTTAGCTTCTTATAGCAACAGTCCTTAGCCGGTTCCTTTTCTCCGGCAGTCCGATCCCAGGTTAAAGAGCAGCGATACTTAATCCAATTCTTTTAAATTGGCAGGAAAACACTTTTAAAATCTTCTTCCCCCCCCTCCTGCCTTCGGGGGGGGGGGAGTTCTTTGCTTTGGTGGTGGATTTCTTAAATCCCGCAAGTTTCCTCTCAAACAGTTACAGCTAGAGTGCCTTTCGCTTTGATCTTGCTACAGAACGGAAAGCAGACTTCCTTTTTAGTGCTTGTCCGTCTCGGTGCCCAATTTCTTTACTTTTAGTGTCCAGTTATATTTTAGCGGTCAATCCTACTCACGGATAGTTGTTCTTTTAATCCAATTTCCCGGGAAGAAGTCAGCGCTCTCCGCTAATGGCGACGCGGCTTCGCTTCGCAGGCTGGGTGAAGACGACTCTCAGCACCGCTCCAAGACCCCTCCGCTCCTCCGGAGCCTTTAAAAAGGCTATTTCGCAGCGTCGGGGGGGGCGCAAAGGTGCCCGCCGAGTCTCCAGTTCACAGGCAACGCGCCTGTGATTTTTAAGGGTCCCCGCTTCGCCGTAGCTGACAGGACCCGAACCCACGAAGCAGATCTCTCCCGGAGCTCCGGTTGAGATCCGCCATTAAGCGCCGGCGCTAACCGGAAGTAAAAAAAAAACTACATCTGTTCTTGACGGTAGGCAGCAATTGCCATGTGATACCATGACAAGGATAGGAGAATATTTAGCAAGTGAGTCAGAACTTACAATTGCCATATTCAGATGGGTTATTACATGCTATTGTTTGACTTGAGACTGGACACCTCCCCCACAGGACACTACACTATTACTTTTGTGGTACATAAATAAAGCCATAGGCTATGCAAATAACAGGTGGAATAATTGGCAGAATTCGACTTCCGGTTTAGCCGTGGCCGTCAAAGAAGCACAGAAAAACCCCTCTGGGGATTCTGAGCGGCGCGGGACCTTTTAGAGGTTCTGCAAGGACTCTGCAGACCTCAAAACCTCAAGGGGGTTTCCTTGAGGGACAGGGGCATCAAAGCGGGCTCTCCTGCTCCCCAGTTTTTTTATTTAAGACCTGAGGACGGGATAGAGTGGCAAACGCGAAAGGGAAAGCACCACCAGCTCCTCACTGCGATGTCTCGAGCTTTGGATGAAAGTGGCAAGCTTCCAGGAGAAAAGAAAAGAATTTGAAACCTTAACAGGATGTTTTTATCCAAGAAAAATTGGAATATACCGTATTTTTCCCTCCATAGGACACAGTTTTTTCCTTCTAAAAAGAAAGGGGAAATGCCTGTGCGTCTTATGGAGCGAATGCACTGGACTGGAGCCATGGCTCCCGTCCAGCGGGAGCTTGCTTTACAGCAAGCCGGGAGGAGGCAGGCAATTCAAAGCCAGCAGGTGCTATAAAATTTAAGCAACCAGCAGCAAAAAAACCCAACCTCGAGCTCTGAGCCATGAGCGCAGTGAAAACCAGGAAGTAAAAAAAAAGGCTGGGGAGGGCAGGGATGAGGGAGAGGGGAAAACTACACAAATCCCCCGCCTCTCAGCTGATCCGCTGGGGACGGGAGCGGGAGCATGCTTTTTACTTCTGCTGCTTGTTTTGAGGCAGGATAGATTTGAGCATTGTCTGGGTCCCAGTGCCCCTACTCCTTTTTTATGCTCCATTCTATTGCTGCCAGTGGCTGCTTATCACTCAAACTGAACCTGATACCAGTAGCCACGTGTACAAAGTGGAAGGCTGCAAGGAGGAGCGCTTTTACACAGCTAATGGTGAATCCCCTGCAATCCAAGTCCTGCTCACTTGCTCAAATCTATCCTGCCTCAAAACATGTAGCGGAAGGAAAAGGCTGCAAACTGTTAAATGGAAAAAACCCCAGGCACAGGGCAAATACCTTAAGTAAAATAGCAAAGGGAGGCAGGTGATTCAAAGCCAGTAGGCACTTTTAAAAGTGGTGCATAGCCAGCAACAACTGCAGCAGCCTCAGCTAGCAAAGGTCCACGCGCTCCCTAAAAGGAGTGATGAGGCTTCAGAGGGACTGCAGGGCACAGGAGGGGTTGGATCGGGAAGGATAAAATTTAAGCAACCAACAGCAAAAAAAACCCCAACCTCGAGCTCTGAGCCACAAGTGCAGTGGAAATCAGGAGGTAAAATAGGAAGACTGCTGGGGACTGGAGGGCAGAGGATGAGGGAGAGGGAAAAATTACGCAAATCCCCCAGCGTCTCAGCTGATCCGCTGGCTCCTTGAGCGTGCACACTAAACAAACATACAGCTCCTGTCCCTCTCAGTCTCACTCTGATATACCAGTAGTTTAGTACAACATTTGATTCAGCATTTAGTACAACTTAGTACATTTAGTACAACATTTGATTCAACATTTGATTCAGAATATTGTTTCCCTCCCCTTCATGGATCACTGCCTTGCTGTGGCGAAGGGGCTTGAATAACTCAGAGAAGCTATGAACTATGCTGAGCAGGGCACCCAAGATGGACAGGTCATAGTGGAGAGTTTTGACCAAACGTGATCCACCTGGAGGAGGAACCGGCAAGCCACTCCAGTATCCCTGCCAAGAAAACTCCATGGACAAAGACAACAGGCATATAAAAGTTATGACGCTGGAAGATGAGCCCCTCAGGTCGGAAGGCGTCCAACATGCTACTGGGGAAGAGCGGAGGACAAGTACAAGTAGATCCAGAGCTGATGAAGCGGCTGGGCTAAAGCCGAAAGGACGTTCAGTTGCGGATATGCCTGGAAGTGAAAGGAAAGTCCAATGCTGTAAAGAAAAATATTGCATAGGAACCTGGAATGTAAGAACCATGAACCTAGGTAAGTTGGATGTGGTCAAAAATGAGATGGCAAGAATAAATATTGACATCCTGGGCATCAGTGAACTAAAATGGACAGGAATGGGCGAATTCAGTTCGGATGACCATCATATCTACTACTGTGGGCAAGAAACCCGGAAAAGAAATGGAGTGGCCCTCATAGTCAACAAAAGAGTGGCGAAAGCAGTACTGGGATGCAATCTCAAAAATGATAGAATGATCTCGATACGAATCCAAGGCAGACCTTTTAACATCACAGTAATCCAAGTTTATGCACCAACTACTGGTGCTGAAGAAACTGAAATCGACCAATTCTATGAAGACTTACAACACCTTATAGAAGCGACACCAAAGAAGGATGTTCTTCTCATTATAGGGGATTGGAATGCTAAAGTAGGGAATCAAGAGATAAAAGGAACAACGGGCAAGTTTGGCCTTGGAGAGCAAAATGAAGCAGGGCAAAGGCTAATAGAGTTCTGTCAAGAGAACAAGCTGGTCATCACAAACACGCTTTTCCAACAACACAAGAGACGACTCTACGCGTGGACATCACCAGATGGGCAGCATCGAAATCAGATTGATTATATTCTCTGCAGCCAAAGATGGAGAAGCTCAATACAGTCAGCAAAAACAAGACCTGGAGCTGACTGTGGCTCGGATCATCAGCTTCTTATAGCAAAATTCAAGCTTAAACTGAAGAAAGTAGGAAAAACCACTGGGCCGGTAAGATACTGTCAGAGCTACCCTAGGTCCCAGCTCACAAAGGACCAACGCTGCTTCGTTGTTAAGTATAAAAGTCTTTATTGAAGTTCAGTTTCACTTCCAGAACGGCAGCGCGCAGCCCCACGTCTAAAGTGTCAGACCGCTGATGCTCCGTCTGAGTCTCCTCCCCCTTGACACCAATTTAAGATTCTAGCCTTGCTCCACCTTCTCCGCTGCTCCTTCCTCCTCTGGGTCCGCCTGCCCGCCGGGGTTCCGCCCTTTCTAGCCTCTTCTCCCGCTGATTCCCCTGAGCCTTCTCCCTCCCTCCGGCGGGCTTTAGGAGCTGGTTCCCCATCCGGGTCTCCTGCTGTTCCGCGCGCCTGCACATTTGAACTTGGCGCGCGCGCCCAGCCAGCAGCTTTCCTCCTGACCGTTCCACTGCTGCTGTCACTGCTTCCCCCTTCGGGGGGGCTAGCTGCAACTGACCTCCCCTCCGTTGGAGGCGTGGTCAGCCCTGACTCCCTCTCTGGAGGAGACACTGCCCCTGACACATGTGACTCTTCCCCCCCACTACGCTCTGGTGGGGAAACTGGTCCCGATCCTCCACTGCTGCTTTCGGGTTCCCCTCTGGCTCCTTGTTTCTGGTGCGTCCCCCCTGGGACCCCCCTTGCCCTGACCATCGGCGCCCCCTTCTGGGAATCTTCTGATTCGCTGGAGAAGCTCATGGAATCTCTCGGGCCACTGTCATACTCCCCTACGCTGCCCTCGGATTCTTCCCCTTCGCTCTCCCAATCCTCTCTCCCCAGTGCTCCTGCTCCTGATTCCCTGACAGATACAATCTAAATCAAATCCCTTATGAATACACAGTGGAAGTGAGGAACAGGTTTAAGGATTTAGATTTGCTAGACAGAGTGCCCGAAGAACTATGGATGGAGGCTCGCAACATTATACAGGAGGCAGCAACGAAAACCATCCCAATGAAAAGGAAATGCAAGAAAGCAAAGTGGCTGTCCAATGAGGCCTTACAAATAGCGGGGGAGAGAAGGCAAGCAAAATGCGAGGGAGATAGAGAAAGATACAGGAAATTGAATGCAGATTTCCAAAAAATAGCAAGGAGAGATAAGAAGGCCTTCTTAAACGAGCAATGCAAAGAAATAGAGGAAAACAACAGAATGGGAAGAACCAGAGATCTGTTCAAGAAAATTGGAGATATGAAAGGAACATTTCGTTCAAAGATTGCCATAATAAAGGACAAAAGTGGTAAGGACCTAACAGAAGCAGAAGACATCAAGAAGAGGTGGCAAGAATACACAGAGGAATTATACCAGAAAGAAATGGATGCCTCGTACACCCCAGGTAGTGGGGTTGCTGACCTTGAGCCAGACATCCTGGAGAGTGAAGTCAAATGGGCCTTAGAAAGCACTGCAAATAACAAGGCCAGTGGAAGTGATGGTATTCCAGCTGAGCTATTTAAAATTTTAAAAGATGATGCTGTTAAGGTGCTACACTCAATATGCCAGCAAGTTTGGAAAACTCAGCAGTGGCCAGAGGATTGGAGAAGATCAGTCTACATCCCAATCCCAAAGAAGGGCAGTGCTAAAGAATGCTCCAACTACCGCACAATTGCACTCATTTCACACGCTAGCAAGGTTATGCTTAAAATTCTACAAGGAAGGCTCAAGCAGTATGTGGACCGAGAACTCCCAGAAGTGCAAGCTGGATTTAGAAGAGGCAGAGGAACCAGAGACCAAATTGCAAACATGCGCTGGATTATGGAGAAAGCCAGAGTTCCAGAAAGACATCTACTTCTGCTTCATTGACTATGCAAAAGCCTTTGACTGTGTTGACCACAGCAAACTATGGCAGGTTCTTAAAGAAATGGGAGTGCCTGATCACCTCATCTGTCTCCTGAGAAATCTCTATGTGGGACAAGAAGCTACAGTTAGAACTGGATATGGAACAACTGATTGGTTCAAAATTGGGAAAGAAGTACGACAAGGCTGTATATTGTCTCCCTGGTTATTTAACTTATATGCAGAATTCATCATGCGAAAGGCTGGGCTGGATGAATCCCTAGCCGGAATTAAGATTGCTGGAAGAAATATCAACAACCTCAGATATGCAGATGACACAACCTTGATGGCAGAAAGTGAGGAGGAATTAAAGAACCTTTTATTGAGGGTAAAAGAGGAGAGCGCAAAATATGGTCTGAAGCTCAACATCAAAAAAACGAAGATCATGGCCACTGGTCCCATCACCTCCTGGCAAATAGAAGGAGAAGAAATGGAGGCAGTGAGAGATTTTACTTTCTTGGGCTCCATGATCACTGCAGATGGTGACAGCAGCCACGAAATTAAGAGACGCCTGTTTCTTGGGAGGAAAGCAATGACCAACCTAGACAGCATCTTAAAAAGTAGAGACATCACCTTGCCAACAAAGGTCCGTATAGTAAAAGCTATGGTTTTCCCAGTAGTGATGTATGGAAGTGAGAGCTGGACCATAAAGAAGGCTGATCGTCGAAGAATTGATGCTTTTGAATTATGGTGCTGGAGGAGACTCTTGAGAGTCCCATGGACTGCAAGAAGATCAAACCTATCCATTCTTAAGGAAATCAGCCCTGAGTGCTCACTGGAAGGACAGATCGTGAAGCTGAGGCTCCAATACTTTGGCCACCTCATGAGAAGAGAAGACTCCCTGGAAAAGACCCTGATGTTGGGAAAGATGGAGGGCACAAGAAGAAGGGGACGACAGAGGACGAGATGGTTGGATAGTGTCTTCGAAGCTACAAACATGAGTCTGACCAAACTGCGGGAGGCAGTGGAAGACAGAAGTGCCTGGCGTGCTCTGGTCCATGGGGTCACGAAGAGTCGGACACGACTAAACGACTAAACAACAACAACATGTCTTTCACACATGGAGCAACTGGGAAGAGCTTTTGGAGCCATCCAAAAATAAGATAGTCTAGAATAAATAATTCGTATTTATTATAGTATACTGCATAAGTTCTCCTCCACACATACAGGAGGACATGCAAACTTGTATGCAGGGGTATACAAGTTTGTAAATTAAAAGAAAAAGTTTTATTTTTAAAAAATCTCAAGTCCTTGCAGTGGGAGCAGGTAGCCAGAACAGGGGGCCTTGTAAGTGTGCACCATGGCAAGACAGGCATTAACAAATATTCTTCCCCTCTTTGACTGTGTATTGGTTGAAAGGTGTGCAGCTGAGACTGTAACAAAGGAGGCATTGTGATTCCACAAGCCACCGTTACGGCAATTGGAACAGGCTCTAAAGGCAAGGAGGGTGATACTCATCCAGTTGTTAATAATTTCTTTATTTTCCAATAAATGCAAATTTCCCCAAATTACCAAGTTTAATTCTGACTTCAAAATAAAAACAATGCAAATATCTATCTATCTCAGAAGGTGGTGTGACAAGCACCTGGGAGCTTTCAGGGCTTGCAGAAGGTTGAGTTGGCTAGTAGAGGGCAGGGAGAAAGTCAGGGCCCTGCCAGACTGGCTTCCCCTACGACAAATACCCCCCACCCCACAATAACAACAACCCCACCGTAGGGCCTCACATGCTGTTGGCAATGATGTTGGCAAGTGCGTGGCTCAGCAGCCTCTTGTCCTCATGAAGGGGCTGCAAGCCCAGCAGAAGGCTCTAGTCCAGGCAGGGGCAATCTTGGCCCCCGGCTGTTTTGGGACTACAATTTCCATCATCCCTGACCACTGGTCCTGTTAACTAGGGATGATGGGAGTTGTAGGCCAAAAACATCTGGAGGGCCGAGTTTGCCTATGCCTGCTGTAGTCTATCATGCCGAAATCCTTCAGGAATTGTGTGTCCAGCTCCATCTGAGTCGTCATTCAGGCACGCTGTGGAGCTGCATGGATGAGAGATGGGCATATTCAGCCAGTGATGAATATGGGGTACAGCTGATAAAAAAACCCAAATTTACCATCTCAGAAAATTAGAATATTGTGAAAAGGTGCAGTAGCTATTCAAGCCATAACACCTGCAATGGGTTCAGTAGGAAGCACAATGATGGGGAAGGCTACTGACCTGACAGTTGTGCAGAAAGCCATCATTGAGACCCTCCATAAGGAGGGAAAGCCTCAAATGGTAATTGTAGAAGAAGTTGGATGTTCCCAAAGTGCTGTATCGAAGCACATTAATGGAAAGTTATGCGGAAGGGGAAAGTGTGGAAGAAAAAGGTGCACAAGCAGCAGGGATGACCACAGCCTGGAGAGGATTGTCAGGAAAAGACCATTCCAATGTTTTGGGGAATTTCACAAGGAGTGGACTGAGGCTGGAGTTAGTGCATCAAGAGCCACCACACACAGACGGATCCTGGAGATGGGCTTCAAATGTCATATTCCTCATGTCAAGCCGCTCCTGAACAAGAAACAACATCAGAAGAATCTTGCCTGGGCTAAAGGGAAAAAAAGAACTGGTCTGTTACTCAGTGGTCCCAAGTCCTCTTTTCTGATGAGAGCAACTTTTGCATCTTATTTGGAAAGCAAGGACCCAGAGTCTGGAGGAAGAATGGGGAGGCACACAATGCCAGATGATGGAAGTTCAGTGTGAAGTTTCCAATGCCAGATGCTTGAAGTTCAGTGTGAAGTGTTGATTTGGGGAGCCATGCCATCAGCTGGTGTTGGTCCACTGTGCTTCATTAAGTCCAGGGTCAATGCAGCTGTCTACCAGGAGATTTTGGAGCACTTCATGCTTCCTTCTGCAGACAAGCTTTATGGGGATGCTGACTTCATTTTCCAGCAGGAATTGGCACCTGCCCACACTGCCAAAAGTACCAAAACCTGGTTCAATGCCCATGGGATTACTGTGCTTGATTGGCCAGCAAACTTGCCTGACCTGAACCCCATAAAGAATCTATGGGGCATTGCCAAGAGAAAGATGAGAGACATGAGACCGAGCAATGCGGAAAAGCTGAAGGCTGCTATTGAAGCATCCTGGTCTTCCATAACACCTCAGCAGTGCCACAGGCTGATAGCATCCATGCCACGCCACATTGAGGCAGTAATTGATGCAAAAGGGGCCCAAACCAAGTACTGAGTAAATATGCGTGCTTCTACTTCTCAGAGGTCCAATATTGCTCTTTTGCAATCCTTGTTTTGCTGATTTCATTTAATATTCTAATTTTCTGAGATTGTTAATTTGGAGTTTTCATCAGCTGTACGCCATAATATCACAATCATAACAAATAAAGGCTTGACATATCTCGCTTTGCATGTCATGAGTCTATCTCATATATTGTTGTTGTTTAGTCGTTTAGTCGTGTCCGACTCTTCGGGACCCCATGGACCAGAGCACACCAGGCACTCCTGTCTTCCACTGCCTCTCGCAGTTTGGTCAAACTCATGCTGGTAGCTTCGAGAACACTATCCAATCATCTCGTCCTCTGTCGTCCCCTTCTCCTTGTGCCCTCCATCTTTCCCAGCATCAGGGTCTTTTCCAGGGGGTCTTCTCTTCTCATGAGATGGCCAAAGTCTTGGAGCCTCAGCTTCAGGATCTGTCCTTCCAGTGAGCACTCAGGGCTGATTTCCTTCAGAATGGATAGGTTTGATCTTCTTGCAGTCCGTGGGACTCTCAAGAGTCTCCTCCAGCACCATAATTCAAAAGCATCCATTCTTCGGCAATCAGCCTTCTTTATGGTCCAGCTCTCACTTCCATACATCACTACTGGGAAAACCATAGCTTTAACTAAATGGACCTTTGTGGGCAAGGTGATTTCTCTCCTTTTTAAGATGCTGTCTAGGTTTGTCATTGCTTTTCTCCCAAGAAGCAGGTGTCTTTTAATTTTGTGACTGCTGTCACCATCTGCAGTGATCATGGAGCCCAAGAAAGTAAAATCTCTCACTGCCTCCATTTCTTCCCCTTCTATTTGTTGGGATTTCAGCCCCCACCAGCTGCCACGCTGGCAGGAAACAGCAAGAGCTGTTTACATCAGGTGATGTCTCACAGCGTGGGAAGGGAAGTCTGAGCCATTTCTCAGACTGTTCTCAGTGTAACCTGGGAGGAGTTTCTCTTTTCTTCTTCCGCTCTTGGATTGGAGCTGCGTTGAGTCAGAGAACTCAAAGCTGACTGCTGAAGTCATGCACTCATTTGTGTTGTTGTTTTTATGCAGTTTAATAAAGTAGTTTGGATCTACAAAACTGCCTTTTCCCTTCTGATGCTTTTGTCAAGGGAAACTGGTATGCTTTTCTCATAAGAGAGAAGCTGCCTATTTGTTGGTCGCCCTGGACTGAAGGAGGATTCCTGAACGGCAGCCAGGGGATGACCACCGAACTTCGCCCTTGGAGTGCTTCGGGAGGCTGGCACTGCTCCCGGGCGGGCGTCGTTCCAACAAGTGGTAGCAGAGGATGGTTTCAATCCATTGACCTCTGAAGTTCTTGCCAAGTTTGCAGATGGGGCTGATGCGGTTGTGAGTCAAGAGGTTTGACTGTGAGGAGCCGATCGGATTTCTGGAGCTCTGCAAAGCTGCTGTTCATTTCCAATTTGGTTTTTTCTGTTGCAAAACCATTTCTCTTATCCATCTTATATAATTCGTTAATTTGATAATATTGCAACCAATTCACTTTATCTTTAATTTGTTCAAATGGTTTTAATTTAAAACCTTCCTGATTCTCCAACAACAAATCTGAATACCTCAAACATTTGTTTTCCATATTTAACTTTTTTGGGGCCTGTGCTTCCATTGGTGAAATCCATTTTGGTGTTTTTCTTACTAAGAGATTTTTGTATCTAGTCCATACATTGTATAATGCCTTTCTAATTACATGATTCTTAAAACCACTGTGGGCCTTTACCTTGTCATACCATAGATATGCATGCCATCCAAATCGATTATCTAGGCCCTCCAAGTCTAACACATCATCATTCTCTAATTGAATCCAATCCTTGATCCAGCAGAATGCGGCAGCTTCAAAGTATATCTGGCAGGGAAAAGCCCCCTCTTTCTTTTATATCTGTAAGCAATTTATATTTAATTCTAGATTTCCCCCCTGCCAGATAAATTTAGACAATGCCTTCTGCCATTCTTTAAAACATTTGACATTATCAATGATTGGTAAAACTTGAAATAAGAACAACAAATTCGGCAATACATTCATCTTAACCACCGATATTCGGCCCATCAATGAGAGTTTTAGGTTTGACCATACCTCAAGATCTCTCTTGATTTCATTCCATAATTTTTCATAGTTATCTTTATAAAGATTCAAATTCTTTACCAATAAGTTCACACCCAAATATTTAACTTTTTTTACAGAAACAAGGCCTGTCCTTTCAAAAAGGTTTTTTCTTTCCTCATTATCTAAGTTTTTCCCCTAAAACTTTGGTTTTGCTCTTGTTTAATTTAAATCCTGCTACCTACCCAAACTCTTGAATCAGCTCCAGTGCTTTTACTGCACTGGTTTCTGGATCTTGTAAAGTTAAAACCAAGTCATCAGCAAAGGCTTTTAATTTATATTGCTTGGATCCTACTACAATGCCTTTAACCTCCTCCTCTTTCCTCAACATGTTTAACAAAACCTCCAGAACAGAAATAATTAGCAGAGGAGAAAGCGGGCACCCTTGCCTGGTTCCTTTCTCAATTCTGATTTCCTCTGAGACCACATTATTAACTATGATTTTTGCTTTTTGTTCAAAATAGATCTCATTAATACCATTTAAAAATTCCTTTCCAACCTCAATTCTTTCTAGGTTTTTCATCATAAATAACCAAGAAACATTATCAAAGGCCTTTTCAGCATCAATAAACATTAACATTGCTTTACAATTTCTTTTCGCTTCCAACAGTGGTTCTTCCAATTCAGTGTCAGACTCATCAAATGGTCTGAGTGAGGCCTTTGCGCTCTTGTAGTCTGCTGTGTCATCGCTGTCACTGACATCAGCACTCGCACTGCCCACTGAACTGGAATCCGAACCCTGATCATCATCCTCAGCTTCCTCTGCTTCTTCATCTTTAGGGTGACTGTGGAAAATCCCCCCATTGTCCCCCCCATTTAGCATTGTACTGAACACTTCTGGTAAACCATACCGTCTTTGTGTCAGTCATCAGCACTCTGTGTGCACCTTTTTCATACCCCACAAATATGCCATGCACACCACGCTTCCCGAGCTTGCTGCTCTGTGGAGTATGGACCCACATGTCAGAGCCAAAGATTCTCATGTGCTTGACGTATGGTTTCTTACCAAACATCTTTTCATCGGGAGTACAACCTATGGGTGCAGAAAATCGTCTGTTTAAACAGTAAACCAAAAAATTCAGCGATTCCGCCCAATATTCCTCAAGAAGATTGGCATCATGCAACAAGGTCTTTAGTCCTTGCAGCAAAGACTGGTTTTCCCTTTCGCAAAGTCCATTCATCCATGAAGATCTTGGACTTGCGAGGTCATGCTGAATCCCCTTCTCAGTGAGAAAAGCCTCAAACTGCTGAGAAGTGAATTCTCCTCCGCAGTCAGTAAATAAACACTGTAGTTGCTTTCCATGGGCATTTTGCAACCAAGCACAGAATTCCTTGAACCTCGGAAACACTTCTGATTTCTGCTTGAGCATGAACACATGAATGTACCTGGGAAAAGCATCAATCAATACCATGAAGTACTTTGCTCCACCTAGAGAGGTTGCAAGTGGACCAACAAGGTCTGCACGGACAATCTGGTAGGGTTTAGATGCCTACCTGCCAGAAACCTTGTCCTTTGGTGCAACCCTCACCTTGTGCTCTGCACATGACTTTCACTTCATGTAAAACCTGCAGGGTTTGATGGTCATGCCTTGAACTATCTCTGGCATCTTGGTCAGTGCCTGCCATCCCAGGTGACTGAACCGTCTGTGGTGAGAATGTATGCAATCTAAATGGAGAATTTTTTTAGTATTCATAACACAACAAGATTCATCACTTTGCACATTGACACCATCATCAACATAAGTTATGCTTCACATACCTCAGGCTTGTGGGATTTGATCAGCAATTATTGTCAATGAATTAAACCCAGTCAACACAATGCGTTCATCACGGACACAATGGCTTGATGCATATTTTATAATTCCTCATAGTAATCCCATCTGATCACTACATCTCTGGATATTTGCACTCCTACATAGGCTGAGCCTGTGATCTGGCTCAGGAACTAAGTATTTGTCATTACAAAAGACTGGCCAGGCTTCCCAGGGTACCCAATCAAGTGAGCACTCACGGGTAACCTGCCAGACAGGAGGTAAACAACGCACTCAGATGTCTGTTGTAGACCGCCCTTTCTGTGATGTAGGTATGATGTATCTGGGGGGTGGTCTTGAGCTACACCCCTTCTGTGATGTAGGTATGATGTTTCTGGGGGTGGTCTTGGACTCCAGGGTGGGCAATTTAAAATGTCTATATAAGGGCAGGCACATCTTTGTTCGGAGTCCTCCTCCTTCTCCTGCGTGTGGGGGGAGCACCCTGTTGCAACAGTTCAATAAAGATCAGGCTTACTAGCTGCTTTGCTTCTCAATATTCTCTGTTTGGCCTCTGTTATCTTCTCCGATCGATGGAGAACCTACAAAGGACTCTAGAAGGGCTCTTGTGTTCCCCATAAGTGAATAACTGCAGATTTTTGTTTATTACAATATGCAGGACTGGGCTGCAGAAGACGGAGTTTGGCCTCATTAGGTCCCCCTACCATGAACTCCTTAGGTGGGCCACCCTGCGTCCGCCTCGGCATCGCGCCTCGCTATTCTGCTACTCGAGATAACACTGAACTGCTCTGCAGGGTTGTTGTAAGGATTGCAAGTCAAGGCATCCGAAGTGCCTTTGAACATTGAAAAGCCCCTAGTCAGTGCTTTGAACTACTGTCGCTTTAAAAATGAAACTCTGATTAGTAAGAGTTTGGGGAATTAAAAATTGGTTTGTTCTGGGGGCGCTGAAGCTGGGTTCTGGCTTGAAAACCCAGTGAGACCACTGGGCCATCTAGTTCTCTATGGTCTGCCACAGCCAGCAGCTGCTCTCCAGGATTTCAGAGAGCAGGTTTTCAGAGCTCTGTTTCCCATGAGTGGATTGAAACTGCCACTTTTTGCATCATGTGCCTCTCCCAGTGGGCCATCCAGAGCCATTTCCTTTATAGCGTTCTACATCCCATGTAGTCCTGCTTCTTCTAGCTCAATTCAGTTCATTCTGCAACTGTGCAAGTTAGGCCGCATCTGCTTTATACATTCAAAGCACCATCATGCCCCTTGACATTCTAACAGTTGCATCTTTGTATTCAATCCCTTCAGCACCTTGGACAGCAGTCTCTCAAGGCTCAGCCACAGGTACCTGGTGCCCCATGCTTCCTAGGCCCAGGTCTGTGCTTTAAAGGCACTGTGTCCGAGTGTTTTGTTGTCCCAGGGCTTTCTAATTTTGACTCATTTTCAGCATCCCTTTCCAGGGCAGCTTTATTTATTTCATGTCTTTAAGGAGTACTCTGTGCGTGGCAAAGGCTTGTTGCTGGGACAATAGGAGGCTGCCTTATACTGAGTCCCACTATGGCTCTATCTAGCTCAGTCTTGTCCACAATGGATGGCAAAAACTCTCCAGGGTTTCAGACAGAGGACATTCTACCTGGAGACTCAACAGATTGAACCTGAGAGCTTCTGCATGTAAGCAGGTGCTTTACCTTCTCCCATTGCTTCTGCCCTGAATGAACTGCAAGCCTGTCCTACAGTCCTCCCAAAACTCTCTTTTGTGGCTACACTCTGCAGGAGGTCATTGGTTGCAGAAATTGAGCTGTCTGCACAAGTGACTGAATCCGTGAGAAGGCTGATCTGTAATGAAATGCTGACTTTCAGGCATCTCTTGAAGACCTTTTTTATGCCAACAGCTCTGTGCTATCATTTAAACATTTCTTGAGCACCCAGACATTTGAATTCTTTGGACTGATTTTAATGTCCACCCTCCACCCGCTTTTGTACATTGCTGTCTTTTATGACATGCCCTAGCTTCTGAGAAGCCTTTCGCTCAAACCAGTTAGACATGACATGAATTAGTCGTTTTATCCACCCGGCATGTATGGAACAGACCCTGACGAATCAAATGACAAGGCATAATTAATCCCCCAGCTGAACTGAACAGGGAGCAGCAGCTGGGGTAGAACATGCAAACAAGAAATTATTAGTTCAAGGTACAGAAGCCCCAGAATACCCCAGCCACATGGAGTTATGAATAGCAATTCCAGATTAAAGGGCTTGCATCTGAGACATTTGTTCCTTCCTTTTTTCCAAGACAGGTGATGTTCCTACGAATACATTTTGGTAGGACCATGGGCATTTTTCCTCTGCAGCTGAAGATTCAGCGCTATCTGAAGAGGGGAAAATACCAGGTCTTGCTCAGCTGGAGATGCCTTATTTCCTTTGAAGATATAAGTGGATGAGAATTTTAGGCTGCCGGGGGTGGGGCAAAATCTGAGGATGGGGAAAATGATATCACTGGCAGTCACATGGGAGGCTGCTGAAAATGCACACGGAGAAACAATGGGTCCTTGTACTGAGGGGACTGTCTGACCTGCAGGAGGAAGCCAGTTGTTGAAAGGGAACATGGATCTGAGAAGGAGCTTAGAGGGAGATTTCAACATGCAGCTGGAGCCATCAATGGCAGTTCATCACTAGTTCGGAGTTGGGGACTCTTTTTCAATCTTAAGGGCCATATTCTCCTTTCGGAAACCTTCCAGGGGCCGTCTGCCTGTGGTGGGAGGGGCCACAGGTGAAAGTGGGTGGAGTGATGAATGTAAACTTTGGTTTCCTAAGGGAGGGTGGTTTCTACACACATTCAACTCTCCACTCTGTCCTTCATGACTCAAGGGTGCAAGGGGAGGGGTAATAGCTCTGGTGGGGGGCACGTTGTGCTCCTTCTGGGGTAGTTTGTCCATCTTTGGTCACTACAGCTCTCACCTGCGCCTCTTAGAAACTGTCAGCCTGCTGCAGCAGCCACACCCCAGGAACGGCTTCAACTGGCGGGCTAACCAGGTGAGGGGAGTTGATGGGTCTCAAACCCTCAGTGAGTTAGGGGCTTCCCCTGCACGCAAAGCTAGTGTGGGATACTGGCTAGAGGAGGAGGAATGGTGGGAGGCTACAGCCAGGGAACCCCCCAGGGAAGCATCAAAGTGGGAAGGCTCCGAACCAGGAGACTACTGGTGGTATGCAGGAGACAGGTCAGAAGAAGGGGGAGCAGATGGCTTGGAGGCTAAACAAGCAACAGGTTTAAGGGAGACTGAGGCAGCTGAGGAGGAGGAGGTGGAGGCTGAGGCTGCAACAGATCCCCAGGCACCTGCCATGTCCACTCTTCCCTTCTCCCCTCCTCCTCTGTTCCCAGGAACAAGGGAGGCATTACATGGAGCAGAACAAAAGGCACAGAGAGCCCCTCCACGACTGTTGGGAAGTCAGCCGACTGAGGAGGAGCCTTAGGATAGGGATGCCATATTTCTAAAAGTAGAAACCAAGACACCCCGAAAGCTGTGGAGCTATTTTTAGGAAGACCCCCAAATTGTTGAGCTTCTTAAAGGAAGACCCAGAAGCTATTGATGTATGATAGCCCTACCTTGCCTCAGTTCTGGCAACTGGGGCTAGTCCTGCCTGTGGAGTTTCTCTGTCGGGTTTTGTCTCTCTGAAGAAAGAGTCCACCTTACTGCTCATCTCTGAGTTTTGATGCTGAACTGCAGCTGAATCAGCCCTGACAGCCAGGCTCCGGACAATTGAGCAGATGAGACCACTAGGGGGTCCAACAGTCAAAAAGGTGGTTTCTGCCCGTGCTGTAGAGGGAAGTGACGAGCAGTGGGGCTCATCCACCTGGGAAGGTAGCTCATTTAAGAGAAGGAAGTCCCTGATCCTAAACCTGATTGATCCATTTAGCCCAGTATTGCCCACTTCCACCCTGAGTGGCAGAAACTCTCCAAGGTCTTGGGCAGAGAGAGGCTCCTACCTACACTGAGCTTCTTTTTTTTTTTTTATAATATTTTTATTTTTCCATATAAACACAATACAACAAACATAAACATACAAAAACAAAAACAAAACAAAAAACATGTATCATTTCATATCCTAATTTCATATCCTATCTTCCCCGACTTCCTCATGCCTCCCCTTTCTGTATTCCAAATTCTTATCGATTGTTCAGCAAATCTTCCCTTATTTTAATTTAAATTTAGACTATTCTTCCTTATTCTCCTTGTCTTAACCATTACTAATAGTAACCATTTACTTTCCAGTCCAACATCATTCTAACTTTCATTAACTTTGTAATATTTCTTTAAATAGTCCTTGAATTTTTTCCATTCTTCTTGCGCTGCTTCTCTTCCCTGGTTTCGGATTCTGCTCGTCATTTCTGCCAAGCCCATATAGTCTATCACCTTCATCTGCCATTCTTCCAGTGTGGGTAGTTCTTGCGTCTTCCAGTACTTCGCAATGAGTATTCTAGCTGCTGTTGTAGCATACATAAAGAAAGTTATATCCGTCTTTAACACCCCTTGGCCGACAATACCCAAGAGAAAGGCCTCTGGTTTCTTGGGGAAAGTATATTTAAATACCTTTTTAAGTTCATTATAGATCATTTCCCAGAATGCCTTAATCTTCGGGCAGGTCCACCAAAGATGAAAAAATGTACCTTCAGTTTCTTTACATTTCCAACATTTATTGTCAGGCAAATGGTAAATCTTTGCAAGCTTGACTGGGGTTATGTACCACCTATATATCATTTTCATAATGTTTTCTCTTAAGGCATTACATGCCGTAAATTTCATCCCGGTGGTCCACAACTTTTCCCAATCAGCAAACAAAATATTATGACCAATGTCCTGAGCCCATTTAATCATGACCGATTTAACCGTTTCATCTTGTGTATTCCATTTCAGCAGCAAATTGTACATTTTGGACAAATTCTTAGTACTGGGTTCTAACAGTTCTGTCTCCAATTTTGATTTTTCCACCTGGAAGCCAATTTTACTGTCCAGTTTAAACGCTTCATTTATTTGATGATAGTGCAACCAGTCTCTCACCTTCCCTTTTAATTTCTCAAAACTCTGCAATCTCAATTTGTCCCCTTCCTTTTCCAAAATTTCCCAGTATCTTGGCCACTTGGACTCCATATTTAACTTTTTAACTGCCTTAGCTTCCATTGGCGACAGCCACCTTGGAGTTTTATTTTCCAGCAAGTCTTTATATCTGACCCAGACATTTAATAGTGCTTTTCTGACAATATGATTTTTGAAACTTTTATGTGCTTTAACCTTGTCATACCACAAATATGCATGCCACCCAAAAATGTTATTAAAACCTTCCAAATCCAAAATGTCTGTGTTTTCAAGAAGTAGCCATTCTTTCAGCCAGCAGAAAGCTGCCGCTTCATAGTAAAGTTTAAAGTCTGGCAGGGCAAACCCCCCTCTTTCCTTTGAATCCGTTAATATCTTAAATTTAATTCTGGGCTTTTTGCCCTGCCAGACAAATTTAGATATGTCTTTTTGCCACCTCTTGAAACAATCCATTTTATCAATTATTTGCAATGCTTGGAACAAAAACAACATTCTTGGCAATACATTCATTTTTATAGCTGCAATACGGCCTAACAAGGAAAGCTTTAAGTTGGACCAAATCTCCAAATCTTTTTTCACTTCTCTCCAAGTTTTTTCATAATTATCTTTAAACAAATTCACATTTTTAGCTGTCATATTTATACCCAAATATTTCACTTTTTTAACCACAGTTAACCCTGTCTCGTTCTGAAACTGAGCTTCTAACTGCAGGTGCTAGGGACTGCACCTGGGACCTTCTGCATGCAATGCAGGTGCTGACACACTGAGGCTATGGCGCCTCCACAAAACCTTCAGGTATGGGCAGGAGGCACTACTCGGCATCCTTATATCCCACCCTTCCTCCCAAAGGAGTCCAGGGCAGCAAAGACACAACAGTTAAACAACCAAAACATCCAGAAACAGTTCCTATACAGAAGCAAACTAAGAAAAATCTCTACTTAGAAGGCTTCTTGAAAGAGGAAGAGGAAGTAGGCACTGAAAAGATAGCAGAGAAGGGACCCCCGATAAGATGGTACCTGCAGGAAGCCGTCATCTGCAGAGCAGAGCCATCAATTGGGTATATAAGGGGTGATATGATTTTTCAGGTGCCTCAGCCTCAACCAATACCTCAAACTATCAGTCAACCTCCTCAGTCTCCTTTATGCTTCTGATGAAATAGGCTATGCCTGCATAAGTTTTTGTTATGTTGTCCTAAAATACCACTACTTGTTTGTCTCTTCCTTCTGAAGGATCCCGGTGAACAAGCAAAAAGCCCTTGAAACACACACACACTCATGAGGACAAGACAAGACAGGGCTGTGCACCACAAACCATCCCAAAATAAGCCTCCATTCCCCATCAATCAATATTGGGCTAAAAGCTATAGAACACAAAAACTGCATCTAAAAACTGGTTTTGAAATAGCCTTGGTCTTGCCTAGTCCCTCAGCCTTGTGAGTTTGGGAGTTAGTCTGCAAGGGTGAAAATCTAATGGAGGATTCCATTGTTGAATTAACCAAGCAAGGGTCATAGTTGCCACCTATGTACCTTGTGGCTGCTCTGCGCCAGAGGGCAAATGAGGGTGGGCCTCCTCCCTCGCCTGGCTGGGAATGAGAAAGGAAAAGGTCAGAGTTGTGTGAGAGAGCTGGGCTAGAAGTTGGCAGAAGTCAGAGAGAGAGAGCCATGTCTGATTTCTTCTTGATTTGAAGGCGGTAACTGGAAGAAGCAGGACCTTCTGGGGTGTTAATGCTGTGAGCCTCTCCATCTTCGGCTCAGGTTGTATATGTGCGTGAATAAACCATATATCATAAAGACACCACAGTCTCCGCTGAGCCTCATTCCAAGGAAACTTGCTCTAACAACCTCACTAATGCAGCCCCTACAGTCCTTTATTCTAGTTCCCCTTTCCATGCCGTACCATACAAGGCTTTGCCAGTATTTTCAGGGTCATCTTCCACCACAATTTAGGGTTGCCATATGTCTGGGGAAACCCGGACATGTCCTCTTTTGGGGGACCAACATGCCTATCTGGGCGATTTTTTACATTTTAAAGGAAATGTCCAGGTTGAGGGGGAGTTGTTGGGATCTCGGGCTCAGGTGGCTCGGGAGTGGGCTGCTCTGCCCGTCATGGCCCCTGCCAGCCCGAGCTGGGGAAAGGGGCATGGCAGTGGCGACCCCACACACCTCTTTTCCCAGCTCGGGCTGGCAGTGCCTCAGGCTGTCCTCTTTTTTTGCTCTTGTACCTTCGTTTTCAAACAGCTTAGTTCTTGAACATTTTGGCTCCCGGAACTGATTCCATTCAACTTCCAAGGTACGACTGTAATCAAAATCAAAACAACAACCACCCAGTAACCCACAGTTGGATGGCCCCATTGGGTTCTGGAATTATGGAGGGATGACAAAATTACCGCATTCCACTTTCTCTACACTATGCGTGTACCCCTGACCATGTCCTCCCTTACTCATTTCCCCCCTAAACTAGAAAGCCCCAAATGTTTTAGCTTCTCATCTGGGAGTTGCTCCAGCCCCTTGATAATTTTGGTTGCCCTCTGCTGAACATTCCTGCGCCCCCCAAGCTCTGCCTTCAACTGCAAACGTGGCAGACAATGCCTTCCCTGCAGTTGCACTGCCAAAAAAGTTCAGTTTTACTTTTAAGGACAGGAAATTCTCCTGCAGGCCATCTGTGCTAAAGAGAGGGTGCAGATATAACTCTCCTTGTTTTGGACCACCCAATTTGCATAAAAATAAGACAAGATTAAAAGTGTTGAGTTTTCCCCACCCCATGGAAAAGGAGCAAATGAAAAATCCTCTCCTGAGCTGTGGCTGCTACTTCCTGAGCATGAGAAATGAAAAGAGCCTGTATGGATTTGGCAAAGTCAGCATTCAAAGTTCGAGAATCACACTTGGCTCATGACCAAGGGTGTCCAAAAATAGCAAAAGTCAAACTTTTGGCTCAGAGTTGAAATGCTGACGTTCCTCTTCTCTATGGCCTGCTGGTCAGCAGATGCCTTGACCAAGACCTGGTTGTCTAACTTTAGACCTTTCGCCTACACCTGCTGTTCTGGGCTATGAAACAACAGCAGCAATTCAGCCCTTGGCTCACTGCAAATCATGTGTGCAAACACAGAACCTTGCTTGGGGCTGCTTTGCCTCTGACTTACTTTGCAACATCCTCCCCCTCCAGAGGAATCTTGCTTTGAACAAAAGTAACCCACACTGGAGGATCAACTTCACTTTACTTGACTAGACCCAGTGGTGTAGTGGGCTGCGGGGCACAGGGGCAGTTGCCCCAGGCACAAAATTGTTAGAGGTGCACAATTTCAGCACCTGGTGCTGCCTCAATACAGCTGCATGCTTCCATCACTGGGGTCCGATGACAACGGCTTGTCCATGCGATCAGGTAAGTGACCTCTCCAGACAATGGGATGGCTCTTCTTTTCTTATCTCTGTGGCTGTGATCCCCTGGGTGATGTGGATGCCATTAGGCAGTCGAATGCGCATGCATACTCTGTCTGTTTCCCTCCCTCCTACCCCCTCCTCCACGTGGCCCCGGGAACTGGCAAGCCGTCCTATGTCTCTGACTAGGCAGAGCTCTGGCACCCTCCTACCTTGCTGGAGTCTACCTCTTTTTATCTGCAGAAAAACTCATGACAGGAGTCATTACAGGAGATCTTGGACTCTGTATCAGACCCTGATGGCAAAGGTGGTTCTGTTAGACTATGAACCACCTGAAAGAGTCTCCTGGTACTGTTTTCTTTTTCTTTTTTTAAGATATTTATTAAAGTTTCAAAAAAAGATTACAAAATAAGAAAAAGAAAGAAAAAAAGAGAAAATACAAAATACAGAAAAATAAAAACAGTTAAAAACAAATCAATCTTTTCATATCTTGTCTTTCATTTACTTGTTTCCCTGACCTCCTCACACCTCCCTTTTTTTGTATTCCAGTTCAATTACTTAATTCAGCAAATCCTTTCCCTCCTTGTTTTTATCTTAATCCTTTACCTTGATATATTATAACTTTACATTCTCACCTGTTAACAATCCATTTTTACATATTCCTTTATGACATTGCTGCTAAAACCACTTAACTTCATTCCGACATCATTCTAACATTCATTAATTTTGCAGTATTTCTGTAGATAATCTTTAAATTTCTTCCAATCTTCTTCCACCGACTCTTCTCCCTGGTCTCGGATTCTGCCAGTCATTTCCGCCAGTTCCATATAGTCCAATTTTGATTTTCCCACCTGGAAACCAATTTTCTTGTCCAAATTGTAAGCCTCCCTTATTTGAAAATAATGAAGTCAATCTCGCACTTTGTCTTTTAGTTTCTCAAAGCTCTGCAATTTCAATTTATCTCCTTCTTGTTCCAAGATCTCCCAATATTTCGGCCATTTGGCCTCCATATTGAGCTTTTTCTGAGCCTTCGCTTCCATCGGTGATAACCACCTTGGGGTTTTATTTTCAAGTAAGTCTTTATATCTTATCCAGACATTGAACAGTGCTTTCCTGACAATATGATTTTTAAATGCTTTATGTGCTTTGACCTTATCATACCACAAATATGCATGCCACCCAAATACATTATTGAAACCTTCTAAATCCAAAATGTCTGTGTTCTCAAGAAGCAGCCAGTCTTTCAACCAGCAAAATGCAGCTGATTCATAATAAAGTTTAAGGTCTGGCAGGGCAAATCCACCTCTTTCTTTTGCATCGGTTAGTATTTTAAATTTTATTCTGGGCTTCTTGCCCTGCCAGACAAATCTAGAAATATCTCTCTGCCACTTCTTGAAACAGTCCATTTTATCCAAAATTTGCAATGATTGAAACAAAAACAACATTCTTGGCAATACATTCATTTTTATAGCAGCAATGCGGCCTAGCAGGGAAAGCTTCAAATTTGACCATATTTCTAAATCCTTTTTCACTTCTGACCAACATTTCTCATAGTTATCTTTAAATAAATTCAGGTTCTTAGCAGTCATATTAACCCCCAGGTATTTTACTTTCTTAACCAGTGTTAAACCTGTCTCCTTCTGAAACCTCTCTTTCTCAATCAGTGTTAGATTTTTCTCTAGAACCTTAGTTTTTGACTTGTTCAACTTGAATCCTGCAACCTGACCAAATTCTTGAATCAATTCCAATACTCTTTTAGTACTAGATTCTGGCTCCTGTAATGTCAGTACTAAATCATCTGCAAATGCTTTCAATTTGTACTGTTTGGCTCCGACTTGTATACCTTTAACCAATTGGTCCCTTCTGATCATATTTAAGAGAACCTCCAGGACCGAAATAAAGAGCAATGGGGAAATTGGGCAACCTTGTCGTGTCCCTTTCTCTATCTTAAATTCCTCTGTCACCACATTATTAACAATTAGTTTGGCCTTTTGTTCTGAATAAATTGCACCTATACCATTTCCAAAACCTTGACCAACCCCCATCCCCTGAAGATTCTTCTTCATAAAACTCCAAGAAATGTTGTCAAAAGCTTTCTCCGCGTCTACAAATATCAAAACTGCTTTAGTATTGATGTTCACTTGTAGTTTTTCTAAAATATTAATTATATTTCTCATATTGTCAGACAAATGTCTGCCCGGGAGAAAGCCTGCTTGGTCTTTATGTATCTCCTCCACTAGTACTTTTTTTAATCTTTTAGCCAAAATATCTGCAAAAATTTTGTATCAATCAATCAATCAATCAAATCCATTTATTGTGAGGACCATGCCTGTGCACAAACATCAACACTACAATAGTTAAAAATATTAAAATTCATTACATACTATGCCAACAAAACCTTCTTCCCACAGAATAGAAAAGGAGGGAAAACGAGCAACGAGTTAAACAGACGATGAAGGGGTCTTTACATTGTCATCCATAAATCTTTCCCTGGCTTTCATGGCCTTCATCACAAAAACCGCTACCACATGGGTAATGCGTGGGTTTGCATCAACTAACAAAAATTTTACTCTATCTTCAGGACTGGTTATAGAATTGGGTATAATTTGCAGCAATGCGTCTCTAAAGCCCGAGTAAATGGGGCAATAGAGGAGGTAATGTGTGAGATCCTCTTTAATTTTCATAAGGCAAGGACATAAACGGTGTTCTACTGGGGTTTTTGTGTATCTACCGGTCAAATAAGCAGTTGGCAATGTTTGGAACCGTGCCATAGTAAAAGCTCTCCGAAGGGTGGGATCAGTGATCTCCGCCAAGTAGTTGGCACAGATTTTGACTGCTTTTACTTGAGGGAACCAGTAGGAAAACCCAGAGTTTTTTATCTTAGTGGAGTCCAAAAAGGCGTCTTTTTCAAAGATCCATTCCCGAACTTTATCAGGGCTCCACAATTTGAGAGTATTAAACTCAGGTAGGTTGTATCTAGATAAAATGTCTAGTAGATTTTTATGCCAAGTGGTATTATTTTGTAATGATACAAAGGCTTGTTTAGCCAATAAGGTGTTCGGGGCATCTATGAGGTTGGTGAAAAAACGCAGGAATCTTAAGTGGGCCCTGGCAGACACAGAGGGTAATCCTACTTCCACTCTTAGGAAAGCTGCCGGAGTGCTCTGAGGGAGGCCTAGAATTCTTCTGAGATAAAAATTTTGGAAGATTTCAAGCCGTTCTAACAGCTTCTGATTCCATCCCCAGAGTTCTACTCCGTATAACATCTGGGGAATCACTTTTCCAACAAAAGTTTTTAGTGCCGGGGTCACCAGTTGCCCTCCCCTCGAATAAAAAAAGCTGAGCAGAGCACCAATTGTCCTACGTGCTAGAAGGGCTACAGTCTTGAAGTGGGCAAGCCAGCTAGATGTAGCTTGGAAAGTGATACCAAGATATTTAAAGAGAAGACATTGTTCAATTTTGGAAAATTTTGTAATCCACATTAAGCAGAGATATGGGGTGGTAATTCTTAAGTTGTGTCTTCTCAGAGTCAGTTTTCAGTATAAGTGTAATATAAGCTTCCTTCCACGACTCTGGTGCTCTTTTCCGTTCCAAAATGTCATTACAAACTTCCTTTAATGGTTGTATTATCCAATCTTTCAAGGATCTATAATATCTTGAAGTTAGGCCGTCCGGTCCTGGAGATTTACCCAATTGCATATTCTGAATGGCACCTTCTACCTCCTGTTCAGTTATTTTATAGTTCAGCATTAACTTATTTTCTTGAGAGATTTTTTGCAGTCCATTTATTTTCAAGAATTGATCTATATCAATTTCTTTCTGTGGCCCTTGTGTATATAGTTGTTTGAAATATCTCTGGAAACATTTTCTAATCTCCACTGGATTCTGTATATTCTTTCCTTCCACTTCCAAATTTGTAATAGTGTTAAGTTTTTGTCTTTTTTTCATTTGCCAAGCTAGCAATTTCCCACATTTATTAGCCGATTCAAATGTCTTTTGTCTCATCTGTTTGATTTTCCACTCTATGTACTGGTTCATCATTTTCATATATTGTACTTGATGTAGCTTTATTTCTCTCAGAATCTCTTGCGACTTTGGTTTCGCTCTCAATTTCTTCTCACCTTCTTTTATTTTCTCCAAAATTTTATCTTTTTTCTCATTTTGAGTTCTCTTCTTTATTGCATTCTGTTGTATCAGAAACCCTCTCATAACCGTTTTGCTTGCGTCCCAGATTATTCTTTTTTCAACACTAGTATTCATATTTATCTCAAAATAGTCTCTCAAAGTTTTTTGGGCCTTCTTAGTCACTTCTTCGTCTCTAAACAAGGTGTCATTCATCCTCCATCTGAAGGAGCCAATTGGTGTTAGTTTCATCTCCATTTTCACAGCATTATGGTCGGAGCAGGTTTTAGGACAAATTTCCACTTTTCTAGTCTTTGAGGCCAGTCCTCTAGTTATCCAAATTTGGTCAATTCTTGTCCATGTCATTTTGGCTTCAGAGAAGAAGGTTCCCTCTCTACCCAAGGGGTTCTTTGTTCTCCAAATATCAACCAAATCCAAATTGTCAGTCATCTCAAAGAAGGTTTTCGGTAGTCTACCATCCTTGGTGACTACCTGTCTTTGTGCCTTGTCCATATTTGTAGATACCACTCCATTCATATCCCCCATCAAAATCACATTGTAGTCCAAATAGTCCATCAAGGTCTCATGCAACTTTTTAAAGAATTCAGATTTCCCCTCATTTGGTGCATAAACTCCTACTATCAGAAATTTCTCTCCTTGTATTTGAATTTCAATTGCCACAAATCTTCCTTGGTCATCTTTAAAGATAAATTTCGGTGATAGACTCTCCTTTGCATAAATCACTACTCCTCTTTTTTTAACTTTGTCCGATGAGATAAACTCTTGGCCCAGTCTTTTGTTGATCAATACTTTTCTATGTAGCCTTATCACATTTGTTTCCTGTAGACAAATCAAGACCGTTAGTATTCCAACTTAATAGTTGCAGAGCCATGATGTAGTTACTTTGCTTTTCCTCCAACTGCGCCCAATGTTTGTTCTTGTTCTGTCGGTGGTATCACTTTCTCTGAGCGGTCCAATCCAAAAGGTAGTGTTGCTATGTCTAATATTCCTCTTTCTAGTGCTCTTGGCTCTTCTCCAGATTCTTTCTGCAAATCTTCTCCGTAATCTTTCAAAAATCTTTCTTTGTCGTCCACTGATCTTATTTTAATCTTTCTTCCTTTGAAGCTAAAAGATAGGCCTTGGGGGAATTCCCACCTGAAGACAATTCTGTTACTTCTCAACAGGGCAACTAAATCTCCATAATTGGACCTAAGGTCCAAAAGGTATTTCGGGATGTCTTTAAATATCTCCGCTCTTGACTGATGTATTTCCAGAGTCTTCTGGAAGTGCAGACTCAAAATTTTGTCTCTCTCCTCTTTTGTTCGGAGGGTGATCAAACAGTCTCTCACCCTGTTCTTTTCCCCCCCTCTTCCAAGCCTGAAAGCACTCACTATCTTAAAGTCTTTTTTCTCTAAATCTAGGTTCCAAAAGTCTGCAAATTCCTGCATAAGAAAGTCAATCAAGTTGTCTTTCTCAAGTTCAGGTACGGCCCTGATCCTCAAATTCGTTTGTTTCTCCTTCAATTCAATCATAGACAACATCGACCTGTGGTCCTCGAGTTGCCTACATATCGGTGGTATCTTCTCCTCTACAGCAACTGCTTTTTCCTTTGCTTCTTCAGCTGTCTTTCGGGTCAAAGTAGATTCTTGTAGCAATTTCTCAATAGTTTCTGTATTAGTATTCACCTTCTGTCCCAAATTATTAATGCTTGTAGTGTTTTGGTCAATTTTAGTTGATGCGTCAGCTACTTGTTTGCTTAATTTTTCCAAAGATTCATTAATTTTACCTAATGCCAGAGCTAAAACATCTTCGGATGCCATTCCTTTTGATTTAAATTGTACAGGTGCTGCCCCTGATGGTGCAGAAGGGCCAGATGCTGATGCTCTTCGCTGCTGCCACGATTTACCAGACCTCGTTGTTTTTTCTTGAAGCAAGTCTATTTTTTCTTTTCCATCTGCCATAACACTCTAGCTGAAGCCCAAGGTCAATCCCACGGCCAGAATTTGTTTTGAAGTGGAAAATTCCCCTGGCCCAGTTGTTGTAACAATTTCAAACTTCCTCTAGGGGGACACAGTAACAGTCAATGCTTGTTGCATTAAAAAATAACTCTTTTTAGTTCCCCATTTTGCAAAAATAGGCAACAGTTTCAATTTCAGTTAGTTTCCAGTTACCTTAAAATCAGGAGAAACCAGCCAAAAACAATGTATCTCTCTTGCAGAGTTAACTGTCAAAAAGTACACTATTCACAAGCAGCGCGTTTCACAATACGGCAATCTTATTGTCCATTGGCAGTCCGTTCCCAGGTTTTAAGCGGTAGATTTTTGTTTCCTTTCCTCTCTTTTTGCAGGAAAATATAGTTCACACCTTTCCCCCTCCTCTCCTGCAACCAAGGGAGGGAAATCTCTTGTTTTGATGTTAGGATTATAGTCCTTTTCAATCGACTTTCCAGGTCTTAGCTTACAACTTCTTTGCTTTGATCTATTTACAAGAAACGGAAGGCGGACTTCCTGTTTATGCCTCCCTGCTTCGGTGCCGAATTAAGCCTTTGTTTCCCTTATTTCCGATTTTAACCTACTCACGGGTAGTTGTTTCGGTGGCCGAATTGTCACAGGAAAAAGTCAGCGCTCTCTGGTAATGGCTGTGCGGCTTCGCCCCACGGAAGAAGCAGTTAACTCTCAGCACCGCGCCACTCACCCCGCTCGCTCCGGAGCCCGTAGTCGGGTACCCTTGCGAATTGGGGGGGGGGGCGCTGAAGGTGCCCACCGAGTCCCACGGTCACAGGCTTCACCCGCCTGTGATTTTTAAAAGGGTCCACGCTTCGCCGTAGCGGTAAGATTCGCTTCCCGCAGAGCTAAGTCCCTCAGAATCAGAGGGAATCTGCCATTACCGATGGCGCCAACCCCGGAAGTCTCCTGGTACTGTTTTCACCAACAGATCCAGCAACAATGGTCCTCCTCACCGTCGCTATCGCCACTTGGTAGGCTCGACGTTGAGCTCTAACCCGTGTTTGGTTTCATTTGAAGTGGGTTTTTCACCACCAGCACTTTAGCTGTCTCAGGAATTGTTTCATCACCCTCAGCCCCAGGGGTAGAACGACAGGGTCATCCAAGTGCCATGCCATTGGAGAGGGTGCTTTTTAAGGTTTGTGGAGCAGCACACTCTTGTTCCCCACCACCAAATGTG
The DNA here is from genome assembly GCF_964270895.1 of Podarcis filfolensis. Taxonomy (NCBI): domain Eukaryota; kingdom Metazoa; phylum Chordata; class Lepidosauria; order Squamata; family Lacertidae; genus Podarcis; species Podarcis filfolensis. The sequence continues at coordinate 38,241,232 of NC_139619.1, forward strand.
CTTTCCATGTGTTTGCCCACCGTCTATCGGGTCTCCCCAGATGAATTTGCTATTAGAAGGAGGCATGTGAAGCCATCATCCTGGAAAGAGATTCTGGAGAGAAGCACTCGGCCCAATTTTAGCCTTTGATTCTGTGAGAGGCGCCCAGTGCTTGGTCTTACTAGCTGCAGCTCAACTTTAACTATGTTTACAGCAGAGGAGCAAGTCCTGGAGGGCTGGCTTCCTATCCTGCCTCTATGGGTGAGTTGGCATTGATGAGGAAAATTCCGGGGTGTGAGGCTACTCAACAGCCCAGCTCGTTGGGCAGAGCCCACGGGTACTTGCGGTCAGAAATGAAGGAGATTCCAGCCACAAATTGGAGCAAAACAGCGGTCAGGAGACCAAGATCTTTTTTTGTTGCGCAACAAGTTCCCACAGGAGTAAGAACCCCAAACATGGGGTGACATTGACTTTTAAAACTTCCCACGGTCACCCAGAATACATTGCATACAGACCCAATCGCCTTCTCAATCGCTGGTCCAGGAATCAGCGTGTTTTAACATGAGTAGAATGTATCCTCTTACTCAAAATGCATCTCTGGGTTATTTGTGGGGCATAGGAATCTGGGCTGGGACAAACTTCCTTTACATGTGACTAAAGGTGGGTGTGGCCTCACCTGTGCAGGTAACGACAAAAGCACAGGGCAGGGCAGCCATCTCTCTCTCTTTCACCACATGCATCGAAGAAGCAACATCTGCTTAGCCAAAGATGCCCTCTTGGCCTCCAGCCAAGAGAGGACAAAGGGACTGTCATCTTATGGAATAGTTTTCAAGTGTATGTTACTTTTCTAAGCTAAGTCTGCCTTCTGGGATCCGATTGTGAACAGAATGTGAGTAAACTCTTTTTATACTTTTATAGAAGACTGTGTCGTGTCTTATCTTTTATGAGGGAATAAGGGGGAAATACCAGAACAGTTATTATAGAGGCTTTAGCGAGCCTGAGCAAACGCATCCGCTGCCAATTTTAGAAGAGGGGAATGTTACTCTGCTAAATTGTGGAACTTGTTAAGACAAGTTGGATAAGGATATAATCAGTTGGATAAGGATATAATCAGACAACATATCCTCTCCTGCATCCCTGAACATTCCCACAGGTCTGAGGGAAGGTGGACAGGCCATAGGCAAACATGTCCAGACTTCTCACTCAGTACAAGCTTAACACAGGCAAACATGTCCAGGCACCTCTTAAGTAAAGCTAAAGGTAAAGGGAGCCCTGACCATTAGGTCCAGTCGTGACCAACTCGGGGTTGCAGCGCTCATCTCACCTTATTGGCCGCCGAGGGAGCCGCCATAAAGCTTCCGGGTCATGTGGCCAGCATGACTAAGCCGCTTCTGGCGAACCAGAGCTGTGCACGGAAACGACGTTTACCTTCCCGCCGGAGCGGCACCTATTGATCTACTTGCACTTGGACGTGCTTTCAAACTGCTAGGTTGGCAGGAGCAGGGACCGAGCAACGGGAGCTCACCCCGTCGTGGGGATTCGAACTGCCAACCTTCTGATCGGCAACCCTAGGCTCTGTGGTTTAGACAGCAGCGCCACCCGTGTCCCTCCTGCACATCCATACCCTGGTGCAAGTCTGGTGATGGGCTCTTGGTTTCTTTGGCCAAGTAACTGCTCAGTAATTGTCACCTTTGGGCACTTCCCTGGGTGTACACGTGTCCTCACGCCTGAGGGATTATGGCGGGAGATAGAGGGGGAAAGAGTCCTTTCCTTAAGGGCAAGAATGGCGTTGGAATGGAGGAAATTGATGCAGGGGGTGGATTTTCTGAAGTGAGGGGCTTTTCCTAAGCCGGCAGTCCATAAGGGAAGTGGCTTGACAGATTTCTTGCAACAAAGGATCACTTTTGGCAATAGAAACCAGTTAATGGGCTTTTGATGGACTGAGTCCACTGTTCTCTCAGCAGGCGGCCACTCAGGAGCTCAGTCAAGCTGGCAAAGCTCCGCTGCTCTGCAGAACGGAAACAGGCAGCGGCACAAGAAAGATTCTGTCCACTAGAGGCCGCTATTGGCTAGCTGTCCAAATCAGATGCTTTTGATTGGGCTATACGCAGCAGTATGTAAATACAGAGTTCATGCCCAAATCCCCGTTCATATTGATACGGTTTCATAACAGAAAGAGGGAAGCAGGGTCTTTTCTTCATAAAAAAAGATGTGGTGCTTGGTGCAACAGGGGAAGGAAAGGGCTTTCTCGAGCTCAATGTCTCGCACCCTAGGTATGTGGAGGGGTTTCTGGGGAAGGCGAGATCCCTAGCGAATTTCCCCCTCGGAAATTCCGTATAGCATATTCTTAGAAAAGAAAGAAAAAGGGAAAAAGGAGGGGGAGAGAAAAGACTGAAAGGTAAGAAAGGTTTCCTCTGTTCCCCTCCACTCTTCCAAAAGAATTCCGAGCTGAGGTGCAGAGGTCTTTCCTCCCTTGTGACCTCCCCACCCTCCTCCTCCTCCCTTCCACATAACTGGCTGTGTCACCTTGCCTGCCAATCATACCTCCCTTTGAACTGAAGCAGATTTCCATCCCTGTTTGTGCCAGTTCTGGAGTCTAAAAGCCGAGGACCTAAATCAGCCAAAGGAAAATGACACCCTTCCTACCCACGCAAAAATGCAACTTTCATTGGTCTGTTTGCTACTGGAAGTGGGTTTGTTTTTTTCTTTTGGTTTAAGAAGCGAAGCAATAGCTCATTTGCTTGTGAGTGTGGGAGTCTGCAATTCTTGGTGTTCCAGGGCTTTTTGCAAGTTGGAGTTGCCTCCAGTCCACCCCGGATGTAAGAACAGTCCTTCTGGATTAGACCAATGGATGATCTAGTCCAGCACCTTGTTCCCCATAGTTGCCCAGCAGAGGCTCACAACAAGCCCATAAGCAGGACCTGAGTGCAATGGCCCTCTCCCACTCATATTCCCAAGCAGGGCCGGACCTCTGATGAGCCAGAGTGAGGCAGCTGCCTCAGGCGGCCGATGCTGAGGTGAGGGGATTGAGCTGGGAGTGGCCTGTGGCCTGTCCTGTACCCCTACGTTAGCTGACTGCTCTCGAGTGCAGGGAAAGCTCCTGTCCTTTCCAAAGTACTTGGAATAAGATTCAACAGTCAATCCAATTGGCTTCGGTACCGGAAAAATTTTGGGGTGTTTTACTGTTTTGGATGTTTCAATTTGCTGGGAGCACCCAGAATGACTGGGGCAACCCAGTCCGATGGACAGCATAGAAATCTCAACAGTGAATTTGTCTGATTTCCTTTCAGAGCCATTCAAGTTGGTACTTTTCAGCACCTATGGGTGTAGTGGCATCTGGACCATGGACCTCTCAGCTGGTGACTTGTGGGAGTCAGTCTGCAGCTCACCACACCTCAGCCAGTGGGATGTATCACCAGAGATTACAGAACCCCAGCCGAGTCTTCAGAGATGTCATGCTCTTAGCAGAACAGCTTCTTCCAGAGCAGTGGCGGAGCAGGGTGGGGGCGGTCCACACTGGGTGTCATTGTGCGGGGGGGGGGGACATTCACTGGTGGCTTGGGAAGCTGGGGGTCGTGGGTGGGCGCTCCCGGCTGGAGGAGGCAGGCAGGGGAGAGGACGGGAAGGAGGCAGGTGAGCAAAGAACGGAGGGGGGCAGGAAGGGGAGAGGAAGGAAGCGGGATCGGTGGGTGCGCCTTTCATTCTGCCTGGAAGACCAGCGCCTACAGCTGGACTATCAAGTGGATTGAAAGGGTCACTTTGGGGGCAGCACTGCAAATGCAGAAGGGATCTTGGCCGGTTTCTAAAAAGGGAAAGTGAGTTTCCCTCTGACAAATGCTTTCTGCCTCCCCTCTGCAAAGCTCCACATGTTTCCGCCCCACCCTGTCCTCAGCCAACCCCCCACTTAGAAGCCACTCTTGGGTTATTGACTTTTGTGTGCTTGTGTATCTGTGTCTCCCGTGTGGGGCTCCTCTCTGTGTAAAGTCTTCAAGCTGTGCCTGTGTGCGCCTGACAAATCTGCCCCATTGCCTTTCCCTCGTCAAAATTTATCTTTCCCCCCACCTCCAGTCTCCGTTGTTGTGGGTCCTGGCTGAGAGGAAAAACAGAAGACGGGGGGCCATCGGTCAGGGATAGTCTACTTGAGATTCCTGCATTGCCCCAGGGGGTTGGCTTGATGACCCTCAGGGGTCCCTTCCAGCTCCACTCTTCTCTGGTGCAGGCTTGTACAGAGTTTTAGGTACAAGTTGGGTGCAAGGGGTGCAGCCCATCTTATGCACCGCCGGCTTGGGAAGAAGTCCCACTGATCATGATGAGACTCGCAGGCGAGTAGATTGCTGCTGTGCAGGCCTGCTGTTGAAATCAATGTTTTCCTTTTCAGAGCAAGGTGAAATCCCCATGACTAAAACCTCCCCTTCCGTAGTTTCTGTCAGGAGTTCAGCCTACACTCGATTAGCACCCTGGCAGAGACACGTGCCCGACTGGCATGTTCCCTCCCTCCTGGTCGATCGTTTGGGAGCTTCATAAGCTTTCTTCAGCCCGAACATCACAGCGACCAATGCCAAGCGACACCGGCACACTTAGGGATCCGCGGAGTTTGTGCATCATGCGTGACAGACCTCAGCAACTCAGCATTTTGGCTAATTGACTTTATTTACATATCAACACACACACGGAGCACTGCAACATGAAATATAGAAATATATAGGAAAATATATATTCTCCCCCCCATTTTCTTTATTTTTCCTTCTCCTCCTCCTCCTGCTGCTCCTCCTCCTCGTGTTCCTCACCTGAAGGAAAAGCCAAAGAACCACCATTAAAATTGGTGCCTCGTATGTGCAACCATATGCTGTATTTTTATTCTTTTGGGCAAGAAAATGGGCACACAAGGAGGCAGCAAACCTTTGTGCCCTTCCGAGGCACATGCGCAGTCTGCTACTGGCCTCTGGTCTCCTGTGCATGGGGTGGGGGTGGGGGGGAGGCCACCCCTTCCACGCAGCGAAGGCGACCCTGGCATGGCTACCAGCTGCCCACAAAGGCGCACTGAACTGGGCTCCAGACTGTGGTGGGACTCCCCTAAGCCCCAGCCAACATGGCCAGCGCTCATCAGGGATGATGGGACTTGAAACCCAACATCATTGGGAGGGAGGGCCATGTGAAGACAGGATTCTCAAAAATACCTCTGGCTTGCGGCTCCTGGAGTGTTGCTGGCAAAGCCTGGAGTTTCTCTTCAAGCTCCCAGAGCTTCACAAGGAATGTTTGAGTTTCCTTAAATACTGTTTCAGCTCCTTGCCACACCCCAGCCAAAATCACTGCTTTAACTCAGAAAAAGAAGGGAGGATCTGTGCATGTCATTCCGGTCAAGTTGCACCAAAGTGGGACTTGTTCATCTGAGCTCCACAAGCTGGTTTTTTTAATTGTTTGACTGGGGTTGTTTGTTGGTTTTTCTTTAATTTGGGGCAAGGCCTTTTTATGTGCCCTTTCAATCCCCAAGAGCCAGCACTGTAAATCAGTTTTAAGGGAGTCTTAGAAGCACAGCTGCCGCCACCTCCCACCCCCCACCCCCCAACATCATCAGCAGTTACACATACAGGCTTTTAAAACTTATTTAATATCTTTTTTAAAAAGTTAACCTTGTAATTCCTAAATCATTTTAAACACTTTGAAATACTTTCTAAAATTCTGCTTTTTAACTTTTATGTAAATGATGTAATAAAGGAACCCAAATGGCCAGATATTTCCCTGTTTCAGTTTTATCCCATAATGTATCCATTTTGCTACATGCCAACGATACGGTGTTGTTAGCACAAACATTCTGAGCGTCTGCACATGCGCGAGCAGCGAAACCTGGAAGTAACCTGTTCCGTTACTTCCGGGTCGCCGCGGGAGGCAACCTGAAAAGAGGTAACCTGAACCGAGCGGAAGAAGAGGTATGACTGTATTTGAGGATTTGCTTCTCTGATAGGAGTACTGGGTCTCATCAGATGACAGCCTCGGCCTTGAAGGCATCAAGATCTGCACAAGCAATTCTTAGCTTTACCAGAACTGAAGGCGGCAATGGGATTGCCCCTGCTCCGAGAAGATATACAGTGGTACCTCGGAAGTCAAACGGAATCCATGCCAGAAGTCCGTTTGACTTCCAAAACATTCGGAAACCAAGGCGCGGCTTCCGATTGGCTGCAGGAGCTTCCTGCACTCAATCCGAAGCTGCGGAAGCCCTGTCGGACATTTGGGCTCCAAAGAACATTCACAAACCGGAACACTCACTTCCGGGTTTGTGGCGTTCGGGAGCCAAAACATTCGAGTCGCAAGGCGTTTGGGATCCAAGGTACAACTGTGTTGGTAAGGGGTCCCCACAGGTAACATGGGGGGGAGGAGAATGATAGGGGGGATCGGGAGAGAGAGGGAAGCCCGGAGGGAACGCCCCACCTAGCCCAGCTCCGACCCCAAGCCAATATCACCAGCGGCTGGAGCAAAAGAGCAGAGGAACCATGCACCGGGGACCGGCTGGGGGCTAGAAGAACGCGGCGTGGACCCTCCCCTGCCAGTGCAGGGGGGCACAGCAAAAACCATGATTTATGTTATTTAGTTTATTTTCAGTCCATTTCTTATCAATATTTTAGAACCCTATGAACCCAGGTAGGCGGCCTGAACCATTGGAGCCCATTTCCTGGAACCGCCACCTCAGACCTCATCTAGGGACCCGACACCAAGCCCTGGGGGTCCCACGGGAGAATTAAAACTGCCCCTTTTTCTTGTTCCCTTCTCTCTCTCTCTCTCTCTCTCTCTCTCTCTCTCTCTCTCCTCCTTCTTCTTTAGTTATACACACAACCCTCCCTTTTTTATTTATACATTATTACTCATTATTCATCCATTTCTATTCACTTCTTACTCATTTACTCATTTTCATTATTATTACTCATTTTTCTCTTTTTTTAAAAAAAGTTTTTTTAAATTTCTCATTAAAGAATTCTATATATATAACTACTATTCCATCCCCACTCCCCCCCTTTTTCTATTTACTTATTACAATGGCTTTTTTCTTTTCCTTCTCTTTTCTGAACAAACAGACAAACCATTTTCAATAGGATTTTTTGTGTTTCTTTCTTCTTTTTCTCTCTATCTCTTTTCTTTCTTCCTTATCTTTTCTTTTCCATCTTGTCTTTTGTCTCACACTATAAGTTGAACCACCACAGCGACTTTTGATTTTTAAATAGAATTCCATTAGCCTTTACATTTTTAACTTTTGACTCTTATCTGCAAACTCCCAACCCCACCTCCCCACCTTAACACTGGGAGGGCCATGTCCCTGGAATTTGTGAAGACAGGATTCTCAAAAGTACCTCTTCCTTGCGGCTCCTGGAGTATTGCTGGCAACGGCTGGAGTTTTTCTACACGCTCCTGGACCTTCATAGGCAATGCTTGATCATCCTTAAGTACTGTTTCCGCCCCCATCTTAGGGCTATTGGGCACCTTCTTCAGTATTTCAACATCCTGGAGAGGACAGACACTTCCTGCTAGACATTTACTCCAGACATTTACAGAAGGCACAGAGGCACTGGTTGAAGAAGTTGGGAATGAGCAGACAGTGCTATTGCTGAGAAGGAGCTCCACCCCAGGGTGCTAAAGAGCTCTTGCCCTAGCCTGCAGGTGCCAGAAGGCCAAGCGCTGGTGTTGCAGTGGTGGTACTTCAGAGGAGTATGAGAAAAGGCTGCTCTGGATTCTGGGTATATAAATGGCCTTGCCTGAAGCTGTGGATTGTGCTCTGCATTAGCAGAGAGGCTCTACTTAGTTGCAAATGAAGCACATTTCAGTCATTATAGAAACCGGTGTTTCCATGCATGCTTGTTCAGGAACTCTGTGAACTAGACAGCCGCTGTTTTAAACTGGCCCTTTTTCTGGCAGGTTAAACGATTAAAGTTGACTTGATTAACTTCATCCGCCAACTACCCTTCTAAGCAATCAGAGCAATTACAAATAAAAGGCTCTCCAACCGTGCGCTATCCCTTTCTGCAAGCGAGCTCTCCCACAAAGTGTTCTATGAGACACATGAGCCAAATAGCCGAGGAGACAGTTTTTTAGCTGCCTGTCATTCATACACTTTATACTGAAAGGATTTCAGGGGCAGATGCTCTTTTTCTGCATGGAGGGTGGGGGTTTCCAAAGGGGCACTATTCAGACCTGCATTCATGGCTTATGAGTCGTAGCCGTGTGACAACTGCAAATCATGCTGATGTGTTTAAGGGCTGATGTTGCACTTCCAGGTAGAAGATATCGTTGGCATTATTTTAGGCTCTGTGTCAATGGACTTTGTGAAATGATGGGGGGGGGAGTTCTTATTTTTAGAGTATTTACCTGCAACCTATTATGTGGGAATCTCAAGGTACTTTACAGCTAGGTCCGAAAATAGGCAAACATTGAAATGCAGCAGAATAAACAGGCCTACAGTAAAAAAATATCCTTCAAAGCCCATATTGGCTGGCAGCAGCATCCCCCCAAATCCATGATGGATAAACACTTTCCCAACATGGAGCAGAATTGCACCCATGTTGGCAAAGGCCTCCTTTCTAGAAGGGGGAGCAGAGGCTCCCCCCACCCACTGCTCTTTTCTCCCAGGCATCTGAAGAGACAAACAGCTCCCCTTCTCTACCTGTGTGCCACAAGCCTGAATTGCAAGACAGTTCCCACTTTGGGGCAACAGGGAACAAACATGCAGAGGACGAGTTCTGAGGCTCCCCCAACAATGCCATTTCCCTGGGCCCACCTGCCAGCCTGCTGCTGGCTGGCTGCCCACCCACAGGAAAACGGCACGATCCTCCCCACCAACAGGACATAACAAGAAGATGGGGACTATAACATAGGACTTCCTAACTTGTGAGTTCTGATGAGCCGCTGCTGCTTCCCCAGTTTACAGGATGGCGGCTCAGGTGAGCCATTAAGCTAGAAGCTGCCTTTTGGAAATGTGGCACGCAGGAGGAAAAGGACCGACCCCGGGATGGGCTGTCTGCCTTCCTGTTGCCTTCCACCTCACGACATCCTTACCTAGCCTGGTGCACTCCAGGTGTTCTGGGGCTCCATCTCTCACCAGGCCCAGGCGGTATGGCCAGGGGTCAGGGATGGGGGCAGTTGTCCAAACCAGCTGGAGAGACTCAAGGAGGGCATTACAGCCTCAAAGCCCTTTCCCTACCTCTCAGTCTGGACTTACCTGGCCTTGCCCCTGGCCGCCTTTAGCCAGATCAGCTGTGCTCGGAGCTGGGACAGACCCCTCTGGAGACTTAGAGGTAGAGGAAACAGCCTGGGTCCCCGCAAAGGTGATCACACTTTTCCTACTCCCAGACTGCAGGCTAGAGAATGTCGCTGCACGCTGGTGACCCGTTCCCTGGGTGGTGCACTGGGAAGAAGAAACCTCATCCAGAGATGGGAGGGAAGCACTTTGGCCAGTGCCATGGGGCCTTTCTTCGGAAAGCTGCTCGGGGAGCTGCAATGGAGCACTGCCCAAGGAGGAGGAAATGTGGGAGGCCTGCTGGGAAGGCTGCTGGGACCCCGACTCTTCCTGGCTAAGGGAAGCAGCTCTTCCAGTGGTATCTCTGGGAACAGAGGGCATCAAAGTGAGCTGGCAATGAGAAGGCTCAGCCAGGTGGGAGGCGGAGGTCTCTGGGGTCGCACCCAGGGATTCGTTGGGCGAACTTTTCTTCTCCATTCTGTGGACACGAAGGCAAGTCTTCTGACCACTGTACCAGCTGGTTTCAAAGGCTATTTTTTATGAAAGCTTGAAAAACAAAGAAAACACAGTGTCAGATATCAAGCATTTTGAAAACATAAAAATGAAAAGAAACAGAAGACGAAAAGCTTTCTTCTTTGTTGCAAAGTAATGCCCAAGAATAAGCCCAGAGTAGGTAGGCCTTTTTACTCCTGGGGAAATCACCGGCAATTTCATGCCAAATGCAGCAGAGGGAAGGGGCACAGGAGCTGCTATGAAACAGACGATCCTCAAATCACAGCTGTTTGATACAGGGATGGAATCAATCCTTTTGCTTCAGTAAAAACCTCAAGGGTCGTAGGTTGTGCTTAAATGAACTGGATGGTGTTACAAAGGGTCTCAAAATGAAACACCGTTTTTCGATTTGAAAACTGTTGAATGATCTTTACCTATCCTGGGAACAGTACACCGCAGTGGTGGGCAATTCCACAGACCCTCCTCCTCTGCTCAAAATGCATACAGACCCATCTTTGCACGGGGAAGATCCAGACAAAAGGAGTCGGTTTTCAAAGTACCCGCGGAGGGGTTTAGACGGCTCCATCCTCTTGCCTCCCCCGCCCCCCGATCACTGTTTCACTCCGGAAGGCGTCTCAGACCTGGGTGGAGCAGCCACAAATGACAGGCAAAGAGACAAGGTCCTGCCCAGATTCAGGCTTCCTCATGATCGTGTGGAATCTGTACACGTTTCTGTTGGCGCTTCCACTAGTGATTTATCTGTACAGGATCGGACTTCATTTCAGCCAACCACATCCTTCCTCTTCCCCCGACAGCATACTAGAGTTCATATGGATTTCAAAGCATGCTTTGGGAACTTTTATGCTTAGCTTTAAACTCCACAAAATTAGCCTATGGCTAGGATGCTATTTATCAAAGTCTGTGTCCATTAAGATATGGTCAGATACAAGTATGCTTTCCCCCTTGTTATACAATTATTATTTTTAAAATTGCATTCAACCATTTACTATTTAAACAGCTTATACACCACTTGACTATAATCATCTCTGAAGTGACACACGAGAAATACATTGCAGAAAAAGTTAACATTGATGACATCAGACTTCCGTTAAAAAGACCTGCTGGAATAAAAAAAGGATTCAGTAGGTGCTGGGTGCTCTGCCTGATGCTCTCAACTGACAAGATGTAGGTGTGGTTGAATCAAATGGGAACAGTGACCACAGTGCTATCAAATTCAACATACACAGTATGGAAGTGGACAATTGCTAAGGAAATCCAGAACAGTCACATTTGACTTCAGAAGAGGAGACTTCCTCAAAATGAGGGATTGGGTAAAAAGGCAGTTGAAGGGGGAAAGTCAAGGATGGTGAGCCCTTCTGTGCTCCAGAGGGCCTGGGTGGCCTCATTCCCCTCTTGTTCTGAGCACTGCAGAGGGAGGCAAACATGTCCTTCCTGGGGGCTGGTCCCTCCCCGCCCTGTTCCTGGAGGGCAGCAGGAGGAGGGGGCTGCTGCAGCTGCCTCCTTTGGGGGCATGGCTCACCTTGCCTGCTCCTGCCCTCCTCCAACACACACAACCTTACCTGCCTCAGCCATCCATGGGGGCTTGAGAGTGTGTGAGCAGACTTTGTCATGGGAGGAGGCAGGCCTTGCAGAGGAGGAATGCTGGGGGCAGGCATTCAAACTCAGCCCTGAAGCTCACTGGGTGACCCTGGGCCAGGCACTCACGCTCAGCCTAACCTACCTCAAAGGGTTGTTATAAGGATAAAATGGGGGGGGGGGGGAGAACTCTGCACACCAACTGGACCTCCTTGCAGGAAATGGGGGCTATAAATGTAATTGCGTTATTTGTACCCCACCCACCTCACTGGGTTTCCCCAGCCTCTCTGGGTGGCTTCCAACACATATTAAAACAACAAACATTCAAAGCCTCCCTATAAAGGGCTGCCTTCCAGAGGTTTGATAGTTGCTCATCTCCTTGTCACCTGTAGGGAGGGCGTTCCACAGAGAGGCTGCCACCACCGAGAAGGCCCTCCCTCTGCCTGGTTCCCTGCAACCTGGTTTCTCGCGGGGAGGGAACCACCAGAAGACCCTCGGAGGAGGACCTCCGGGCTGAAGGATGGGGGTGGAGATGCTCCTTCAGGTATACTGCGCTGAGCTTCCTGACCTAACATTTGCCTCGCTTAACATAATTAATTAGTAAGTGAAGTTTTCCTCTTCCATTCAAGCAGTACAGGAAGTAAGAACATGCAAAAAGGAGTACTACTTCTAGAATTCCCAGCTCCTGACATAAAACAGCACAAAGGTTGCCTTTTCTTGACCATCAATCACCTGCGCAAAGTCCCTACACCACCCCCTATTGTGCTTCAATACAGCCCCATCGGTCAGGCCGGACACTGAGGTCCAGCGCTGAGGGCCTTCTGGTGGTTCACTCATTGCGAGAAGCGAAGTTACAGGGAACCAGGCAGAGGGCTTCTCGGTAGTGGCGCCCGCCCTGTGGAACGCCCTCCCACCAGATGCCAAAGAAATAAACAAGTATACGACATTTAGAAGACATCTGAAGGCAGCCCTGTTTAGGGAAGATTTTAATGACTGATGTTTTAATGTATTTTTAATCTTTTGCTGGAAGCCGCCCAGAGTGGCTAGGGAAACCCAGCCAGATGGGCCTGGTAGAAATAATTTAAAAATATAATTATTAAATTATTATATGCGTTAGAAACAGAATTTGAAGGGGCAGTCTTTTCTTGCATTGCCAAATGAAGCTGCTGACCCATGTCTAAGTCCTAAAATCCACAATTTCTCTGAATGCCTGAAAAACCCAGTGGTGCAGGACCGCCTAGCATGCCATCTGCTGGGGAACATTTCCTAGCACTTGGCTGGGAGCTGCTGCAGCGCTATAGTCAGGAAAGGCTTTCTGTATATCGGTAAGTCCCAACAGTTGAATAGGAACCTTCAAAAACAATGTATGTATTTGTATCTCATATGTTTTAAGCTATTTTGTAGCACCCTGCTTGTGGTTAACGCTTAGCTGGAATGAAATATTCAACGCAGCAATAGAGAAATTAAAATAATAATTTATTTGTCAGACAAATAAATGAGAGACACAGTGGTATATGGTTACAAAAGCTCTGCCCACTCCAGCCCTGATGGTCAGCACTTATATTTCCTCAGCTCAGCCCCCTTGCTCCTCCTTTGGCTGCCTCTGTCCAATCAGCCTGGTTGAAATTCCTATTGGCTGTTTGCTCAAACCAATCATAAAAGATACACCCATTTCCTATTGCCTTTTATGGGAGACAAAGAGCTATATTTCCTTCTATCTATAAATGGCAAATAAGTAGTCATATATCTTAGATTAACATTATTATACCTTAATTATTATACCTTAATTAACATTTCACCTTTTGCCCTATTGCCCTATTCACTGCAAAACAGATGGCTAAAACAGATGGTGCATGGTTTTTTAATTTTTATCTTAAAAGGATCTTGGGTTCTCCTCTCACACATTATCAATGAAAGATCTCCTTCTTTGGAGGTCTTTAAGCAGAGGCTTGACAACCATATGTCAGGAGTGCTCTGATGGTGTTTCCTGTTTGGCAGGGGGTTGGACTCGATGGCCCTTGTGGTCTCTTCCAACTCCATGATTCTATGATTCTACGATTCTATGAAATAAGAATCTAACATTTCTTACTTTCTAAATCTTTTGCATAATTACATTTAAGCCAATATATTTCATACATTAACATATATAGCTTTTTAGAAGGAAAGGAAAGGCCTTTTCAAAGTAAAAAAGGAACTTAATAAAAACAGTTTTGAAAGCAACCCCTTAGATCTACACCCCCCCCTTTCAAGCCAGCTGCTGTTTCTATTAGCTCTTTCCCTTTTAACCTTAGGAAGATGTGGCTCAAGTTTAATGGGAGGCACAATAATTATTACTATTTACCAATTCTTAATTGTGTTTTTGTAGCTTGATTGTATTCTATAATTTGTACGGTCAGTGTGACCTTTTGCTCCCAGCCTGTAATTTCCTTTTACAACCCTGAAATACTGCTATAGATCAATGGGGCCCTTGAACAGGAAGATAAACAGCTGCCAGAGTATTCAGCCACCTGCTTTATGCCTGGCATGAGAGATACAAACATTTGCAAATATATTTTTTAAGCTCATTTTAAAATACAGATCTTGATCAGATGCCTCATAATACAGATCTTGATCAGATGCCTCAATTTCACATGTCCACCAAGCACGAGAAAATGTCCCTTCATCTTCTTGACATTTCCAACAAATATTTGGTATGTTTTCATGTATTCTAAATAACTTCTCGGGAGTTAGATACCAACAATACTTAAATATATATATATTTAAAAGTCTATTTAAGTCATAACTCAATTATTATTTTAACTCTTTAGTCCACATATGTTACCACTATTCCAACTGTACAATATAACCAAAAAAAGAGAAAATCTTGCCCCTTTAATCATGCACTTTTTAATCTGTTCCTCTTCCATTTAGGATTTCAACAAAAGTTTGTACATTTTTGATATCACATGATGTGCACAATGTGAGGAGAACCTGAGCTTACAGGGTTAAACAGCTCAGAGTGTACGCCCTGCCTACAAAATGGGAGGGGGGAGATTCGTCATTTCCGAGAGTCTCCAGCCTTTGTTCTTTCTCTCTACTTTCGCTTTTGAGGAGAGAGGACGTTCAGGATGCTGTTCGATGTCATAGACAATGGATAGTCTGCTGTAAATAAAACTGCTTTTAGCTGCTAAGATCCTGAGTGGACCTTATTTAAGCACACTGAAGAAAGCATTTGAGCTTGCAGCTTTCTCTTGCCGCTGCTTAATCTCTGCGTTTGCTCAGAGCCTTTGGAATGTGGCCTTTGAAGTCCGGAGGCCTAGCAGAACTGCGCAGCCAAAGCGGGCTGGACGCCAAGGCTCATCTGAGCAAAAAACAATTGTATCTCAAAACCCGTCTTCCACTCTTCCATACCCCAAGTCTTCATTTCCAGCTAGAATCTCTCAATCAATCAATCAATCATTTATTTGTATGTTGCCTTTCCAAATTTCAAACCATGTGCAAGGCAGCTTACAAAAAAATTAAAATATTCCATAACTGCAAACATAACAAAACTAGTCGTAAACAATGAACAAAATATCAAAAAGTACACAACGAAATTGAAAAAAAATCCACATAAATAATAAGATTCCATGGAAATCACATAATCCAAACTAAAGAGATAAAAAATTATCATCAGCAACAGCAACCCCCCCCCCAGAAAAAGAACCCATAAACAACACCCCAACCCTCTTTTATTAAGTGTAAAAGAGAAACCCCTTGTTTAAATTTTACAATCTCCCCGTTTCCACTTTAAGAACTCTCAGTAGACTAACCATTTCTCTTTATCCATCACCCTTTTGTCTATAAAAAGTGTCTTCTGGTGAAACCCAAAATAGAGTCTTTGTGTATAAACTAACTTTATATCTATTTTCAGATTCTTAATACGCCACACAGGTCTAATACAGTGGTTCTCAAGGTGCGCATTTACTCTGTTTTTATCTACCACAAATATCCAAGCCATCTAACCCTGAAATCCTAACCTTCTAATTCCAAGTCTCTTCTTTCTCAATATCCCCCATTCCGTTAACCGCACCAAGCAACAAGCTGTAAAATGCAAGTTTAAAACGCAAGCTTTCCTTTGCATCTCGCAGAACTTTAAATGTAATTCGTGGTTTTTTCACCTGTCCTCCAAACTTAGGTCTTTTTGCCATCCTTTAAATGGGAAATCAGTAGTCGAGCCATCCTTTTTGGTAAAACGTTCGTCTGGATCCCGGAAGTCCTACCTGAGAAGAACAATAGGAGTGTCCGCTAGCGCCAGCCACTTCTCCTTCTGCAAGCAGCGCCACCCAAATTCCCACCTGGGATGAGCCGCTAAAATGAGCCGCCGGAGAAAGACTGGGGCAGGCAGCAAGTGGGAGGGGGAAGTCGTGCGCTTCTGTCCTGTCAGAAAAGTGCTGGTCCTCCCCGGAGGCAGCCTGCTTGCAGAGAAGGGGGCTGGGCTGCCTCAAAGCCCATCAAGGCCACAGGCTGCTAGCATGACTCATCCCGGCTTTATCATCTGAGGGGAAAGGGTGCGCGGTCTTAAATGCTGGCCTTGGCAACTTGGCTGAGCTACCTTGGGCCAGTCCTTGGGCCAGCTTAGCCTCCCTCACAGAGGGTTGTTCTGAAGATACACTCAGGAAAACACCCGAGGCATGAAGAAGAAGGAGGAGGAGAGTCTGGAAAGGGGGGTGGGGAGCGCTCCCACCCCAGCCGCTCCAGGATGGGAAGTGTGTCCCGGGGGAAGCGGGATTCAGGCAGAGGAGGACGTCGGGTTGGGTGGGGGTTGCCAGGAGCAGCACGATGTCCCTCCAACCCCCGGCTTCCACTCTCCAGGCAGGCGTCCAACGTGGCCAGCTGGCAAGGGCTCTTTCTTACTCCAGCCTTGGCGTGCAGATCCCAGGTTCAGCCCCAGATCTCTGGAGCGGAAAGGCTCTTGGGCGTGAATATGAAAGGCAGCATCTGTCAGAATAGGTCATACTGAGCCAGTACAGATGAACGTGACTATTGGTTCGCTTCCTCTGCTATCTGCCTTTTCGGGCACCTCAGAAGTGGCAGAGAGAGGCAGGGGAGAGACTCCGGCCTCTACAGAAGGCTGCACCCCTTTCCTCCATGTCCCCACCCCAACTCTTAGGACCAGAAGCAAGAGACAGCTTTGCTGAGCACGTGCCCCTTCCCAGGGAGATGCAACTCTGCACTACTGTTCCCTGAATTGCTCGCGAAGCAGCCATACTCCAGGCTCTTATTGTCACAGCCCTGCAAGATCAGACCAAGGCCCATCTAGTCCAGCTCTCATCAGTCCAGCAGATGTCCAAGGGAAGCCCCAAGCAGACTCCAAATGCAGCCCCACTCTCCCCACTGGGGACACCCGCAACTGGTAAGCAGAGGTAGAGTGCCTCTGCGGCTGGAGGTGCAACATGGTCTAACCCTCCATGAATTTGACGAATCCTTTCTTAAAGCCATCCCCGTCAGTGCCTCTGGAAGGAGGAAATTTCAGTGTCACTAGGCACTCTGTGTCTGGCCTGAATCTGCCATCATTCCGCTTTCTTAAAGAGATCCAGGTTCTGATATTATGAGGAGGAAACATCGCTCTGCACCTTTCCCACATCATGCATACTTCTATGATGTCCCCACTTTCCCCCCTCTCGCAAAGCCCCAAAGCCTCCTACATTGTAAGCCTTCCTTACAGGGGAATCATCAGAACCACCTGTGCTGCAGAGCTTCTGGCTGAAAGGCGACTCGTGGAGATTTGCATTGACTGCTGCAATGCACCCCTAATGATTCAGATTGTATCATTATAGCGTCATTGTGTTGATTTGTTATTCATATATTAAAGGGGCCTGGGACTTGCCTGTCCATTCCCAACAGCAAGGGCCCCTCGCTAGTTGGCTTGCTTCCTCTGAGGCTGCCTCAGCTCCTGGCAGCCCACACCCCCCTGGCCAGCCCCAGAGGCACCATTCTCTGGGGGAGAACAGCTGGGCAAGCCTTGGGGAGGCAGAGATGGCATCTGAGGAGGGAGGGAAGGAAAGAGGGACAGAGGCCAGTGTCTCCCGCGGCACCCCTGACCATTATTCAAGGCACCCCAGCTGCCACAGCACACTGCTTGAAAACCACTGCAGAACTGGGATGGGAAAGGTTTCTAGTCCAACTAACTGGTCTGGAGAAGAGGAAAGGCAGCCATGCTTGCTCCTTTCTGTTCTCCGAGGAGACTTCCAGCCTGACTTCTCATCTTGAGGCCCCAGCATCCTGCACCATCTGGTCAATTCCTGGTGTTAGGAGAATTAGAAGGTCTAAGATATAAACACATACATAAATACCGTAAGTAGTTCTCATCACAAAAGAATATGCAGGTAAACCCATGAACAGCCAGGTAAACCCATCAACAGGTTTCCTGCCAGACAGGAGTCTGTTGTAGGCCGCCCCTTCTGTGATGTATGTATCGTTTTTCGCTGTATCAAATCGTATCCTTTTTGCTGTATCTTTCTCATTGACTTTAAGAATGGATCTGAATGTATTTTTCCTCAAAACGCTGTACTTTTCTAAATGTATCCGAATGGGTTTTTGTATTTCCCCCCAATCTCATCGCCTAGAGAATGTTCCTTAAATGTAACAATAACTTGTTCCAAATGTATTTGATTCAAATGTATTTAAGGCCCCACTTTTCACATGGTGTCCTGTTGTGTGGTCAGAAAGTACTCTTTATTGTTTGATTTGGGTTAATGTCAGAATAAAAGCGAGTTCCTTCAAAATAACACATTCCTTTTTATCTTACCAATTTCTCATATTGTAAGAAGCGGAAGAAGAAACCATAGAGAG
Organism: Podarcis filfolensis; assembly: GCF_964270895.1. Taxonomy (NCBI): domain Eukaryota; kingdom Metazoa; phylum Chordata; class Lepidosauria; order Squamata; family Lacertidae; genus Podarcis; species Podarcis filfolensis. Next base: position 38,259,332 of record NC_139619.1, read on the forward strand.
CATTCATATTTTCCTTCTGATCAATGAAGTCAAACGTTACAATTATCCATTTTAGAATGAGCACCTATAGGGAGAAGACAGATCTCAGTAAGCCAAAGCAAGGCCAAGACAACAAACCCCTTCTGGAATATGGTCAGCGTGTACAACATCTAGCTGAATCATCACCAGGATAACTAAGTCAGACTGGGGGAAATATCATTCTTCAGAACCAAGACATCATTACCATGCTTTCCAAGTTACCTGAAAGTCACTAGAACACTTGCGAGCACAGAGCCAAGACACAGCTGAAAGAAGAGAATTCTACAAACTTCGGGGTTTGTAGATGGTTGTAAAGGTTTCCATTTCACTAGTTGGAAACAGCTTCCAGGCTAGGCAGGACCAGGGTTGATTTGCAACTGTTCCTGTCTGCCTGCTTGCCATCGTGCATATTTGTAAACCATTTCTGCCAAAATATATCCATCTGCAATAGTAGTTTCTGGAAGCAGACCCTGCAAGAGTGCACACTCCATGAAGTCCATATGAAGAGTGCTACGGAATGGAGGGGGGGCATATGAACGAAGTCTTACTCCCGAGTAAGAGATGTAGAGCCCGAGGCGATGACCTCAAGGGAACCCTGCCACACTAGGACTCCCCTCGCCCCGTCACAACGTTGCACCAAGCACCGCACAAAAGTCCAAAACCCCGAGAAGAAAGAGCCATTTCTGACCCCGTATCCCGATGCTATACACGATCGATGTATTTGATGAATGAACAATGTATTTGCATGAGGATGCGCTCTAGCCAATCAGATGGCGTTGAATGTAGCCCTTCAGCCAATCGCAGCAATGCCATGGCTCTGCAGAGGCAGTTCAGCTCCAGCTGTTTTGCACGCTCCACTGAGCGCTGACAAGGTGATGACAGCTCCCGCTGCGAGAACAACGGACTGAGTCAATCGAAACCTCGTTACCCTGTTAATCCAATCAAAACTAGATGTTGTTTAGTCGTTTAGTCGTGTCCGACTCTGTGTGACCCCATGGACCAGAGCACGCCAGGCCCTCCTGTCTTCCACTGCCTCCCACACTTTGCTCAAACTCATGCTGGTAGCTTCGAGAACAATATCCAACCATCTCGTCCTCTGTCGTCCCCTTCTCCTTGTGCCCTCCATCTTTCCCAGCATCAGGGTCTTTTCCAGGGAGTCTTCTCTTCTCATGAGGTGGCCAAAGTATTGGAGCCTCAGCTTCAGGATCTGTCCTTCCAGTGAGCACTCAGGGCTGATTTCCTTCAGCGTGGAGAGGTTTGATCTTCTTGCAGTCCATGGGACTCTCAAGAGTCCCCTCCAGCACCAGAATTCAAAAGCATCAATTCTTCGGCGATCAGCCTTCTTTATGGTCCAGCTAGATACAATGTAGCAATGTCAGGCCAGGCCACTTCCGAAAAGAACCCTCTGTATTAAAAAAGCCTAAAATCACTTGGAAATTCATAGAAAACCACTGGTTTCACCGATTCTCTTCAATCCACCGCCAGTCTGTGTCATTGGCCAAGGACTTGGGAACCCCTCGGTCCCCGCCAGAATTCCCCAAGTGGGAGGTCACCTACTCACAGGAAGGTGCTTTACCCGTAGGTGACAGTCGCTGGGCAAAAGCTCTCCTCCGGACTTACCCAGGCGGCAGACTATGCAAACCAAAGTTCTATTGTCCTCTTGCAGTAGGTGCTTAGAATGTACTTGGGTGTCGAGACCCCGCAGCCACCCCCTCGTTGGAAATGACTCACACAAGGACACAGATATTAGGTTTATGTTACTGGGCAAATTTTGGCCACAACTTTATTGAAATTAAAGAATGTGAGCGGTATTGGCTGAGGCATTGATTGGACCTGACTATATCTGACTCCTGCCCATTGTGCAGGAAGTCCCAGTAAGGGTAAGCCACCGGTAGGGGGAGCCCTGTCGATGCGAACCAACTCAAGCTCCCCCTGGTGCTCCCGTCGGGGTCGTGTCAAGGCCTTAGCCCCCCAGCCGGGCTTCAGACTAGATCAACACCCCGGATTCCTTTAACGGTATACCCTTAAGCATGGAGGGGGCAGGTGGCGACCACACCTCCCCTCCTCCACACAAGGTCAAACAATGCCTAACCACAACCCTAACAAAGTTGTGACGATTGCTATGAGGTAGGCGAAAACCAAATGTCCAGTGCCAATTTGCCAAGTGGAAAAATTCCTACCAGGCCCCTTGGAAAACCAAGGCGACCAACCAAAGTCCATAGCAAGGCCATTGCCTAACCTGCAAAATAGGGAGGGAGGGCGGGTGATTGAGGAAGCGAGCCAAAGAGGAAGTTCTCTGTGTTACGATATGGATGCAATGCAGCTGCCAACTGCTAGCTTGAAAACAAAACATGATGGGAATGCTGGGACTGTCCGTGGGAAACAGAGGGACAGTCAATTCACAGTGCGAAGCACCGGAATTAGCTCAGAGTGTAATATGAGCTCTTCCTATTGTTCCTGTACAGGAAGTACAGGAAGTGTTGGTCTCTCGACTGCTGGAGCTTGAAGAGAGCAGTCATGTTTTTTGTAACACTGCAACAACAGAAATAAAGGCATGTAAATACGTTTCTGTCTATCTCTTTCCCCTGCCGGGGGGGGGGGCAAGAAAGAGGGGGTGTGTTCTTCTCAGCCTATCGCGACCTTAACCTGGATCTTGCTGGGGAATGCAGACAGGGAGGTCAACAGGAGATCAAGCCGGGTGCCTGGAGAGTTGCCAGTTACTACTGATATAGGCTTGAATTCCGACACTCTGGGGGTTGGCTGGCCGGGCTCTGACGTGGCCGGGATCCCATAGGCAACGGGGGACAGAGTCCCCCGCCCCTGGTGGGGAGTGGGTGGCCACGTGGTCCACCGCAACTCCTCCCCACTGGGAAGTGGAGCGGATTTCCCAAGACATATCCTGTATTTGCATGTTACCCCAATACATTCCTCCTATGTTAATCATGTATAACCCTCCCCTTTTCTGATGGAGTGGTGATGTTTAGCGAACTGTCTGCTGGGATAAGATAGGAACTTTTAAAAGTCCTTGTCACCCCGTTCTCAGGGTTCAATTCCTTGTTGAACCTGTTGCGCAATAAACTTTGGTCTCCGCTATTTGCTCCGGTTGGTGGCTGGACTCCTTCTTTGTCCCGCAGGGACCCACGGGCTCTGAGCAGCCTCCCACCTGCATTTTTCCGTAACAACAGAAACTCGACTAACCCTCTTGAGAGAAGAAAGGTGGCTTTTGCTCCCGCTGCAATGTTGTAATCTAAATAAGCACATCTTCCTACAAGTGAATAGTAGCCACCTATCTGGGGGGAAATAAAGTGGTATGCTGAGAGACATGGTTACGGTGGAGAGCAAATCTGTGTTCCACAATCCGAACATCCCGAGAGAAACCAGGTGGCAGCTTTTTTTTACTGTGTCCACAGAACTCAATGAAAGCCTGTGGGATGTAAACACAGGAGCAGTCAATGACAACATTCCTAGAGTGTACATGTTAGAACATGGGGAGGGATGTCTGTCCAGCAAGCAGGCAAACTTCCTGGGAACGGACTTCCTCCGCATGTGACCAGAGGTGGGTGTGGCCTCACCTGTGCAGGTAAATGATAAAAGCACAGGGCAGGCAGCCATCTCTCTCTCTTGCCTCTTGCCTCTCTCATCTTCATCTTTTGAAGAAGCAGGATGCCCTCTTGGCTCTCAGCCAAGAGAGGAGGAAAGGACTATCTTCGTATAAGAAAGATTCTAAATGTATTTTACCTTTTTAAGCCTGTCTGCCTTCTGGGATCATATTGTGAACAGAACGTGAGTAAACTCTTTTATACTTTTATAAAGACTGTGTCGTGTCTTGTATTTTAAGAGGGATCAAAAGGGGGAAATTACCAGAGTAATTACTATAGAGGTTCTAGCGAACCTGTGCAGACGTTACCGTTGCGAACTTAAAAGGGGGAATGTTATAAACTCTGCTGATATTTTGGGAACTTGTTAGCACAAGTTGGACTAGGATATAATCTCACAATATATCCTCTCCTGCATCCCTGAACATTCCCACAAAGCCAACCAATGGTTTTGCAGTTGCTTTCCATGGACATTTTGGAACCAAGCGCAGAATTCCTTGAACCTCGGAAACGCTTCTGATTTCTGCTTGAGCATGAACACATGAATGTACCTGGGAAAAGCATCAATCAATACCATGAAGTACTTTGCTCCACCTAGAGAGGTTGCAAGTGGACCAACAAGGTCTGCGTGGACAGTCTGGTAGGCTTTAGATGCCCACCTGCCAGAAACCTTGCCCTATTGAACTGTGTGTCATCATGATGGCCTTGGCCGGTTGTGAGTTGTGAAGGCCGCTTCCTGCAAGGCCCTTTCCACCTGGCCTGGGGGGCAGGGCCCAGACACCAGCTCTACTAAAGAGGCTCCTGGTGAGACCAGAGGGACATCGCTCGGCCTGACAAGAAACCCAAACTATTGGATTCTTTTGCCCCATCTTTTTGTGCCTGCTAAACAGCCGTGTCATGCTTATGATCATATTTTATTCTCTTGGGAATTCTGCTGTTTTAAATGTGCATTTTATATTTGACTTTACTTAGCAATGTTGGGTTTTTTTTGGGGGGGGGGAATGCTTAAGTTTTTTTGTTTTGTTTTTGTCAACTTTGTGTTAAATATGTATTCTGTAGTTGACTTCCTTTGTAATGTTTTATTTTGAAATCTTTAATATTTCAGTTTTTGGTTAACTATGTTGCTTTAACTGTATACTCTATATTTGACATTCTTCAGATTGTTTTATTTATGTTTTAATATGCTGTAAACTGCTTTTAATTTTTTCTTGAAAATATAAAGCGCTATAGAAATGAAATAAATAATAATAATAATAATAATAATAATAATAATAATAACGTTCATTGAAATGTTGTGCCCAAAGACTGCAGCCGATGGAGAGATCACCCCTCCCTCAATTTTCTATCAGATTATTTAGATTTGGTAAATAATTCTTATTGCTATTCTTATTGTATTGATTATTATAATTGATTTATGTAGTTCTTGTTGGGATTCGCAGGATACTGAGTAAGTCTGCAGGCTTCAACAGGCTGATGCAATACTCTGTGAAGTGCTGGGTCAGAGTGACTCAGCAGGAATATGATTGGCTATCACCTGTTTTAAAAGGAAAGCCTGTTCAACAGTGGTTGTGGTGGTTGTGCTGTGGTGTGGTGATGAGTATTCGTTTGCCTTAAGGAGCAGGTATTCTGTATGGACTGTTTTTGTAAATACCTGTATATAGCTCACATTAAAAAGACTGCACTGGGAAAAACCTGGGACTCTGAGCGTTTCTGCTAAAAGCGCCGCGAGGAATTCGCGACAGGGTTATGGGCCCAGCACGCTTCCGCTGCGCAAGAGTACAGGTGGCAGTTATCTAGCCGTGGGTGCTGGAGGTGAGCTGCAGGGATGGAGCAGTCCAGAACTGGCGTGTTGCTGGAGAAGCTCACGGCCACGAACTACAGCATCTGGTCGGTCCGCATGCAACACTTCCTCAAGCGTGAGGGCCTGTGGAAAGTGGTGGAAGATCCACCGCAGCCCCCTGAGGAGGATGAGGACGATGATGAAAAGCTGGCACTAGCAGAGGCCCAGCTAGAAAAGGATGAGAAAGCTTTGGCTACGATCATCCTTGGAGTGGACGACAGCCAGCTAGTCTACGTAGCTGATAAGGTGACGGCAAGTGAGGCGTGGAATGCGCTCAAGGCTGTCCATGTGCGAGAGACAGCTGGCTCACTGATAACACTGACCAGGAGAATGTACCGGTGTCGGAAGAAACCGGGGGACTCCCTGGTGAACCACCTAAAATTCCTAACAGGCTGTTTCCAGGAGCTAGCCTTAAGAGGGAGGCCTGTGGGGGAAGAGGACAAAGTCTTTATAGTCCTGAGTTCCCTTGATGACAGCTATGATATGCTGGTCAACTCCCTCGAGTCGGTAGAGACTGATAAGCTGACTCTGGAATACGTTACTGGACGGTTGTATGCAGAGGAGGACAGGCGTGCAGAGCGAAAGATGACCTCAGCCCAGCTGTTGGAGCATCCCAGAGGGAACAATAGCCGGGAAGAGCAGAGGTGTCGGGAGCCGGAGAAACAGCCAGGAGGAGCTGCTGCAGACCAGCCGGTGGTCAACAAAGTAAAAAGGTGTTTTTGCTGCAAGTCCAGTGGACATCTGCTGCGGGACTGCCCGAGAAAACAACAAAAACAGAAGAAGCACAGGAGGCAGCAGAGAGAGTCTACCGCTTGGGTGTCTGCAGATGGTCAAGAAAAGGAAGAGCTGTGGGTTCTGGACAGTGGAGCTTCTCAAACCTTTTGTAAAAGAAAAGGATTGCTAACTGATGCTAGGGCTTCAAACAAAAAACATGTAAGTCTTGCTGCGGGCCAGAAAGCTAAAGTGGTTTGTGAGGGGGAGGTTGTGTTCCCACAACTGGGACACACATTCAGGAATGTGTTGTGTGTGCCTAGTTTGCAAAACAATCTCCTGAGCATTCCTGACTTGGCAAAAGCAGGCTTTGAAGTAAACTTTGTGGGAGATCAGTGCCAGATAAAGCAAAATGGGGCAGTGTTGGCAAATGCTAACCTTAGAACTAATATGTATGTACTGCAGTGTGAATCTAGGGTTGCAAATGTGCAAAATGTCCCAACCCATGATATGTGTATTCATCTCCTGCACAGGCGTCTGGCTCATGCTAGCTTTAAGGTTCTGAACAAAACATTGGAGTTGTGTGGGGGGATGAAAAACATTAAAAGTTGTGATAATTACTTAGACTGCAATATCTGCAAGGAGGTTAAAAGCAGGGCTTGCCCAGTAGCAAGAGCAAGCCAAAGAGAAACCAAAAAACCACTGGAGTTGATTCATGCTGATGTAACTGGTCCTTTTCCACCAAGTGTCTCCCATAACAAGTACTGTTTGATCCTAGTGGATGACTATTCTAGATTTGGCTGGGTCTATCCATTAAAGCAAAAGTCTGACGTTGCCCAAACTTTGAAGTTCTGGGTAAGAAGGGTAGAAAGGCAACTTGGCGAAAAGGTGTGCTCTATTCAGACAGACAGGGGAGGAGAGTTTATGGCAAGCTCCCTAAGAAACTGGTTGCGTTCCCAAGGGATTAAACATAGACTTACCAATGTGGCAACGCCTCAGGAGAACGGAGTAGCAGAGCGTAGGGGAGGTGTCTTGCAGACACAAATGAAAGCATTGTTAGCAGATGCAAATCTTCCAGTTAAGTACTGGGCTGAGAGTATTAAGACCGCGAATTATATTGGGAATCGCTTGTGGTCAAGGGTACTAGATGACATACCCTATAAAATTCTCTATAACAAAAGTCCCAGTTTGCAACATTTGAGAATCTTTGGGACAAAGGCATGGGTTGACATACCTGTAAAAAAACCGAAGAAAAGGTGGAAAAAGGGCACAGCAGTTGCTATTTCTTGGGTATGAAAGTGGTACGAAAGCCTACAGGTTTGAAGATGATAAAAATCTTTTGAGTTATAGTCGATCAGCCAGCTTTAATGAGCAAAGAAATTGGCCCAAGATACATGCAAACCTGCTGCCAGAAAAGTTTTACTGCCGAGCGTACCTGATAAGGCAGTTGAAACAAAGCTAAGAATTGGCAGCTCTCCCAGAGAAACTGAAAGGGAGGAGGTAAAGACTGAGCATTTTTCTCCAGCTGCTAGCATGGAGCAGGGGGGGAAAGAAAGTGCAACAGGGACAGGAGGAGGTAGATCTACAGAGTCAATCCACCCCAAAAGCAGTCCTGAAGGTAGCCCAGGGGGTGAGATTAATGAACCAAGGAGGTCTACAAGAAGTAATAAAGGTCAACCTCCAGACCGTTATGGGTTCCCAGCCACCATAAACCAGGTTTGTGTAACTGAGCCAGAAAACTTTGAAGAAGTGCAAGAGTTACCTACTCTAGAGAAAGAGGCGTGGTCAAAGGCAATGCAGGCAGAGTATAACTCTCTGCTAAACAACAATGTGTTTGTACCTACAGAATTGCCTGAAGGTAAAAAGCCCATAAGCTGTAAGTGGGTTTTTAAAGTGAAAAAGCTGGCTGATGGTAGTTGTCAGAGGAAAGCCAGGTTGGTTGCAAGGGGCTTTACACAAAGAAAAATGATACATTATGATGAAGTGTTTGCCCCAACAGCAAAGGCTGAAACAGTAAAATCAGTTTTAGCAATGGCAAGTCTGAGAGGGTTAAAAGTTAATCATTTTGATGTTGCCTCAGCATATTTGAATGCTCCTATTGACGCCAAGGTGTATTTACAGCAAATACCAGGTTATGAGCTGGAAAAAGACAACATGGTGTTAAAGCTGCAAAGGGCACTATACGGGTTGCACCAAAGTGCACGTCTATGGCATGAATGCATAGACACAACTTTGAAAAAGATGGGATTCAAACAAAGCCTGGCTGATTCCTGTTTATATTCAGCAATGGTGCAAGGAAGTGTTTGTTATTTACTTTTGTATGTTGATGATATCTGTCTAATAACAACTGCACAAAAGCAAGTGTCTTGGTTAATAAACAGCCTAGGTAACAAATACAAACTGAAGTATTTGGGAGAGATTCAGAATTACTTAGGAGTAGAGGTTCAGAGAAATGAAGAGGGCATCTACTCTCTGAGTCAGAAGGAAAAAAATTGAAAAGTTACTGAAGACATATGGAATGGAGAGGGCAAATGAGGTTGACACTCCCATAACTACCCAGTACAAAAATGAACCAGAAGGACAAAAATGTGAGAATGCAACAGTGTTTCATTCTCTGTTGGGTTCTCTGTTATATTTAAGTTGTTGGACAAGACCCGACATAACATTGGCAGTGCACATGTTAAGCGAAAGAAGTGCAGACCCGGCTCAGAGAGATTGGGTAGCACTTAAAAGAATCCTAAGGTATCTGAAAGGCACAAAAGATTACAAACTGGTGCTGGATACAGGATATGATCAGCAAGTGTATGCATACGCTGATGCCAGCTGGGGGGACAGAGAAAATGGAAAGTCTACCACTGGCTATGCCATATATATTGGAAATGCCCTGGTTCAGTGGAAATCCCAGAAACAAACATTTGTTGCCACAAGTACTTGTGAAGCAGAGTACTCAGCCATAAGCGAATGTGTGTCACAAATAGAGTGGTTTGCTTGTCTAACAAAAGAACTTGGAATACCTTCAGAAATGCCAATCACTGTGCTAAGTGACAACATGGCTGCACAACAGCTTGCTAACCAACAGAACTTTAAGAGCAAGAGTAAACATATAGCTATAAGATACGGAAATGTGAAAAATGCTTTGGAAAGAAATGTGTTAAAGGTACAGCACTGTAACACAAAATGTAATGTGGCGGATTTGTATACAAAATGTTTGGATGCTCCTAAATTTTGAGACTTAAGATAATTATTAGGTCTCAAGCCTTTGACTTAAGGAGGAGTGTTGGGATTCGCAGGATACTGAGTAAGTCTGCAGGCTTCAACAGGCTGATGCAATACTCTGTGAAGTGCTGGGTCAGAGTGACTCAGCAGGAATATGATTGGCTATCACCTGTTTTAAAAGGAAAGCCTGTTCAACAGTGGTTGTGGTGTGGTGTGGTGATGCTGTGGTGGAGAGTATTCGTTTGCCTTAAGGAGCAGGTACTCTGTATGGACTGTTTTTGTAAATACCTGTATTTAGCTCACATTAAAAAGACTGCACTGGGAAAAACCTGGGACTCTGAGCGTTTCTGCTAAAAGCGCCACGAGGAATTTGCGACAGTTCTGACGGTTTAGCTGCCTTGAGCATGAAAATAGAAAGGCAGGATACAAACCTAATCTAATAAAGAGCCCTCCTCCTCCTCCTCCTCCTCCTGAGCCTGGGGCAGGACCGTAGCCTGAGAGAGAGAGGGTTGCACAGTTCCCCAATTATTTTGGAGGAATTCCACACCACACATTTAAAGCTCTTACACCACTTGAAAGAGTCCAGGCTTTCCCTTAAGAATCCTGGGAACTGTAGTTTGCCAAGGGTGCTGAGAGATGTTAGATCTGTAGCAAACAGAGGTTCCCAGGATGTGTTGGGTGAATCTGTGACTCTTAGTGTAATGGTTCTTGAAATGTGTGGTTGTGACCATTGTCCTCATAACAGCACTGGGGTTCGGATTGCAGTGTGTGTGTGTGTGTGTGTGTGTGTGTGTGTGTGTGTTGCAGAATGGTTTAATGAGCTCATTCTCCTCCTAGCACATCATCTTCATTCAACTCTGGCTGTTGACTGAATGCTTTCTTATAATCATTCTTATGTTTAAGTGGGCTTTGGCCTCCTTCCAGACAGCAGCTTGAAAGGGAAGCAGAGGAAAGCTCAAATGATGACAGAAGGCAGGGGCATCCAACAACCCAGAGTTTTGGTTTGGATGTGACACTTTTAGACTTCCCCAAGCCATCCCGAAGCCCCAATTTCACTCGGCCCCATTTCACTCTGGTCCATCTGAGTATCTCCTTTCCACCTATGCCTCCCCTCCCCCCCAAATATTCACAATTAAGAAATCAGAAAACAACCCCCACCTCTCTTTCGACAGAACTAGATGGAATGATCAGGCATAGCAACTCCTGCAGAGAGGATAAAACCAAAATGTTTCCAAGGGACACATTTATCAAACAAGCTATCTGCCCATAGCTCAGTCAGTAGAGTGTGAGACTCTTCATCTCAGGGTCGTGGGTTGGAGCCCCACGTTGGGCAAAATATTCCTGCATTGCAGGGGGTGGACTAGATGACTCTTGTGGTCCCTTCCAACTCTACAATTCCATGATATCCTGTGAGGAGTAGTCTGAAGTGAAGGCACAAGACAGGACTTGATCATCATGTGAGCTGCGCACAGGTGGGCTGAAGCGAGCTGCTGACCAGTCCTGTGGAGCCTCCTTTTATTGAGACAAATATGCAAGCTAGGCAGATACATTTTGGGCTGTGACCTTTACACACGTTTGGTCCCAAGATCATGGGGTGGTACAAAGTTATTTTGGCACCTGTTTCCACCGCGTCATTTTCCCCTTGCACAGTGTATGACGAAGGAGACAAAAGGTCTCAGGGACAAAGGTTACAGACAGGACACCGCAGACTGCTGGGACCGCAAAAGGTCAGACAGAGGGAACGATGTTCCAGACAGCCATGACTTTGTCTGTGAGGGGGAGTATGCTACGCACCCCAGGGTCATGCGTGCAGGCAGACTGTGGCTGCCTGCTGGTGGGGAGTGTGCTCCCTCCGGACCCCAATGCCCACTCCGCGATTATCCCTACAGTAGTCAACTGAGTTTTACTCAGAAGAGATGCGTCAAAATCAACACAGCCACGTAATTTGTGCCCATCAATTTAAATAGGTCTGCTGTGGAAAGGGCTGATGTTGACTACAACCCTGATGTTTTCTGATTATTTTATAGAGCGTTTTCCTCAATACCAAAAAATGGAGACAGAGACAATTTACTGAATTTCAAAACCACCGAAGCTTTATTGAATGAACGAATCAATTTATTACAGTCACAAACCAGAATATGGACTTATACAGAGATAGAGAACATGTAGAAGAAGAAGAGTTTGGATTTGATATCCCGCTTTATCACTACCCTAAGGAGTCTCAAAGCGGCTAACAATCTCCTTTCCCTTCCTCCACCACAACAAACAGGTGAGTGGGGCTGAGAGACTTCAGAGAAGTGTGACTGGCCCAAGGTCACCCAGCAGCTGCATGTGGAGGAGCGGAGATGCGAACCCGGTTCCCCAGATTACGAGACTACCGCTCTTAACCACTACACCACACTGGCTCTCATATATATGTAGGTTAAAATCAAAATCTATAAGCTAGAACACAGTAAAGAATACAGATGTGAAACTATTAAAATGTGTAGTTTAAGACCTTAACCGCTAATTTAAAATATGCATGTCAATGCTTTATTACAATTAAGGCAGGTAAAATAATTATTACTCTTAATAGTGTTCATTGCTATGAGGCTTCTTGAAGCAATTCAGAATACAATCAACATTAGCAGAACACTTTCCTTTACAAGGACAACTTAAAAAGCAACAATTTAAAAGCAATAAAAATGTAATATTGCATAGGAAAGAATTCTAAAACAACAGCAATGATCACAATTAGCAACAACACACAATGAAACAGCAAGCAAAAATTGCCACTCCATCATCGCTGAGCCTTGAAACTTGTGTCTTCTCCCCATAATCGAAACTGACATCAAGTCTTATGTCATCTGGAAGAGAATGAAGGAGAAGAGAGATGAATTTCTGCCACATTTACTGATTCACCAAATTGACCTGGCCCCCATTCCACCCTATTTACAAGGAGGCTTTATGGATCCTGTCTTTGGTGGCAACGACTCCTTCCAAGCCTGCAGTTTGGCCATCTTTGTGCTGTGGCAGGATTTCACAGCCACATGACCCAGGAGGTCTGCATCAAGCAAGGATGCTGCAGCTACTGAGTGGGCTCTCCTTAGTCTGGAAAGTGCGTCCCATGTCCCCAGGCTGTGGGTGTTACCTTCTTTGGGGCAGAAGTGAGCCAGCTCCAGAGGGACGAGAGCATGCTGTAGAGAAAAGAAAAGACCGTACTGGATCAGATGACTGATCTGATCCTAAACCCCCCCCCCCCCCAAATAATGGGTGCAAGAGAACATGGAAGCAGACCCAAGCCAGGGAAGACTTGCTTCCATCATGGGATGAGTGAGTTCTATTGCCTGGCCCCAAGGTGGAAGTGTAAGATCAAGGAAGAGGGCAGGAAATGTCTCCAGCCTTGTCCGGCATCCCAGGGACACACATTGTGTTGTGCGCCTGATACCAGACTGTGATTCCTCCTGTGGGAATCCTTTCACAAGCCACTCTGGGAGCCTCTTGGGGCTGTGAAGGTACCTTCAGGCAACTGAGCCTTCTTGCACAGGACATCAGCCAGCTAATGCCACTGGCTGCCAGTTGCCTCTCCGCTGCAATCGCACTTGTTGTGTAACCTCTCAGTTCCTGTGGGAGGAAAGGGGACCTCAGAATCAGGAGGCTGGTCTGGGGGAAAGAGGCAGACCACTGTGAAGCCCTTTGCACTCTCAGAGAGAGATCCGTTTCTGTTCTAAAATGGCAATGTCCTCCAGCCCCAAATTGTAGCTCTGCATCCAAGGCCCTCCTTTGGCTGTCTGGGCAAGTGGGCCTTTGCTGGCTGGTCCATGTGGCCAGCTTGCTTTACAAGAGGGGAAGGGCCGAAGAGGTGCACTGCTAGGTGGCGGCTTCTCCATGAAAGCTTTCTAGGTCAAACAGCCACTGAAGCCATCAAGATACTTACATTCATCAGCAAGTTCAGGGTCTTAGTGCTTGGGGCCTCCCAGAGGAGGCCTCCCAGCATCAGAGTATAACGTTCCTCTAACTCCTGCAGGCAATGGCAATGAGGGAGAGGATGTGCCAAGCAGGGAAAAGAGAGATCAGATGTTGAGCAATGGGAGCAGTGCTTAAAGCGTGTGAAGAAGAAAAAACAACTAGAGAAGTCAAATTTCAAGGCTAACAACTTACCTGCTTGTCGGGCTCAGTTTTGACCTCAATGACCGCCGCAAAGGCTGCATGCACAATCAGGCTGTGCAGCTTCAGCGGTAATTTGGGCTTCATGAGGCTGGAGAGAAGGAGGGAAACCTTTTTAGACTCTGTCTCATATTGGGGGGGGGGGAGCATCAAATACATTTCATTCTCTTGGACTTCTACTGAATGCATGTGTTAGCTTAAACCACTTTTGACAATCAAGCAGCGTATAGATTTTACAGGGTAAAAATGAAGAAAGGTAAAATTAAAATAAACACACAAGGGCACTGTTTATGTGGCAGTCTACCTGGCACTTGGTTGCAAGCCTCTAGGTCTTAGTTAATCCCACCCCTAAAAGCTGAGCCATTTCGCAGTCATCTCTAGACAATATAGCTTCTATTTTCTCTCTCAACATCTCCACTCATCCTGTAAATAGTTGCTGCATAAAGAAAGCTTTTTTGAATGCAAGAAACCCAAGAAATTGTAAGCAATTCTTCCAATCGAATTCACTGAAGTGGCAAGGTCTGGTAACACCTTTCCACATTCTGCTCCCCCCCCCCCACCAGCTCCTCGTCAAGCTCAAAAAACCCGTTATACTGTAGCACCCTGCTTGTGGTTAACGCTTAGCTGGAATGAAATATTCAACGCAGCAATAGAGAAATTAAAATAATAATTTATTTGTCAGACAAATAAATGTGAGGCACAGTGGTATAAGGTTACCAAGCTCTGGCCTGGTCTCCTGTCATTATGGCCAGCACTTATATTCCCTCAGCTCAGCCCCCTTGCTCCTCCTTTGGCTGCCTCTGTCCAATCAGCCTGGTTAAAATTCCTATTGGCTGTTCGCTAGAACCAATCATAAAAGATACACCCATTTCCTATTACCTTTTATGGGAGACAAAGAGCTATATTTCCTTCTATTTATAATTGGCAAACAGCCATTAATCTCTACAAGGCACCTTAATTACCAGATAACCTTTTGCCCTAGACTAGGCGCCTTAACTAACATTTCATCTTTCCACACATTATCAATGAAAGATCTCCTTCTTTGGAGGTCATTAAGCAGAGACTTGACAACCATATGTCAGGAGTGCTCCGATGGCGTCTCTCTGTCTGGCAGGGGTCCGGACCCAATGGCCCTCGTGGTCTATTCCAACTCTTCTATGATTCTATAATTTCTTACTTTCTAAATCCTTTGCACAATTACACCCAAGCCAACATTTCATACACAACATACACAGACCTCCAGAAGCAAAGACCCCCTCTCAAGCAAAAAGGAACTCTATAAAAGCTAGGCTCTCCAAGCTCTCCAAACTCCCCGAAGCTTCAAAGCAGCTCCAGAGAGAGAGAGAGGCCTCTTCCCCAGCCAGCCGCTGCTTGCATTAGCTCTTGCCCTTTTAACCTTAGGAAGATGTGGCTCAAGTTTAATGGGAGGCTCAATAATTAATTACTATTTTTGCAACCTTGATTGTATTCTATAATTTGTATGGTCAGTGTGACCTTTTGTTCCCAGGCTTTAATTTCCTTTTACAACCCTGAGACACTGCTATAGATCAGGGGGGCCCTTGATCAAGAAGATAAACAGCTGCCAGAGTATGGTTTCTGCCTGGCATGAGAGATACAAACATTTACAAATATATATTTCTTTAAGGTCATTTTTAGAATACAGGAATCTGATCAAAATATAAGCCTTGATTAAAAATGCAGGCTATGATCAGATGCCTCATTCCCCCCTTTCAAGCTCAAGGACCTTCATCCCAAGTGTCCTTGATAGCTTGACCTTCATCATATTCCTGAGGTAAAGCTCTGTATAGGGCCATGATATGAGGTAGAGTTTCATTTGAAATCATCTTGCTAATTGTACTTCTAAAACATGAAATGATACATGGCACCATACACAAAACCATTACTACTACCGTCAAGAAAAACAAGCAAGACAATAGTATCCCTTTGAGTCCCGCGACATTGGGTAACCAGTTGGTCAGCCATCCCATATCCCATCCTTCCCATGTTTGTACTGGGACATGTGCTATATTCTCCATCTTTGTGGCCAACACACGGATCGCCTCACCATTATCAGAAATGTTAAAGCAACAGGCATTCCCTGTCAAGTTCAAGACTCCACATAGGCCTCCCTGCCTGGCAAGTACATAATCCATTCCCATTTTCAGCTGCAAAATGGCGGCTCTACTTTCATCCAACTGTTGTGCAATAAGTCTCAAACTCTGGGCCGTTGTATTGGTTACAAGTTCCACTACTGCTTGCAATCGAATTATTCTGTTTAGATTATAAATAGGATCTCGAGCCCCTTGTATGAGCTCATCAGGATTCCAGGAGGCAGGTTCATAATAGGCTATAATGCGCTCTGGTGGCCAATCATCAGTATCGCTCCAACTTTGGGTACTTCCTCCTGCTATATGAGAAATATCAGCGTTTCTTCGTGTACGCTTGGCCGAACTAGTGGGCATAATCCACATTGGTGGTAATACCCATCCCAGGAAACAAGTCCCACTCCATTTGGAAGGGAGTTTCTTGTATGCCCATTCTCCACATATCCACCACAACCATCGGGTCTGAGGTCTTTGGTACGTGGAGTGCATAAGGCGAAATATCAAAAGGGGCATAGAGCTCACAGTGCAGTATGTTAGATTGCCTTTTTCTGTCATAGTTATGTTCCACACCATTTTCCATGCATGAATAAAAGGAGGTGCACAGGGCAAGGTATTCCGAGTTCGATAGGTAGTACCGTTTGCCCAGGTTTGACTATTCTTAATATAATCCCAAGTATAGTGGCAATGAGAAGAGCCTATCATGGTAGAATCAGCTGCCTCTGATGATTTATGTACACAGAATTCCCCTTGTACAGGTATAACTCGTATTGGTTTAGTTGAGTTCCATCCGGGGAAATTCTGTACTTCTGTTTGGTGTGGCATTTCGCTTACCATACCAATGGCATTTAATGGTATTGGTAATAAGGGCATACCTCCCTCTGAATCATCTGGCCCAAGAGAGCAAACAAGGCAATTGGTCCTATTTGTAACATTGGCTACCATCTCAGCTAAGCCTACCCACATATTGTGGTTTTGACTGAATCCATATTTAGCAAATTTGCTCAAATTCAAGGACCCTTCCCCTTCCCAAGGGATCAGGATTAATAATAAAATCATGTTGATGTCTAGTATATGCATTCCTTCCACAAAAGATTACCTTATTGTGATAACAAAAAAATATTAGTCCCAATATAATTCCTCCAGTGACAGAAATGGGGAACCACCAAGACCAAAACATATGTCCCAAGGATCCCCAATGAGTAATATCTCTGATAATTGTTCCACAGGGGGGGGCAGTCAATCAATTGTATAAGAGAATCTTCCCGTTCACAATCGCTGGTTCAGATGCTCCTCAAGCTTCAGGCGTGCGCAGGTCAGCCAGCTTCCAGGTTGTGGCTGCAGCAGGCCGGTCGTCTAATGTTGCCCGTGACCTAGCCCGTTCCCCGTAGGGCTAGATACAGGGGTTTTTGGAGAGAGTCAGTTTTAAAGGATTAGAGGGGTCACCTTTGCACGTCCAACTGCCTTCGGACTTCTTCAAACGGGAGTAATGAATCCAGGGGGTCACCTCAGCTACCTTCACCGCTGTTGGAGTAGAGAGCAAGACGGTGTAAGGTCCACGCCACTTAGGTGCAAGTGGATCGCGTTTCCACTCTTTCACCCATAGCTATCGCCAGCCTGGAACTGATGAATCGGCTCGGCAATGCTGCACGGCGTGCGCTGAGGGCCCACCTGTTAAGAGAAACAAAAAACAACACGGGAGAGAGATTGCACTTGTCCCTGTGTCACATAGTCTCCTATTTGTTTGAGGTCAGCTGGAATATCCTGAACAAAGGAGGGCGGCCTCCCATACAGGAGCTCAAAAGGTGACAACTTAAGTCTTTTTGTGGGTGCGCACCGAACACGAAACAGTGTTATGGGTAACACATCACTGCTGTGGCCAGCATTATCATATTTTCCTTATGACACTTCTTCTTCTCTTGTTTCTCAGCCTCATCCCTATTCCGATAAACTCGACGTGCAATGGCCATAATTTGGCTCATCAGCATCCCTTCCCATCCTTCTGATTTCTGAATTTTCTTACGAATGTCAGAAGCACACTGGGCCACAAATGTAGCAGTAATCATTCTGCTGTTTTCAGGGGCTTCAGGGTCAAAAGGAGTCCATATACGATAGGCTTCCTGCAGCCTCTCTAAAAAGTCTCCCGGACTCTCATTTGGTTTCTGTTCTACTTCTGAGACTTTAGACATATTAGTGGGCTTCTGGCATGCCCTGCGGATACCTTGCACAAGCGTCTGGCGGTAGGTGGTAAGCCTGGCCAGGTGAATTGCATTGTTTGGATCCCAATTAGGATCTTCCAAAGGAAAGTTATCCTGGAGATGACGGTCAATATTAAAAATATTTCCCACTCTGGCCTGCTCACGCAAATATATCTGTGCCTTTTCAATCATGTCTCTTCTTTCCTCAGTGGTGAACAGAGTATTCAGGAGTTGGCGGCAATCTGTCCAAGTAGGACTATGAGTATTTACTATTGAAGTCACCAAGTCCATCATAGCCTGAGGTTTTTCTGCGAAAGATGGGGTGTGTGTTTTCCAATTCATCAGATCCGTAGTTGTGAATGGAATGTACTGGAGGGTCGAAGTTCGAGGTGGCCGTGGTCCGGGTTGCCCGTTAACCAGCACAGGCTCCTCAAGTGCATCAAATACTCTTCTAAGAGGGGCTACTACGTGACCTTTCTCTTCGCTTTGCTCTAGGGGCCTCAAATCATAGGGGATGGTATCTGTCCCAAGGCGTTCTTTTAGCAGCTTTATACGCCTGGCTGTATTGCTTGCTGACCGATCAAGGTCTTCCTGTAACTTCTGTAATAGTTCTCTAGGATTTGGATGTACAGGGGTTTGGGGTGGGCAATTGGTTGTTCCACTAAAGGAGACTGTAGATGGAGTTCTACTGGGACTCACAGGTGGAATAACCACTTCTGCTTGGGCTTTATTATAGAACTCCAAGGCCTCCTGAAGATATTTATCATAATCTATCAAGGAATCAAGTTCTGTGACTCCACCCCCATTATTCGTTCCACTTTCTTGCCTTGGGGTTACAACTGGTGGAGTATTTGGATTAGGCTCCCTTCGATGTGGAGCATAGGGTGGAGGTGGAAGCACCTCTTCCTCTGGTCCCTCAAAAATGGGTTTGAGTTTATTTGGCAAGATTCCTTTCCTAGCTTCGGCTTTTACAGCTAATAATTTGCATCGTTGGACTTTGCATTCCCTTATCCATGGAGGATTTTTATTTAATGTGCTCAGCCAAGAATCTATATATGAAAATTGTTCTGGGCACCCTCCCGTTTCTTTGGCGATGTTAGTCCAAAGTTTGCTTACTAAATTTATATCAAAAGTTCCCTGAGATGGCCATTCAGTATTTTGTTTCGGCCACTCTAATTCACATAACGTTCTCAAGCGCTCTGGCGTCATTTTGACTCCATATGCCCCTGAGAAGGCTTTCTTAAAATTATTTAACATACATTCAAGAGGTGTATTTTCCCCCTTTGAACCCCCAACTCCCATTGTATGGCCCTGTGAAGTATCCACTCAGTCACTCACACACTCGCTTCGTGGGGTTCCTTGCCCAGTGAAGTCGCCTTACTGGGAAACGAAGTACTACCCACTCCACACTCAGGTCAGCTACAGATTGTACTTTCTCACACATACAATGCGCTGGATACTTCACCACACTCTACTTCCCAACCTTTCCCTTTTCCTCCACCAGACCACCGTCTGATGTACCCAACCACCTAGCGTACTCAGTTCCCCTTACTGAGACGCAGAAGTTTGATCAAGACTTCTCTTCCTCCCAATTAATTGGAGGGCCAAAACCCCTTTGTGCACTTACCCTTAGCGGATCCCTCTTTATTTCTCTGGTTCCCCCCGGTCCGTCGCCGTCGGTGGGCAGGGTATCAGACAGACGAGACTTCTGCGTTCCCCTGGAAAAATGTTCCAGTGCGCGCTGGGTAAGCAGTTAGTGGTCCTCCCTCTTGTACCCTGCCCAGTAAGGCGAAGGGGCTGCGTTCCAGCAGACCACTTATCCGAGTCACAGAGGCACCATAAAATGTAGCACCCTGCTTGTGGTTAACGCTTAGCTGGAATGAAATATTCAACGCAGCAATAGAGAAATTAAAATAATAATTTATTTGTCAGACAAATAAATGTGAGGCACAGTGGTATAAGGTTACCAAGCTCTGGCCTGGTCTCCTGTCATTATGGCCAGCACTTATATTCCCTCAGCTCAGCCCCCTTGCTCCTCCTTTGGCTGCCTCTGTCCAATCAGCCTGGTTAAAATTCCTATTGGCTGTTCGCTAGAACCAATCATAAAAGATACACCCATTTCCTATTACCTTTTATGGAAGACAAAGAGCTATATTTCCTTCTATTTATAATTGGCAAACAGCCATTAATCTCTACAAGGCACCTTAATTACCAGATAACCTTTTGCCCTAGACTAGGCGCCTTAACTAACATTTCATCTTTCCACACATTATCAATGAAAGATCTCCTTCTTTGGAGGTCATTAAGCAGAGACTTGACAACCATATGTCAGGAGTGCTCCGATGGCGTCTCTCTGTCTGGCAGGGGTCCGGACCCAATGGCCCTCGTGGTCTATTCCAACTCTTCTATGATTCTATAATTTCTTACTTTCTAAATCCTTTGCACAATTACACCCAAGCCAACATTTCATACACAACATACACAGACCTCCAGAAGCAAAGACCCCCTCTCAAGCAAAAAGGAACTCTATAAAAGCTAGGCTCTCCAAGCTCTCCAAACTCCCCGAAGCTTCAAAGCAGCTCCAGAGAGAGAGAGAGGCCTCTTCCCCAGCCAGCCGCTGCTTGCATTAGCTCTTGCCCTTTTAACCTTAGGAAGATGTGGCTCAAGTTTAATGGGAGGCTCAATAATTAATTACTATTTTTGCAACCTTGATTGTATTCTATAATTTGTATGGTCAGTGTGACCTTTTGTTCCCAGGCTTTAATTTCCTTTTACAACCCTGAGACACTGCTATAGATCAGGGGGGCCCTTGATCAAGAAGATAAACAGCTGCCAGAGTATGGTTTCTGCCTGGCATGAGAGATACAAACATTTACAAATATATATTTCTTTAAGGTCATTTTTAGAATACAGGAATCTGATCAAAATATAAGCCTTGATTAAAAATGCAGGCTATGATCAGATGCCTCAATACCTCAGTTGATAAAGGGCTTCCAGCGCCATAGCAAGGGCCAATTCAGGCTGCATAAAGCACACAATCCGTCCCACGAGATCCTGATAGAGAACAGAGGGTGAAGGGGGAAAACGTCAGTTCCCTATGGACATCAGGTGGATTCCTCCAACCCCAAACTCAGTGCAGGAATTGGCAATGTAATGCCAAATGTCTGCACAACCCTTCTCTTGGCCAGACCCCGCCAGGCCTTCCTTCTGCCCAGCATCCCCCAAATCCCATCCCCAGCTCTCCTGCCCCCCTCACCCCTGGATACCTCATGCAACCTCTCACTCACCGCAATTGCCTTGACGGCCATCTTCTTGGAGTACCTCAACCTGTCCTTTTCTCTCTGGCGGGCCTCCAAGCAAGTGGCCAGCACGCAGCAGAGGAACATCTCATCCTTCTCCAGTTGCTGAAATGGCAAGAGTCAGGCTGTCAGTTCATGGCAGGAGGGCTTCTCTGCATCTGAGACCGCCAAAATGCGGGTACAAACAGCACTGGTGGATGGGGGGGGTGAGGGATTTCGTATGTACTGTGCTGTTTTCTCAAATACTAACCACAGGCGATGCCTGCCAGTCTCTGAACCATCTGCAACAAGAGAAGCAGGAAAGGACATAGGGGCAGGCTAGTTCATTTCTACTTATTTTCCACAGTTGAGGCTTAGAGCATTAAGGCCACCCCTCCTTACGCTCCAAAATGAAAAGGAAGCATTTGCTCACGTGGGCCTACAGCAACCCTGGACTTCTTGGGGACTTTGAGGGTCCCCTTCTTCTTGCGGGCTGCCATGTCCCTCAGTCGCCTGAACCTAGAAGAGAAGGAGAGGGGCAGACCTTGTTGTTGTTATTGTTGTTGTTGTTGTTGTTGTTGTTGCTGCTGTTGCTGTTGTTGTTGTTGTTGTTGTTGTTGTTGTTGTTGTTGTTGCTGCTGCTGTTGTTATACCGCCCTATAGCCACAGGTCTCAGTTACAACCAGTGCTTTTTTTGGTGAATCTTTGCACTTTTCTCCATTTACTGTACTGCATTTATTTTCCCCGATTTGAACTATAAAATGGTGATTTTCTTGAGTCAAAATGAGAGTACCCCAAACATTTTTTTAAATAGAAAAAAGCACTGGTTACAAGATAAAAATCGCAATATAAAAACACAAAATGCATAGTAAAGGTGAAAAACAACCCAGTAAAGCCCCCTCCCCAACACATTTCAAAACCTGAGACAGAAGCCTACAACCAAAATGGGATGTGTGTGTGTGTGTGTGTGTGTAAGAGAAGACAGGGAGTCTTTGCAGCATAGCCATAACACAAATACGGGTAGCCTAACAGTTGCAGGCAGAGCCGTGTCATTTCACACACTACTTCGGCTGCGGGACATCGTATCAACAAGGAAAGGAGCATTTGGTGTTGTTGCATCTCCTCAGGTATTTGTTGATTTGTTTTTTTTAATGAATATTTATTAAGTTTTCCAATTTTATATAAACACAAAAAGAAAAAAGAAAAGGAAAAATATTAAAAACAATTCAGTTTCAATAACAGTCTTTCAATCACATGTTTCTTTGACTTCCTCATACCTCCCCTTCTTGTTCTCTAGTTCAATTTGTTAATTCAGCAAATCCTAATCTCTTAACATTCCTTTTAGAATATCACCTTATTTTCCACTCAACTTTTTTAAATTTAATAACAAAAACAATTATAATCCCCATTATCTTTATCATAACAGCTAGAAACCACCAAAGTTCAAACCAACATCTTTTCAGAGTTCATTAATTTTATAGTATTTCTGTAGATATTCCTTAAATTTCTTCCAATCTTCTTCTGCTGACTTTTCTCCCTGGTCGCGGATTCTGCCGGTCATTTCTGCCAGCCCCATACAGTCAATCAACTTCATCTGCCATTCTTCCAGAGTGGGTAAATCTTGAGTCTTCCAGTGCTTTGCTATGAGTACTCTTGCTGCCGTTGTAGCAAACATAAAAAACGTTCTGTCCTTCTTTGACACCAAATGGCCGACTATACCCAAGAGAAAAGCCTCTGGTTTTTTCAGAAAAGTATACTTAAATATATTTTTCATTTCATTATAAATCATTTCCCAGAAGGCCTTAATCTTTGGGCACGTCCACCAAAGGTGAAAGAATGTACCTTCAACTTCCTTACATTTCCAGCATTTATTATCGGGCAAATGATATATTTTTGCAAGCTTGACTGGGGTCATGTACCACCTGTATATCATTTTCATAATATTCTCTCTTAAGGCATTACATGCCGTAAATTTCATACCGGTGGTCCATAACTGTTCCCAGTCAGCAAACATAATGTTATGTCCAACATCTTGTGCCCATTTAATCATAGCTGACTTAACCGTTTCATCCTGTGTATTCCATTTCAGCAGCAAGTTATACATTTTTGACATGATCTTAGTTTTAGGTTCTAGCACTTCTATTTCTAATTTAGATTTTTCCACCTGGAAGCCAATTTTCCTGTCCAAATTATATGCCTCCCTTATCTGAAAATAATGTAGCCAGTCTCGGACCTTGTTTTTTAATTTCTCAAAGCTCTGCAGTTTCAGTCTATCTCCTTCTTGCTCCAAAATTTCCCAATATTTTGGCCAACTGGCCTCCATATTGAGTTTTTTCTGAGCTTTCGCTTCCATTGGTGACAACCACCTTGGGGTTTTGTTTTCCAGTACATCCTTGTATCTAATCCAAACATTAAACAAAGATCTCCTTACAATATGATTTTTAAATGCTTTGTGAGCTTTAACCTTGTCATACCACAAATATGCATGCCATCCAAAAACATTGTTAAAACCTTCTAAATCCAAAATGTCCGTGTTTTCAAGAAGCAGCCAATCTTTCAACCAGCAGAATGCTGCTGACTCATAGTACAGTCTGAAGTCTGGCAGGGCAAAGCCACCCCTCTTTTGCATCAGTTAAAATCTTATATTTTATCCTAGGCTTCTTGCCCTGCCAGACAAATTTCGAAATATCTTTCTGCCACTTCTTATAACATTCCATCTTGTCCACAATTTGTAATGTTTGAAACAAAAACAACATTTTAGGCAATACATTCATCTTTATAGCTGCTATTCGACCCATCAAGGAAAGCTTCAAATTTGACCATATTTCGAGATCTTTTTTCACTTCTGACCAGCATTTCTCATAATTATTTTTGAATAAGTTCCCATTTTTAGATGTCATGTTAATCCCCAGATATTTCACCTTCCTCACCACTAATAAACCTGTTTCATTCTGAAATTTCTCTTTTTCAAACAATGTCATATTTTTCTCTAAAACCTTAGTTTTGGTCTTATTCAGTTTAAATCCTGCCACCTGACCAAATTCTTGAATTAATTCTAAAACTCTTTTAGTACTAGATTCTGGCTCCTGTAACGTCAAAACTATGTCATCTGCAAATGCTCTCAATTTATACTGTTTGGCTCCGACCTGTATGCCTTTAACCAACCGGTCCCTTCTAATCATATTCAGCAAAACCTCCAGGACCGATATAAAAAGTAAAGGGGAAATTGGGCATCCTTGTCGTGTCCCTTTTTCAATCATAAATTGTTCCGTAACCACGTTATTTACAATTAATTTGGCCTTTTGTTCAGAATATATTGCACCTATACCATTTTCAAAACCTTGGCCTACCCCCATACCCTGTAGATTCTTTTTCATAAAACTCCAAGAAATGTTGTCAAAGGCTTTCTCCGCGTCCACAAATATCAAAACAGCTTTAGTATTTATGTCCACATCTAGCTTTTCCAAAATGTCAATTACATTCCTCAAATTATCAGATATGTGTCTTCCCGGTAGAAAGCCCGCTTGGTCCTTATGTATCTCTTCAGTCAATACTCTTTTCAATCTCTTGGCCAAAATGTCAGCAAAAATTTTGTAATCCACATTTAATAAGGATATGGGACGGTAGTTTTTAAGTTGAGTCTTTTCAGTCTCTGTTTTCGGTATAAGTGTGATGTAGGCCTCTTTCCACGATTCTGGTGCCCTGTTCCCTTCCAAAATCTCATTGCAGACTTCCTTCAAAGGTTGTACTATCCAATCCTTTAAGGATCTATAGTATCTAGCAGTCAGTCCATCCGGTCCCGGAGATTTGCCCAATTGCATATTTAAAATGGCACCTTCTATCTCCTGATCTGTTATTTTACAGTTCAACAATACTTTACTTTCCTGTGAAATTTTTTGTAGTCCATTTGTTTTCAAAAATCCGTCAATATCCCTTTCATTCTGTGGCCCTTGTGCATATAGTTGCTTGAAGTATTTCTGGAAACAGTTTCTAATCTCATTTGGGTTACGAAAAAGGAGCAATGCTGCTGAGTGCTCCAGATGGCTGGAAAGCCAAACAGGATGTTGATGTTATGGGACTGTACCGTGGGAACCAGGGACAGTCTATTATGTGCTCTGAGCACCGGATGTTAGATCAGAGTGGCACATGACCCTGTACTGGAAGTACATGGGTGGAGTTATTCTCTCTCTGCTGTGGCTGCTGATGTGAGAGGGTGCAGACATGTTTCCTCTGCACTGCTGAAAGACAGAAATAAAGGCATGTAAAGACATTTCTGTCTGTCTCTCTCCCCTCCCTGGGGATGGCAGGGGGGAGTGGTTGTGTTCTTCTCACGTTGAGGAGGATCGGCCGATAGAGACCTCGCCTTGTCTTGCCGGGAGTCGCTGACGGGGGAGGCCAACATGGAATCGAGCCGGGCACCTGGAGAGTGGCCAAGTTCCTCTGACAAGGCTTGATTCAACATATGGTAGCAGACGCTGCTGGTTATCTGATCCATGGGAATCAGCATGAGAGGTGAGAGGTTGATGGATCGTGTGCCATCCTCTGCACCAAGGAAAGAAGATAACGTCTGCATTGCAGCCAGAAGCTGAACAGACGGCTGGACACCAAGAGGGGGTGTTTTCCAAGCATCGGAGCCCCGGAAAGGTATGCTGAATATCGGGCTAAAAGTGTGAATGCAGATTGATTTATTCTCTGGTTCACGAGAGCTGCGTTTGGAAAAACAGCTCTGAGAGCTAAGCTTGCATACCAGACATATTTGTGGTGAGATAAGGATGAGAAGTATGCACAGTTGCTAAGCAACGACGGTCAGTCGGCTTGGAAAGGTACTGACACCTGGGGCTGGCTCAGTCAGAGCCGGGAAAGCGAAAGTTGTTTTGACTTTGAGACAGCTTGGAGATTGCCTGCCTGAGAGAGGCAGAAAGACAGCTCAAAAAGGAGCTTTTGGATTTTACTAGCTCGAGAAAGAGAGCTGAGACTTGGATTCAAAATGGATCCCAAGAAGGGGGGAGCCTTGCCTTACCCGCCTCCCCTGACTAATGACAATTATTCATCTTGGTCTGTAAAGATGAAGGCCCTGCTGCAGAATCAGAGGATTTTTGGGGTGATTGAGAACCCCATCCCTCAAGCACCAACCCGAGGTTGGGAATCACAGAATGTGAAGGCCAGGACGGCTATAATTCTGTGTGTCTCGGATGATCAACTTGTGCATATTCAGGATTTGGAATATGCGCGTGAGATTTGGGAAACGCTGCGTAGAACACACCAGAGAGATGCTGGTTCTTCAGCGTTGTTGTATTTTGAGAAGCTGACCAATCTGAGGCTTGCGCCTGATGGAGATGTTCAAGCGCACCTGACGGAAATGAAATATCTGCGCCAACAGATGGTGGAACGCAATTTCCGTCTGCAGGAGGAAGTGTTTTGCTTCATGATGATTAACAGCTTAAATCGGACTTACAAAACGGTTGCCAGTCAGCTGGGTTCCCTTCCGGCGAACGAATTGACCGCGGAGAGGGTGACTGCCATTGTTTTGAATGAACACGACAGGCTTGCTGCACTGGAGGTGAAGGACAGGGGGAGGGAAGAACGGAGTTCTAATTCCCCCACTGATGTTGCTACTGGAGAGGATGCTGTAGCTTTGAACGCTGTCCGATGTTACAATTGCGGACAGGCTGGGCATCTTCAGCGGAACTGCAAGAAGCCACGCCAGCCGAAAGGAGCGAAGGGCCGCTCAGCAAAGCCTGAGGCAGCAGGCAAAAGTCATACCACGTCTTCGGTGAAACCTGCAAAGGCCCTGATGGCGAAAGGAACCACGCCAGATGTTGGAAATTCATTTGTAATTGATACGGGCTGTAATTTTCATATGTCCCCACACAAGGCGCTCTTTTCAACGTTTAAGAAGCAAAGCTTCGCTGTGGAACAAGCCAACGGTCAGAAGCTGGTAGCGACCGGGATTGGAACTGTGTATCTGAAGAGTCTAAACCTGACTATACACAATGTTTACTTGGTTCCTGAATTGAAGTTCAATCTGCTGAGTGTTTCGCAGATTGCAAAGAAAGGACTGAAACTGTCCTATGATGCTGAGAGCTGCAAGATCTTCAAAGATGGAGAGTTGTTTCTTTCTGCCAGAGAGAAACGTGGACTGTATTTGTTGGACTTTGAGCAAAGTGATTACATGGAATGTAATTCTGAGTCTAACTTGATTTCTCTTGCAGGTGTGACCAAAACGAGCGCCAAGAAGGTGGCCAGGGTCGACAGAGCGTTTCAGCGGGTGTATGCTGATGTGATTGGTCCTCTAGAACCATCTAGAGGCAATGCAAGATTTTATCTTGTGTGTGTGGATCATTTCTCTAACTTTGTCTGGATTTATGTGTTAAAGAAGCCACAGGAAGCCTTGGAAAGGTTTCAGGAGTTTTGTGACAAGGTTAAGGATATGCATGATGCTAACATTGATTGTCTTTTGACAGATGAGAAGCAAATTTTTCTTTTACAGGATTTCCAGAGGTTCCTGCACAAGAAAGGGATAAGACACAAGGTTGCTGTTTCAGCGGAAGCGTGGAACAGGGGTGTCTGTGTTAGGGTGAACAAAGAATTGCAAAAGGGGATGAATGCGCAATTGCTTAGTTCACATCTGCCACATGAGTTCTGGGCGGAGTCACTCATGTCGTTTAGTCATGCGTGGGTGAGAAAGGTTTCAAAAGAGTTGGGAAGTTCTCCTTTTGAGAAACTGTTCCAGAGAAAACCTTCTGTTGCCCATTTCAAGGTTTTTGGGTCTCATGTGAGGACAGAAGCTCCAGGTGGAGTAAAGAATGCCAGAGGCATTTTTGTGGGATATGAAAAGGGTCTCTACAGAGTAATTTTGTCTGAATCTGGTCAGGTGATTCTCACAAAATTTCTAGAGAGTGCTCCTGAAAAGGAGAGAGTGATTGTACACACATTTCCCACAGAGGACGATTCAGATGATGAGGATGATTTCACAGAGTACAGTGGTACTGAGAGTGACAGTGATAGCTCAGAGAGCTCAGTTGTCACAGTCATTGAGAGGAAATCTCACACAATGGATAGACCTTCACAGGTGAAGGATGAACCACTGTTTACTATTGGAACTGGTTCTCCTAGGAGTCCTGAGACAGAACCAGTGAGCAGAGAGGATCAGCACCTCATACACAGGTCTGAGAGAGTCACAAAGGGTGAATCACCCAAAAGGTACTCAGAAGAGTTTGCTAACTTAGCTGTTGCATGTGTTGCTGTTGTAAACAACCGAGGACAGGTTGGAGCTGTGTCTAAGTCAGAGACAAAGACACAACAGAGAGTTGCTAGCCAAGGTAATGCAGATGCACTCATTCCTTGGAAGCCAGACAACCAGAGAGGTACACTGGGGAAACCAGTGGCGGGTAGTTCCAAGGGTGGAACTGAAACAACAGGGGAGTGTTATGTGTATAACAACTGTTTGTTTTCTTCTCTGGATCACGCTTTGCTTGCCGCAACATGCATTGATTCTTTTGGGGGAGGTTGTTACGAAAAAGGAGCAATGCTGCTGAGTGCTCCAGATGGCTGGAAAGCCAAACAGGATGTTGATGTTATGGGACTGTACCGTGGGAACCAGGGACAGTCTATTATGTGCTCTGAGCACCGGATGTTAGATCAGAGTGGCACATGACCCTGTACTGGAAGTACATGGGTGGAGTTATTCTCTCTCTGCTGTGGCTGCTGATGTGAGAGGGTGCAGACATGTTTCCTCTGCACTGCTGAAAGACAGAAATAAAGGCATGTAAAGACATTTCTGTCTGTCTCTCTCCCCTCCCTGGGGATGGCAGGGGGGAGTGGTTGTGTTCTTCTCACGTTGAGGAGGATCGGCCGATAGAGACCTCGCCTTGTCTTGCCGGGAGTCGCTGACGGGGGAGGCCAACATGGAATCGAGCCGGGCACCTGGAGAGTGGCCAAGTTCCTCTGACAAGGCTTGATTCAACAGTTTATATCTTTTCCTTCTACTTCCAGGTTTGTAATTGTATTTAATTTTTGTCTTTTTTTCAATTGCCAAGCCAATAATTTCCCACATTTGTCTGCCGATTCAAATGTCTTCTGTCTCATTTGTTTAATTTTCCATTCTATTTCCTGATTCATCAACTCCATATATTGTGTTTGATAAATCTTTATTTCTCTCAGAATCTCTTGTGACTTCGGCTTGGCTCTCAATTTTTTCTCACCTTCTTTAATTTTCTCCAGAATTTTATCTTTTTTCTCATTTTGCCTTCTCTTTTTTAATGCATTCTGTTGTATCAAAAACCCTCTCATCACGGCTTTACTTGCATCCCATATTACTCTTTTTTCCACATTTGTTGGCAAGTTTAATTCAAAATAGTCTTTTAAAGTCTTTTGGGCCTTGTTGTATACTTCTTCATCTCTAAATAGGGTGTCATTCATTGGGTATTTGTTGATTTGTCGTCACGAGGGGTTGTAGTTGTGGAGGTATAGTTTGATGAGGTTTCTGATTATTTGTACCCTAGGTGCCCACTCACACACAAAATAAATCTCCCTGAAGCCAACCAAAGACCACCAACCACACCCTAGGTCACCCCCCAACCTCTCTCACCACCAAGGAAATGCAACAAGGGAATAGTAAGTGAACCCACACAAGTGATGCTGACACAAAACCCCACACATACAGGGGAAACTCGGAAAATTAGAATATCATGGAAAAGTTCATTTATTTGGTCCTTGCAATACTGTTTGGACCTTCGTCCAGTTGATGGTACACTGTCCAGCAGCCTTTATGCCGTCTAATATTGCCTTCTTAAATAAATCTAAGCACCAGATCCCGTTGGTGGTATTGTAGTCCCAGGTTGGTTCAATATGTAGGCATTGTGCTGTGAGAGCCGCTACCCCTTGGGGTCGTCCCACCTGGTAGTCCGGGAGTTCTATCGCCTCTCCAGCCTTGGCCAGAATGTCCGCCTTCTCGGCTTCGTTAAAGAGGGCGTTCAAAAGGACATGGATGTCTGGCCAAGTGGGCTTGTGAGTGGAGAAAATAGCGCTGACTTGACGGTGGCACTTATCCGGATCTTCCCTCAGGGAAGGCATTTGATTTGACCAGGTTACTAGGTCAGCCGTATAAAAGGGTTGGTGCGTGTATACCATCTGGGGGGGTCCGTCGGGTTGCAGGGGTGGAATCGGCAAGGCCCTTAGGGGCATCTGGACTGCTGTAGGACCCGTTTGGCTAGAAGTCCCCGGGGTTTCTATGGGTTTTTCTGAATGACTAGGGTCCTCTGGGGTGGCGCTCTTCTTTGCTTTGGCTTGCAATCGTGTGAGTCTTTGGTTCGTGCCCCCCCCCCGTGCCCCTTCTCCCCCCATTTCCTCGTCGCTATCCAAATTGTCGTTAGGGGCGGGTGGCGTGGGCTCTCTATAGTAGAAAGGGATCAGGGCTTGTTCCATAGAGTCGTCTGCGGGGTGTCCCTCATAGGGGGGGGCAGAGGCTGCCTTCCGGGATTTAATATGGGCAGCTGGAAGGATGGGGCTCCTCTCGGAGCTTGGAGCAGTCCTTTGACCGCCTCGAAGGCGGCTAAATATTCTAACTGATGGGGCTTCTCCTCCATCAGGTATTTTCTTAGGTGTTTCAGGCGGTCTTCATTAAAAGAGCCTCCTGTTGGCCAACGTAGTTCTGGTTTCGCGGAGGCGGTACTGGCGGGCCAGGTCTCTCTGCAGAGGCCCTCTAGTTTTTGTTTTGACAGCAACTTAGGGCCAGGAATCGACTTCCAATAGGTGATAACAAATTCAAGAGGGGAGTCGGGGTCTCTCTGGGACTGGGATGGCTTTCTAGAAGCCTTCCTCCCAGAGGGAGCCCGCTCATGCTTGGAAGCCTGGGTACCCATGTTATGATTCACGCGTGTCTGGGTAGAGAGGGGAGAAAGAGAGGGGTCGATGAGGATTTGGGTAACTTGTACAGGGGTTTATTTGGGGTTTTCCTATCTCTTGTTGCTTGGCAACTTCCTAGTGATTTTAGTGAGCTCTAACTATCCGGTTTCCTTTTGTTCCTTTCCTTACTTCCTATTCCAAAACCTGGGGTTCCTTTCCACTCTGCCAAATCCCGCCCAATTCCTCCTGGGCTATCCCTCCTGGCAACCTCCTACCTATCGTCACAATCTCAGGAAAAGGGGCCCTACTGAACGCCCGCGCCATGCGGTGCCAGATCGGGTGATCCCTGGATAGAGTTTCGAACCGAAAATCCCCCTTGCTTTCAGAAGCGGGCTCACTTACGTGGCACCGACCGGTGCGGCTGGGATTAATGATAGAAAGCCAGACCCCTTTCTGCCCCCTTGCCGGGCGCTAGGGAAGTTCGGAAAGAGAGCTCCAACCCCTTGCTTTCAAATGGGATGCCCGTTGCGGTAAGTCAGCTGTCTTTCAAGCCGGTTCTCTCCGTCTTACTTTCGGGCTCCCAGTTGGTGCGGCTGGCTGGAGATTTTAAGAAAAGAGATAGAGCTCAGAAACCCCCTTTCGGGTTGAGCAGCGGTCCATGGTCTCTCTCACTAAGCGGACCAAGAGAAAGGTAAGAAGGAGCGATAGAGAGGAGGGCAGAGAATTCAGTTGCCAGGAGATTGCCACCCCCTTCCCACCAGTGCACTGGATTTCCCTTTTTCCTTATACTCACGCATCTTCAACTGTGATCCCGGGATCGATGAATAAGCCGGCTGGATCCCTCTTTGCTCCCCAGCTGAACTCCTGGGGCGTTCGATTACCACCCGGAAGATGGCCGGAGGTCCAAAAGGATCTTCCCAGGCAAAATGGCCCGGAGCCGGCTGAAGATTTCAGGGCCCCCGGTCAGCAACGCAGGAGAACCGCACGTCCCTGTTCGGGCGCCAAATGTTACCGTAAAATCTGGGTGCGAGGCTGCTCTGCCACCCAGCTCGTCGGACTAAGTCCGCAGGTCCCTGCGGAGGAAAATGAGCTCAGCTGGAGACAGGAGCAAGCTGCAGAAGATCCAAGTTTATTGCGCAACAGGTTCAAGGCAAGATTGAACCCCGGGAAAGGGGTGACATGAACTTTTAAAACTTCCCTCCATGTCCCAGAATACAGTGCAAAATACATCACAGTTACATCATGCTGAATCGTGCAATGCATTCAAGATTGGCCCCGCCCCGTGGTGAAAAAAGATGTGCAGTCTTTTATAGGGCTGGTAAATTACTATACGTTTGTTAATCATTTTGCCACATTGGCTACTCCTCTTACCAACCTTTGTAAGAAATCTCTGCCAGTCAAAGTAGATTGGACTGATGAGTGTCAAAGGGCTTTTGATCTGTTAAAACATGCCCTTGTGAGCTCTCAAGTTATGTTGGCCCCAGATCAGAGACGTCCGTTTGTGGTGCAAACTGATGCCAGTCAGACCGGGCTGGGAGCAGTTCTGCTCCAAGAAGATAAAGAGGGAAATTGGCGTCCCGTGGTTTACCTGAGTAAAAAATTGATAACCTGGGAGCAAAATTATTCAACCATCGAGAAAGAGTGTTTTGCTTTGGTCTGGGCTCTTACCAAGTTGCGTCCTTACTTGTGGGGTAACACCTTTGAAGTTCAAACTGATCACTCCCCACTTTGTTGGCTGGAGAGAGTAAAGAAATCCAACCAGAAATTGCTCAGGTAGAGTCTAGCCTTACAGGATTTTCAGTTTAAAGTCACACATATTACTGGGAAGGACAATGTGGTTGCTGACACCTTGTCTAGGATGTACCAATCTGTTAAATGAAGTATTGATATGTGTTTTGTCTGAATCCTCAGCTGAAAAAAACTATTGATGATTATTGTCCTGAAACTGTAAATATCAGTCTGGGGGATGCTGCTAATGATTTTGGAGCTGCTAATCCCCCCAGACTGGAAAAACTACCTCAATGTATATACTTTTGTTGGATGAAATTGCGGGACTTAACCCTGTAATTTCATCTTAGAGGGGAGGGTGTAGTAAAGTTAGTGTTTGTTTAGAAGCTGTTCTTTGGTCAAGCAACGAGAGTGAGGCCTTGTGGGAAACCAACAAGCCACAAGGACCATGGGAAATAAGTTTTGTCCCTTTGACCCCAGACCAGCAGGCTCCCAGGGTGTGAAAGATTTATTATGGGAAAGGAAACCCCTGATTTAATGAAAGGTTTGAGACCTGGGTCCGAAGTTATGTGCATTCCCTCAGTGATGTTATCTGCCCTTGATTGCCTGGGAATGTGCATCTGCATAGGCTCCACGGAAAAGGAGGAAACCCCTTTGATTTAGGCTCTGGGTTCTTAATTGGCCCAGCTGCCAGAAGTTAGATTGATTAGCCCGCAAGCCGGTCATTGGAGAATTTAAAAATAATCAAGAGTTATGATTGGTTTTGGGGGTTCCAACGCCACGTGCAAATTGGGGATAAAAGATCTCGCAAATTGCCCGGCTGCTGATGCTCCACCTAAGTAGCCGTCCTTTCGTCCTTTGTGATGGAGAATTGCGAAAACCTCTGAATGCGGATCATGGAAAGGACTCTAACTATTCTATCTGTGTCTTAGTCGTGAGTATGTAAGTCAGTTAGATTTCACAATGTTCTTGTTTTCTTGCTTGTAACTTACTAAAGATGTGCCTGCTTTTTTAGCATGTTTCCTAATGTTCTTTTAAAATAAATCTTAAGAAAGAAACTGTTTTAGTTTGTGTGCCTTTCCGGGGGAAAAGCTAATTCCTAGCCTTACGCTTGGTTGTGCTCTACCATAGAATTTCTGTCTGCAAGTCTGTGGATACAACTTGTGGAGTGGGGGGTAACCAGCAACAACGGGGCACAGCCTTCTCCCTGGGTTGTGGCTCTGGGTTCCCCGGGACAAAGGGAGTGGTGGCAGCCTTACCGGTGTTATTTTGTCCTGTTTCTGTAGAAAGTAAACGTGTCTGCCAGCCCTGCCCTAGAGGACCTGGTCTGGCCGGAGAGCAAAGACAGGTGTGGGAGGGGCGAGCGGCTGGAGGCACTTTACCACATGGTGGCAGCGGTGGGATCGAGCTTCCCTGCGGAAAGGCACTTTGATTTTTTAAAATTGGCACGTATCTTTTGGGGGTTACAGGTGTTTTATTTTTTTGGATAGAGATAGTTAGGAAAGATGGAGGAGGCCGCAACTTCTCAGGAATGCACAATGAAAACGTTAGACCAGTGGGGATTGGTGGGAGAAGGCAGTTCCCTTCCTGTGGAGACCAACCCCCCCCCCCAAGCTTTAAACCCCAGAGCGGAATCCGCCTCCTGGTTTTCGGAAGACCCTGATTCAGAGGGGGAGCTGGTGGACGCCAGCGAGTTAAGTACTGTCCGGAAGGGGCTGCGAGAGTCCTGTATTGTGGAAAGAGCAAGGAGCACGCCAGTTAACCAAACCCTATCACCTCGTGAGGAAGTGGAAGCTGGGATGGCCTCCACACGTCCTAGGGGGAATTATCTTGTTTATACAGAGCCTAAGGAGATGGACTTCTCAGAGGGTTATGATGTGGAGTGGATGCGAGATCCGGTGAATGGTGGATTCCGTTGCCGAGAGAAATATCCAAAGATGGGCCAGTCCATCCTAATGGGGCCGAGAGTCTGTTATCTGACTCTTTTTGAAGTAACTTGCCAAGACATGGGGGTTGCTCCGAAAATGTATATGGCCATCTTGCGTGCCCTAGTCTGTGGCGACCTGGCAGAGCTTATGGGTCATCTCCCCTCATCCGAACTCAATGACTATGAAAGCTTCAAAACGTTGGTCATGCAGAGGCATGGATTGCATCCCGAGAATTATCGAAAGGCTTTTCGAAAAGTGGAGAAATCGGGTCCCACTGACAATATTGCAGTTTACTCAGCAAAAATGGCTCAGAACTTTGAACTGTGGTTGCAGCCGAGAGGGTGGATGATTTTGGAGGGCTCAAACAGCTTATATTAATTGAGCAACTGATGCATCATCTGCCTTCAGAGATTGCTAGTCTGGCTGCGGACCAAAAGCCACGATCCCTAGCGGAAGCCACCGCCCTTGCTGAGTCTTTTAGGCTTAACCGCTCCCATCTGACCAACAGGGGACCAAGTAACGCGTACAAACCAGCAGCTTCGACGGGAAAGTCTGCTCCCCCCATTAAGGAACAAAGCAAAGGTTTCCCTACGCCTGCAAAAGACTCTGCTGCAGCAGGTGGGGAACGTACTAAATTGTCCCCAAACTCTGGACTGTGCTTCTTTTGTAAAAAACCGGGGCACTTGAAAGCGGCTTGCCCCCAGCTGGGTAACAAGAAGCCTCCCGTTCTCACTTCCACCCCTGCCCTGCCTCTGATCCATCAGCCGGAGGAAGACTGGGAGGAGGAACAGTCAAAACCTGGAGCGGGGGAGAGTCTGGCCCTGGAGGAGAAGGGCGGGGTGGCTCCTGATGTTAGTAATTCTGAAACACCTGCAGTCCCTGTAACCGCTGTTATCGTGGGGCCTGTGAGTACCGGGGGTAATCTGAAAATACCCCATGTGAATTGGGCAAATTTGGAGTTCTCAGCCCCTATTGAAATCAATAAAACTATTGTGAACTCTTACCGGGACACTGGGTCTGATATTACCAGCGTATCTAAGAATCTGGTTCTACCCAGCCAGATGCAGGCTAAACCCTTAAAGATTAGTCCTTATGGGGTGGAAGAGATTTTTCAGCCAACAGCAATAGTCCCCCTTAAGTATAAAGGATATAGCGGGGACCATCTTGTGATTGTCCATGATCCAGAAGTTTGTAAAAGTCCAGTTTTGGTCGGGAATGATCTTGGGTTCCAAGTCTACCTGCAGCAACAATTAAACGTGAATCCGTAACTGTAGCAACTCCCCCCACTTCATTCTGGGCAGGCAAAGACTCGGTTGAGTCCAACACAGGGCTGGATGGAAAACCCGGAGGGGAGGGAGAGCTATCCACCTTTAATTTGGAGCCCATGAAGGACTTTGATGCTTCTGTTGAACTGGGGGACCTGGGGGAATTTGCGGCAGAGCAAAGAGCAGACCCCTCCCTGCAGGATTGTCGGGAGGCGGTTGAAGCTCCCCTCCGAGGAGCAAAGAGGGCCCAATTTGTTTATAAAAAGGGACTTTTGTATCGCCAGTTTGTACCAAAAAAGGTGAAGGACAAAGACTTTGTTTTACAGCTGGTGGTTCCGGAAAAGAAGCGGTCAACCGTCCTTAGCCTAGCCCATGAAGACGGCTTAACAGGACATATGGGGTTGCAAAAAAACATTAGAGAGACTAAGTCGTTATTTTTACTGGCCTGACGTGTATCCAACTACCAAAGCATATGTGCGTTCTTGTGTTATATGCCAGAAAGTAGGAAATGACCGTGATAATTTGCCCAATGAGTTACAAAGTGTCCCCTTGGAAGCGAATGTTTTGGAAAAATGGGGAATTGATTTAGTGGGTCCCTTACCAAATACCCGCTCAGGAAAACAATATATGTGTGTATTCTTATGCATCTCGCTATATCTGGGCAACAAGTCTAGCCAACACTTCTGCTAATAATTTGGTAAAAGCTCTGATTTCTGCTTTTTGCTCCCTAGGAATTCCTAAAGTTTTGGTGAGCGATTTGGGGACTAATTTCATGGCTAAGTTAACCCAAGAGGTTTTGCGATTGTCTGAGATTCGCCACCATACCTCCATTGCGTATCAGCATCAGGGAAATGGGTTGGTGGAAAGAGTGCAAAAGACCTTAATTCAGATGCTGCGCAAGTATGCCCTGGCCCATAGCTCCAGTTGGGACCAGGATTTACCTTTGGTGGTGGCTGCTTATAACGATGCACACCAAAGAAGCCTTGGGTTCGCACCCAATCAGTTAATTTTTGGAAGGCTTCTGAATACCCCTCTCTCAATGCTTCGAAAAGAGTGGGAAGGGTCCGAGGAAGAGATAAAGCTGCCTTCTGTCAGCGAGTACTTTGCCCAATTAAAAGGATCTCTGGCAGACATTTGGTAACTGGCCAAAGAAAACGTAGAGAATGCCCGACAAGATCGAAAAAAGGTACATGACGCTAGAGCAGTGTGCAAACAGTTTGAGGTGGGAGACCGGGTATGGATACTGAGGCCATCTCGCCCTCACAAGCTGGCTGTGAAATGGCAAGGTCCGGGTGTTGTGGAGGCGAGACTGAGCTCTGTGCGTTATCTGGTAAGCTGCAAGGAATTGCACCCCACAGCTTGCGAGTATCATGTTAATTCCCTGAAAGAGTATGTTGAACAAAAGATCTCTGTGCTGGCCATCACACGGAGTCGAGAAGAGGTACCTGCTTCACCTGTTGATCTTTTAACTGAGTATAAACAGGCTGGAGATATTTCTGATGTGTTGCAGCTGCCTACTTTAAGTGAAACTCAGGCTAAAGAGCTTTACAAAGCACTGCAGCCTTACAGCAACACTTTTAGCACCAAGCCTGGCAGGACTCATTTGGCCCAGCATCATTTTGTTATGGGGGAACCCCCCCCCCCCATTTCCTCACGTCCTTACCGAGTTGGTGAGGCTCATGCACAGAATATTGAGTCTGAGCTGAAAGAGATGCTGGAGCTGGGAGTTATAGAGCCTAGCAAAAGCGCCTGGGCTTCCCCCATTGTACTGGTTCCGAAGCCCGATGGTACCATTCGC
Source organism: Podarcis filfolensis (assembly GCF_964270895.1). Taxonomy (NCBI): domain Eukaryota; kingdom Metazoa; phylum Chordata; class Lepidosauria; order Squamata; family Lacertidae; genus Podarcis; species Podarcis filfolensis. The sequence goes on from NC_139619.1 coordinate 38,297,002, forward strand.
TTTTGTGTGGACTATCGGAAAATCAATTTGGTCACTGTTCCTGATGTGTTTCCCTTACCTAGGATTGACACGTTGGTTGAGAAGCTGGGACGTGCGAAACTCATTACAATCGTGGATTTGACAAAAGGGTATTGGCAAATCCCGCTGTCCCTAGAAGCTTCTGAAAGATCTACCTTCATTACTCATGTAGGCTTGTACCAGTTTAAAGTGTTACTGTTTGGATTGCGAAATGCTCCTGCAGCCTTCCAACGGTTGATTAATTCTTTGATCCATGACATGAGTGAGTTCTGTTGTGCCTATTTGGATGACCTAGCCATTTTTTCTGAATCATGGCCAGAATACCTTAAACATGTGCAGAAAGTTTTGGCCTGTTTACAAGAGGCAAATCTGACTGTCAAAATGCCAGTTTGCCCAAGGAGAAGTGGTGTATCTGGGGTTCAGAGTGGGGTCGGGAAACATCAAATCTTTAGAGGCCAAGGTGCAAATCATTCAAGATTGGCCCCGCCCCGTGGTGAAAAAAGATGTGCAGTCTTTTATAGGGCTGGTAAATTACTATAGGAGGTTTGTTAATCATTTTGCCACATTGGCTACTCCTCTTACCAACCTTTTTAAGAAATCTCTGCCAGTCAAAGTAGATTGGACTGATGAGTGTCAAAGGGCTTTTGATCTGTTAAAACATGCCCTTGTGAGTTCTCAAGTTATGTTGGCCCCAGATCAGAGACGTCCGTTTGTGGTGCAAACTGATGCCAGTCAGACCGGGCTGGGAGCAGTTCTGCTCCAAGAAGATAAAGAGGGAAATTGGCGTCCCGTGGTTTACCTGAGTAAAAAATTGATAACCTGGGAGCAAAATTATTCAACCATCGAGAAAGAGTGTTTTGCTTTGGTCTGGGCTCTTACCAAGTTGCGTCCTTACTTGTGGGGTAACACCTTTGAAGTTCAAACTGATCACTCCCCACTTTGTTGGCTGGAGAGAGTAAAGAAATCCAACCAGAAATTGCTCAGGTAGAGTCTAGCCTTACAGGATTTTCAGTTTAAAGTCACACATATTACTGGGAAGGACAATGTGGTTGCTGACACCTTGTCTAGGATGTACCAATCTGTTAAATGAAGTATTGATATGTGTTTTGTCTGAATCCTCAGCTGAAAAAAACTATTGATGATTATTGTCCTGAAACTGTAAATATCAGTCTGGGGGATGCTGCTAATGATTTTGGAGCTGCTAATCCCCCCAGACTGGAAAAACTACCTCAATGTATATACTTTTGTTGGATGAAATTGCGGGACTTAACCCTGTAATTTCATCTTAGAGGGGAGGGTGTAGTAAAGTTAGTGTTTGTTTAGAAGCTGTTCTTTGGTCAAGCAACGAGAGTGAGGCCTTGTGGGAAACCAACAAGCCACAAGGACCATGGGAAATAAGTTTTGTCCCTTTGACCCCAGACCAGCAGGCTCCCAGGGTGTGAAAGATTTATTATGGGAAAGGAAACCCCTGATTTAATGAAAGGTTTGAGACCTGGGTCCGAAGTTATGTGCATTCCCTCAGTGATGTTATCTGCCCTTGATTGCCTGGGAATGTGCATCTGCATAGGCTCCACGGAAAGGGAGGAAACCCCTTTGATTTAGGCTCTGGGTTCTTAATTGGCCCAGCTGCCAGAAGTTAGATTGATTAGCCCGCAAGCCGGTCATTGGAGAATTTAAAAATAATCAAGAGTTATGATTGGTTTTGGGGGTTCCAACGCCACGTGCAAATTGGGGATAAAAGATCTCGCAAATTGCCCGGCTGCTGATGCTCCACCTAAGTAGCCGTCCTTTCGTCCTTTGTGATGGAGAATTGCGAAAACCTCTGAATGCGGATCATGGAAAGGACTCTAACTATTCTATCTGTGTCTTAGTCGTGAGTATGTAAGTCAGTTAGATTTCACAATGTTCTTGTTTTCTTGCTTGTAACTTACTAAAGATGTGCCTGCTTTTTTAGCATGTTTCCTAATGTTCTTTTAAAATAAATTTTAAGAAAGAAACTGTTTTAGTTTGTGTGCCTTTCCGGGGGAAAAGCTAATTCCTAGCCTTACGCTTGGTTGTGCTCTACCATAGAATTTCTGTCTGCAAGTCTGTGGATACAACTTGTGGAGTGGGGGGTAACCAGCAACAACGGGGCACAGCCTTCTCCCTGGGTTGTGGCTCTGGGTTCCCCGGGACAAAGGGAGTGGTGGCAGCCTTACCGGTGTTATTTTGTCCTGTTTCTGTAGAAAGTAAACGTGTCTGCCAGCCCTGCCCTAGAGGACCTGGTCTGGCCGGAGAGCAAAGACAGGTGTGGGAGGGGCGAGCGGCTGGAGGCACTTTACCACATGGTGGCAGCGGTGGGATCGAGCTTCCCTGCGGAAAGGCACTTTGATTTTTTAAAATTGGCACGTATCTTTTGGGGGTTACAGGTGTTTTATTTTTTTGGATAGAGATAGTTAGGAAAGATGGAGGAGGCCGCAACTTCTCAGGAATGCACAATGAAAACGTTAGACCAGTGGGGATTGGTGGGAGAAGGCAGTTCCCTTCCTGTGGAGACCAACCCCCCCCCCCCCCAAGCTTTAAACCCCAGAGCGGAATCCGCCTCCTGGTTTTCGGAAGACCCTGATTCAGAGGGGGAGCTGGTGGACGCCAGCGAGTTAAGTACTGTCCGGAAGGGGCTGCGAGAGTCCTGTATTGTGGAAAGGGCCAGGTGCACACCCTGGGAGTCATTTTAGACTCACAGCTGTCCATGGAGGCACAGGTCAAATCCGTGTCCAGGGCAGCTGTTTACCAGCTCCATCTGGTACGCAGACTGAGACCCTATCTGCCTGCGGACTGCCTCGCCAGAGTGGTGCATGCTCCGGTTATCTCCCGCTTGGACCACTGCAATGCGCTCTACGTGGGGCTACCTTTGAAGGTGACCCGGAAACTGCAACTAATCCAGAACGCGGCAGCCAGACTGGTGACTGGGAGCGCCCGCCGAGACCATATAACATCGGTCTTGAAAGACCTACATTGGCTCCCAGTACGTTTCTGAGCACAATTCAAAGTGTTGGTGCTGACCTTTAAAGCCCTAAAAGGCCTCGGTCCAGTATATCTGAAGGAGCGTCTCCACCCCCATCGTTCTGCCCAGACACTAAGGTCCAGCACCAAGGGCCTTCTGGCAGTTCCCTCACTGCGAGAAGCCAAGTTACAGGGAACCAGGCAGAGGGCCTTTTTGGTAGTTACGCCAGCCCTGTGGAATGCCCTCCCACCAGATGTTAAAGAGAACAACAACTACCAGACTTTTAGAAGACATCTGAAGGCAGCCCTGTTTATGGAAGCGTTTAATGTTTGATGTATCACAGTATTTTAATATTTTTTTGGAAGCCGCCCAGAGTGGCTGGGGAAGCCCAGCCAGATGGGCGGGGTATAAATAAAGTATTATTATTATTATTATTATTATTATTATTATTATTATTAATTACAATAATTTAATAATAATAATTTTTATTATTTCTACCCGGCCCATCTGGCTGGGTTTCCCTAGCCACTCTGGGCGGCTTCCAGCAAAACATTAAAAATACATTAAAACATCACTCATTAAAAGCTTCCCTAAACAGGGCTGCCTTCAGATGTCTTCTAAATGTCATATAGTTGTTTATTTCTTTGGCATCTGGTGGGAGGGCGTTCCACAAGGCGGGTGCCACTACCGAGAAGCCCTCTGCCTGGTTCCCTGTAACTTCGCTTCTCGCAATGAGGGAACCACCAGAAGGCCCTCAGCGCTGGACCTCAGTGTCCAGGCTGACTGATGGGGCTGTATTGAAACACAATAGGGGGTGGTGTAGGGACTTTGCGCAGGTGATTGATGGTCAAGAAAAGGCAACCTTTGTGCTGTTTTATGTCAGGAGTTGGGAAATCTAGAAGTAGTACTCCTTTTTGCACGTTCTTACTTCCTGTACTGCTTGAATGGAAGAGGAAAACTTCACTTCCTAATTAATTATGTTAAGCGAGGCAAATGTTAGGTCAGGAAGCTCAGCGCAGTATACCTGAAGGAGCATCTCCACCCCCATCCTTCAGCCCGGAGGTCCTCCTCCGAGGGTCTTCTGGTGGTTCCCTCCCCGCGAGAAGCGAGGTTGCAGGGAACCAGGCAGAGGGAGGGCCTTCTCGGTGGTGGCAGCCTCTCTGTGGAACGCCCTCCCTACAGGTGACAAGGAGATGAGCAACTATCAAACCTCTGGAAGGCAGCCCTTTATAGGGAGGCTTTGAATGTTTGTTGTTTTAATATGTGTTGGAAGCCGCCCAGAGAGGCTGGGGAAACCCAGTGAGGTGGGTGGGGTACAAATAACGCAATTACATTTATAGCCCCCATTTCCTGCAAGGAGGTCCAGTTGGTGTGCAGAGTTCTCCCCCCCCCCCATTTTATCCTCACAACAACCCTTTGAGGTAGGTTAGGCTGAGCGTGAGTGCCTGGCCCAGGGTCACCCAGTGAGCTTCAGGGCTGAGTTTGAATGCCTGCCCCCAGCATTCCTCCTCTGCAAGGCCTGCCTCCTCCCATGACAAAGTCTGCTCACACACTCTCAAGCCCCCATGGATGGCTGAGGCAGGTAAGGTTGTGTGTGTTGGAGGAGGGCAGGAGCAGGCAAGGTGAGCCATGCCCCCAAAGGAGGCAGCTGCAGCAGCCCCCTCCTCCTGCTGCCCTCCAGGAACAGGGCAGGGAGGGACCAGCCCCCAGGAAGGACATGTTTGCCTCCCTCTGCAGTGCTCAGAACAAGAGGGGAATGAGGCCACCCAGGCCCTCTGGAGCACAGAAGGGCTCACCATCCTTGACTTTCCCCCTTCAACTGCCTTTTTACCCAATCCCTCATTTTGAGGAAGTCTCCTCTTTTGAAGTCAAATGTGACTGTTCTGGATTTCCTTAGCAATTGTCCACTTCCATACTGTGTATGTTGAATTTGATAGCACTGTGGTCACTGTTCCCATTTGATTCAACCACACCTACATCTTGTCAGTTGAGAGCATCAGGCAGAGCACCCAGCACCTACCGAATCCTTTTTTTATGCCAGCAGGTCTTTTTAACGGAAGTCTGATGTCATCAGTGTTAACTTTTTCTGCAATGTATTTCTCGTATGTCACTTCAGATATGATTATAGTAAAGTGGTGTATAAGCTGTTTAGATAGTAAATAGTTAAATGCAATTTTTAAAAATAATAATTGTATAACAAGGGGGAAAGCATACTTGTATCTGACCATATCTTAATGGACACAAACTTTGGTAAATAGCATCCTAGCCATAGGCTAATTTTGTGGAGTTTAAAGCTAAGTATAAAAGTTCCCAAAGCATGCTTTGAAATCCGTATGAACTCTAGTATGCTGTCGGGGGAAGAGGAAGGATGTGGTGTGCTGAAATGAAGTCCGATCCTGTACAGATAAATCACTAGTGGAAGCGCCAACAGAAACGTGTACAGATTCCACACGATCATGAGGAAGCCTGAATCTGGGCAGGACCTTGTCTCTTTGCCTGTCATTTGTGGCTGCTCCACCCAGGTCTGAGACGCCTTCCGGAGTGAAACAGTGATCGGGGGGCGGGGGAGGCAAGAGGATGGAGCCGTCTAAACCCCTCCGTGGGTACTTTGAAAACAGACTCCTTTTGTCTGGATCTTCCCCGTGCAAAGATGGGTCTGTATGCATTTTGAGCAGAGGAGGAGGGTCTGTGGAATTGCCCACCACTGCGGTGTACTGTTCCCAGGACAGGTAAAGATCATTCAACAGTTTTCAAATCGAAAAACGGTGTTTCATTTTGAGACCCTTTGTAACACCATCCAGTTCATTTAAGCACAACCTACGACCCTTGAGGTTTTTACTGAAGCAAAAGGATTGATTCCATCCCTGTATCAAACAGCTGTGATTTGAGGATCGTCTGTTTCATAGCAGCTCCTGTGCCCCTTCCCTCTGCTGCATTTGGCATGAAATTGCCGGTGATTTCCCCAGGAGTAAAAAGGCCTACCTACTCTGGGCTTATTCTTGGGCATTACTTTGCAACAAAGAAGAAAGCTTTTCGTCTTCTGTTTCTTTTCATTTTTATGTTTTCAAAATGCTTGCTATCTGACACTGTGTTTTCTTTGTTTTTCAAGCTTTCATAAAAAATAGCCTTTGAAACCAGCTGGTACAGTGGTCAGAAGACTTGCCTTCGTGTCCACAGAATGGAGAAGAAAAGTTCGCCCAATGAATCCCTGGGTGTGACTCCAGAAACCTCCGGCTCCCACCTGGCTGAGCCTTCTCATTGCCAGCTCACTTTGATGCCCTCTGTTCCCAGAGATACCACTGGAAGAGCTGCTTCCCTTAGCCAGGAAGAGTCGGGGTCCCAGCAGCCTTCCCAGCAGGCCTCCCACATTTCCTCCTCCTTGGGCAGTGCTCCATTGCAGCTCCCCGAGCAGCTTTCCGAAGAAAGGCCCCATGGCACTGGCCAAAGTGCTTCCCTCCCATCTCTGGATGAGGTTTCTTCTTCCCAGTGCACCACCCAGGGAACGGGTCACCAGCGTGCAGCGACATTCTCTAGCCTGCAGTCTGGGAGTAGGAAAAGTGTGATCACCTTTGTGGGGACCCAGGCTGTTTCCTCTACCTCTAAGTCTCCAGAGGGGTCTGTCCCAGCTCCGAGCACAGCTGATCTGGCTAAAGGCGGCCAGGGGCAAGGCCAGGTAAGTCCAGACTGAGAGGTAGGGAAAGGGCTTTGAGGCTGTAATGCCCTCCTTGAGTCTCTCCAGCTGGTTTGGACAACTGCCCCCATCCCTGACCCCTGGCCATACCGCCTGGGCCTGGTGAGAGATGGAGCCCCAGAACACCTGGAGTGCACCAGGCTGGGGAAGGATGTCGTGAGGTGGAAGGCAACAGGAAGGCAGACAGCCCATCCCGGGTTCGGTCCTTTTCCTCCTGCGTGCCACATTTCCAAAAGGCAGCTTCTAGCTTAATGGCTCACCTGAGCCACCATCCTTTAAACTGGGGAAGCAGCAGTGGCTCATCAGATCTCACAAGTTAGGAAGTCCTATGTTATAGTCCCCATCTTCTTGTTATGTCCTGTTGGTGGGGAGAATCGTGCCGTTTTCCTGTGGGTGGGCAGCCAGCCAGCAGCAGGCTGGCAGGTGGGCCCAGGGAAATGGCTTTGTTGGGGGAGCCTCAGAACTCGTCCTCTGCATGTTTGTTCCCTGTTGCCCCAAAGTGGGAACTGTCTTGCAATTCAGGCTTGTGGCACACAGGTAGAGAAGGGGAGCCGTTTGTCTCTTCAGATGCCTGGGAGAAGAGAGCAGTGGGTGGGGGCAGCCTCTGCTCCCCCTTCTAGAAAGGAGGCCTTTGCCAACATGGGTGCAATTCTGGTCCATGTGGGGAAAGTGTTTATCCATCATGGATTTGGGGGGATGCTGCTGCCAGCCAATATGGGCTTTGAAGGATATTTTTTTTACTGTAGGCCTGTTTATTCTGCTGCATTTCAATGTTTGCCTATTTTCGGACCTAGTTGTAAAATACCTTGAGATTCCCACATAATAGGTTGCAAGTAAATACTCTAAAAATAAGAACTCCCCCCCCCCATCATGTCACAAAGTCAATTGACACAGAGCCTAAAATAATGCCAACAAGATCTTCTACCTGGAAGTGCAACATCAGCCCTTAAACACATCAGCATGAGGTGCAGTTGTCACACGGCTACGACTCATAAGCCATGAATGCAGGTCTGAATAATGCCCCTTTGGAAACCCCCACCCTCCATGCAGAAAAAGAGCATCTGCCCCTGAAATCCTTTCAGTATAAAGTGTATGAATGACAGGCAGCTAAAAAACTGTCTCCTCGGCTATTTGGCTCATGTGTCTCATAGAACACTTTGTGGGAGAGCTTGCTTGCAGATAGGGATAGCGCACGGTTGGAGAGCCTTTTATTTGTAATTGCTCTGGTTGCTTAGAAGGGTAGTTGGCGGATGAAGTTAATCAAGTCAACTTTAATCGTTTAACCTGCCAGAAAAAGGGCCAGTTTAAAACAGCGGCTGTCTAGTTCACAGAGTTCCTGAACAAGCATGCATGGAAACACCGGTTTCTATAATGACTGAAATGTGCTTCATTTGCAACTAAGTAGAGCCTCTCTGCTAATGCAGAGCACAATCCACAGCTTCAGGCAAGGCCATTTATATACCCAGAATCCAGAGCAGCCTTTTCTCATACTCCTCTGAAGTACCACCACTGCAACACCAGCGCTTGGCCTTCTGGCACCTGCAGGCTAGGGAAAGAGCTCTTTAGCACCCTGGGGTGGAGCTCCTTCTCAGCAATAGCACTGTCTGCTCATTCCCAACTTCTTCAACCAGTGCCTCTGTGCCTTCTGTAAATGTCTGGAGTAAATGTCTAGCAGGAAGTGTCTGTCCTCTCCAGGATGTTGAAATACTGAAGAAGGCGCCCAATAGCCCTAAGACGGAGGCGGAAACAGCACTTAAGGATGATCAAGCATTGCCTATGAAGGTCCAGGAGTTTGAAGAAAATCTCCAGCCATTGCCAGCAATACTCCAGGAGCCGCAAGGAAGAGGTATTTTTGAGAATCCTGTCTTCACATGGCCCTCCCTCCCAATGGGTTTCAAGTCCCATCATCCCTGATGAGCGCTGGCCATGTTGGCTGGGGCTTAGGGGAGTCCCACCACAGTCTGGAGCCCAGTTCAGTGCGCCTTTGTGGGCAGCTGGTAGCCATGCCAGGGTCGCCTTCGCTGCGTGGAAGGGGTGGCCTCCCCCCCACCCCCACCCCATGCGCAGGAGAACAGAGGCCAGTAGCAGACTGCGCATGTGCCTCGGAAGGGCACAAAGGTTTGCTGCCTCCTTGTGTGCCCATTTTCTTGCCAAAAAGAATAAAAATACAGCATATGGTTGCACATACCAGGCACCAATGTTAATGGTGGTTCTTTGGCTTTTCCTTCAGGTGAGGAACACGAGGAGGAGGAGCAGCAGCAGCAGGAGGAGGAGAAGGAAAAATAAAGAAAATGGGGGGGGGGATATATATTTTCCTATATATTTCTATTCTTAGTTCTATGTATTGCTTCTTTATTTAATAAAATTTATTTTAAAAAGCCTGCAAAGTGGTTTACCAAAACAAAAAACAAAAAAACCACTACAGCAGTAAAATCAAGAAAAATCAACAATCCTACTTTAAAACATACAAAAGCTAAAATATTAAAAGAGATGAAAATTTCTTCAACTTCCTAAGCTTCTAGGTATGCTTGCCTAAAAAAGAATGCTTTTAGCAGGTGCCTGAAAAGTGTCTAGCAAAGGCACATGCTTTGTTGCAAGAGGCGGGGAGTTCCAAAGGGCAGGTGCTGCCACACTAAACCATGCAGTACAGATATTCTGCGGAACCTGTGGTAGCGCTTGAAACTGTTAGAATTCCAGCTCCATGATTGCAGTCATGGGATTGTTGTCTATGTTTTGACTCCACAGAGCGGGAAGTGACGGCGACAGGATGTTTGTGTTCCTGTGTTCCGTGAAGTGGGACTATTGTCCTTTGTTCTTTTTCTCTTTGCTGTCTGATGCTCGAGAGAGGGAGCCATGTTGCAGTGCTCCGTGTGTGTGTTGATATGTAAATAAAGTCAATTAGCCAAAATGCTGAGTTGCTGAGGTCTGTCACGCATGATGCACAAACTCTGCGGATCCCTAAGTGTGCCGGTGTCGCTTGGCATTGGTCGCTGTGATGTTCGGGCTGAAGAAAGCTTATGAAGCTCCCAAACGATCGACCAGGAGGGAGGGAACATGCCAGTCGGGCACGTGTCTCTGCCAGGGTCCTACTCGAGTGTAGGCTGAACTCCTGACAGAAACTACGGAAGGGGAGGTTTTAGTCATGGGGATTTCACCTTGCTCTGAAAAGGAAAACATTGATTTCAACAGCAGGCCTGCACAGCAGCAATCTACTCGCCTGCGAGTCTCATCATGATCAGTGGGACTTCTTCCCGAGCCGGCGGTGCATAAGATGGGCTGCACCCCTTGCACCCAACTTGTACCTAAAACTCTGTACAAGCCTGCACCAGAGAAGAGTGGAGCTGGAAGGGACCCCTGAGGGTCATCAAGCCAACCCCCTGGGGCAATGCAGGAATCTCAAGTAGACTATCCCTGACCGATGGCCCCCCGTCTTCTGTTTTTCCTCTCAGCCAGGACCCACAACAACGGAGACTGGAGGTGGGGGGAAAGATAAATTTTGACGAGGGAAAGGCAATGGGGCAGATTTGTCAGGCGCACACAGGCACAGCTTGAAGACTTTACACAGAGAGGAGCCCCACACGGGAGACACAGATACACAAGCACACAAAGGTCAATAACCCAAGAGTGGCTTCTAAGTGGGGGGTTGGCTGAGGACAGGGTGGGGCGGAAACATGTGGAGCTTTGCAGAGGGGAGGCAGAAAGCATTTGTCAGAGGGAAACTCACTTTCCCTTTTTAGAAACCGGCCAAGATCCCTTCTGCATTTGCAGTGCTGCCCCCAAAGTGACCCTTTCAATCCACTTGATAGTCCAGCTGTAGGCGCTGGTCTTCCAGGCAGAATGAAAGGCGCACCCACCGATCCCGCTTCCTTCCTCTCCCCTTCCTGCCCCCCTCCGTTCTTTGCTCACCTGCCTCCTTCCCGTCCTCTCCCCTGCCTGCCTCCTCCAGCCGGGAGTGCCCACCCACGACCCCCAGCTTCCCAAGCCACCAGTGAATGTCCCCCCCCCCCCCGCACAATGACACCCAGTGTGGACCGCCCCCACCCTGCTCCGCCACTGCTCTGGAAGAAGCTGTTCTGCTGAGAGCAGGACATCTCTGAAGACTCGGCTGGGGTTCTGTAATCTCTGGTGATACATCCCACTGGCTGAGGTGTGGTGAGCTGCAGACTGACTCCCACAAGTCACCAGCTGAGAGGTCCATGGTCCAGTTGCCACTACACCCATAGGTGCTGAAAAGTACCAACTTGAATGGCTCTGAAAGGAAATCAGACAAATTCACTGTTGAGATTTCTATGCTGTCCATCGGACTGGGTTGCCCCAGTCATTCTGGGTGCTCCCAGCAAATTGAAACATCCAAAACAGTAAAACACCCCAAAATTTTTCCGGTACCGAAGCCAATTGGATTGACTGTTGAATCTTATTCCAAGTACTTTGGAAAGGACAGGAGCTTTCCCTGCACTTGAGAGCAGTCAGCTAACGTAGGGGTACAGGACAGGCCACAGGCCACTCCCAGCTCAATCCCCTCACCTCAGCATCGGCCGCCTGAGGCAGCTGCCTCACTCTGGCTCATCAGAGGTCCGGCCCTGCTTGGGAATATGAGTGGGAGAGGGCCATTGCACTCAGGTCCTGCTTATGGGCTTGTTGTGAGCCTCTGCTGGGCAACTATGGGGAACAAGGTGCTGGACTAGATCATCCATTGGTCTAATCCAGAAGGACTGTTCTTACATCCGGGGTGCACTGGAGGCAACTCCAACTTGCAAAAAGCCCTGGAACACCAAGAATTGCAGACTCCCACACTCGCAAGCAAATGAGCTATTGCTTCGCTTCTTAAACCAAAAGAAAAAAACAAACCCACTTCCAGTAGCAAACAGACCAATGAAAGTTGCATTTTTGCGTGGGTAGGAAGGGTGTCATTTTCCTTTGGCTGATTTAGGTCCTCGGCTTTTAGACTCCAGAACTGGCACAAACAGGGATGGAAATCTGCTTCAGTTCAAAGGGAGGTATGATTGGCAGGCAAGGTGACACAGCCAGTTATGTGGAAGGGAGGAGGAGGAGGGTGGGGAGGTCACAAGGGAGGAAAGAGCTCTGCACCTCAGCTCGGAATTCTTTTGGAAGAGTGGAGGGGAACAGAGGAAACCTTTCTTCCCTTTCAGTCTTTTCTCTCCCCCTCCTTTTTCCCTTTTTCTTTCTTTTCTAAGAATATGCTATACGGAATTTCCGAGGGGGAAATTCGCTAGGGATCTCGCCTTCCCCAGAAACCCCTCCACATACCTAGGGCGCGAGACAATGAGCTCGAGAAAGCCCTTTCCTTCCCCTTTCCTTTTTTTATGAAGAAAAGACCCTGCTTCCCTCTTTCTGGTATGAAACCGTATCAATATGAACGGGGACTTGGGCATGAACTCTGTATTTACATACTGCTGCGTATAGCCCAATCAAAAGCATCGGATTTGGACAGCTAGCCAATAGCGGATAGCGGCCTCTAGTGGACAGAATCTTTCTTGTGCCGCTGCCTGTTTCCGTTCTGCGGAGCAGCTGAGCTTTGCCAGCTTGACTGAGCTCCTGAGTGGCCGCCTGCTGAGAGAACAATGGACTCAGTCCATCAAAAGCCCATTAACTGGTTTCTATTGCCAAAAGTGATCCTTTGTTGTAAGAAATCTGTCAAGCCACTTCCCTTATGGACTGCCGGCTTAGGAAAAGCCCCTCACTTCAGAAAATCCACCCCCTGCATCAATTTCCTCCATTCCAACGCCATTCTTGCCCTTAAGGAAAGGACTCTTTCCCCCTCTATCTCCCGCCATAATCCCTCAAGCGTGAGGACACGTGTACACCCAGGGAAGTGCCCAAAGGTGACAATTACTGAGCAGTTAGTTGGCCAAAGAAACCAAGAGCCCATCACCAGACTTGCACCAGGGTATGGATGTGCAGGAGGGACGCGGGTGGCGCTGTGGTCTAAACCACAGAGCCTAGGGTTGCTGATCAAAAGGTCGGCAGTTTGAATCCCCGCGACGGACTGAGCTCCCGTTGCTCGCTCCCTGCTCCTGCCAACCTAGCAGTTCGAAAGCACGTCCAAGTGCAAGTAGATCAATAGGTGCCGCTCCGGCAGGAAGGTAAACGGCGTTTCCGTGCGCAGCTCTGGTTCGCCAGAAGCGGCTTAGTCATGCTGGCCACATGACCCGGAAGCTTTATGGCGGCTCCCTCGGCGGCCAATAAGGTGAGATGAGCGCTGCAACCCCGAGTCGGTCACGACTGGACCTAATGGTCAGGGCTCCCTTTACCTTTAGCTTTACTTAAGAGGTGCCTGGACATGTTTGCCTGTGTTAAGCTTGTACTGAGTGAGAAGTCTGGACATGTTTGCCTATGGCCTGTCCACCGTCCCTCAGACCTGTGGGAATGTTCAGGGATGCAGGAGAGGATATATTGTCTGATTTAAAAAAAAAAAAATATTTTTTTTTTCATTTTCCAAACAAATTTTATACAATCAACAAATTATTTTGCACTCATTCTTCAATTTTTGACTTCCCTCAGTTTCTCTGTCAATCTTTCGTAAAATTTCTATTTATTGACGCATTTCTAAACATGATATTGCCTTTCCCAACTCCTTTTCCTCTTACTCTCTTTTTTGCAATATTTCTTACTATCTCACAGAGTCTCTTCAAAACCAACAAGCGTTGTCTGTACATCACATACATTTTTCAGATATTCTGTAAATTTCCCCCAGTCCTCGATAAACTTTTGGTCTTTCTGATATCGAATCTTCCCAGTCAATTTGTCCAATTCTGCGTATTCAGTCAATTTCCTTCTCCATTCTTCCACTGTTCGAATTTCTTCCTGTTTCCATCTTTGGGCCAGAAGTATCCTTGCGGCAGTCACTGCATATTGAAACAGTTTACAGTCTCTCTTATTAATTTCGTTTCCTACCATTCCTAATAGAAAGGCCTCTGGTTTTTTAACGAACGTATATTTCAACATCTTTTTCAATTCATTGTATATCATTTCCCAGAAGTCTTTCACCCTTTTACACTCCCACCACATATGATAGAAAGTACCTTCTTTTTCTTTACATTTCCAACACTTATTGCATGTTTTATACATTTTGGCCAGTTTAACTGGCGTTATATACCATCTGTAGAACATTTTCATTACATTTTCTTTCAACACAGTACATGCCGTAAATTTTAACCTTTCATTCCATAATTTCATCCAATCATCATACTGTATATTATAACCAAAGTCTCTTGCCCAGTGTATCATTACTGCTTTTACCTCTTCATCTTTTGTATGCCACTCCAGCAACATTTTATACATTTTAGACAGATTTTTATACTCATTATTCAATACCTCCCTTGGAATTTTGATTCTTTACCTTCATACCCACACATTTTACAATCTTTTTTAAACATTTCATTAATCTGAAAGTAATCTAACCAGTCGTAAACAGATTCTTTCACCTCTTCATAAGTTTTCATTTTCCATTCCCCCCCCTCTTGTTACCAATTCTCCATATGTTATCCACCTCCCCCTCATATTAATTTTTTTCACACTCATCACTTCTAATGGTGAAATCCAATGGGGGAGTCTAGGTTCCAACAAGTTTTTATACCTCTCCCACACCTCTATCAATGATCTTCGGAAGATGTGGTTTTCGAAACCTTTGTGAATTTTTTTCTTCTCATACCATAGATAAGCATGCCAACCAAATCTGTTATCAAATCCTTCTAAATCTAACAGCTCTCCATTCTCTAATTTAACCCATTCCTTTATCCAACAGAGGCATGATGCTTCATAATATAATTTCAAATCTGGCAGGGCGAAGCCACCTCTTTCTTTTGCATCTGTTAATAACTTAAACCTTGGCTTCTTACCCTGCCAGATATATCTTGAAATTATTTTTTGCCATTCTTTAAAAATTGATGCCCCCTTGATTATCGGTAGTGATTGGAAAAGGAATAACATCTTTGGTAGCACACTCATTTTTATCGTAGATATTCTCCCCCAAAAGGACAATTTCAGTCTTCCCCACACCTCCAAATCCCTTTTTATTTGATTCCACATAGGTTAATAATTGTTTTGAAACAAATCAGTGTTCTTGGGGGTTAACCATATTCCTAAATACTTCACTTTGTTCACCACTTCTATCTCTGTCCTTTGTTGTATTTCCTCAATTAATTCTTGATTCATGTTTTTAGCCATAATTTTCGTCTTTTTTTTGTTGAGATAGAGTCCTGCAACTCGTCCAAATTGTTCTATTTCTTCTAAGATTCTTTCAATACTTTCCACTGGTTCTTCTACTGGCATTACCAAGTCATCCGCGAATGCTTTAACTTTGTATTCATTTTTCCCTATAGACACCCCTTTTATATCTTCATTTTTTCTTACTGATTTTAGCAAAACTTCCAGCACCATAATGAATAATAATGGCGACAGTGGGCATCCCTGCCTTGTACCCTTGGTTATTTTAATATCTTCTGTAGTATAGTTATTTACTATCAGCTTCGCTTTCTGTTCTGTATATATTGCCTTTATCCCATTATAAAATTCCTTACCCACTTCCATATACTCTAGATTTTTTAACATAAAGTTCCATGATATATTATCGAAGGCCTTTTCAGCATCCACAAAGATTAAAATAGCTTGTTTTTCGTTCCTGGCATTCAGATATTCCAATATATTTATTATGTTTTTTATATTATCTTTCATCTGTCTGCCAGGAAGAAAACCCGCTTGATCCTTATGTATAAATTCTTGCAATACTTTTTTCATTCTCTTTGCTAATATACTCGCAGAAATTTTATAGTCAGTGTTCAACAGCGAAATAGGCCTATAATTTTTGACCTGTGTCAAATCCGAATCTTGTTTTGGAATAAGTGTGATAAAGGCTTCTTTCCATGTTTCCGGAATTTCACAGTTCTTTAATATGTTGTTTATGACTTCTTTAAATGGTACAAGTAGGGTGCTTCTCATTTCCTTATAATATCTGGCTGTAAATCCATCTGGTCCTGGAGCTTTCCCTTTTTTCAATTCCTTTATTACCTCTTTTATTTCTTCTGTTTCAATTGGGGCGTTCAAAAAATCTTTTTTCTCCGTCGGGATCTTCTGCACTTCTTTTTCCTTTAAAAATCTTTCTATCTTTCTCATATTATTCTTTTCCTTGCTTTTATATAGTTGTCTATAGAAGTCCAAGAATCCTTTTCTAATTTGTTTCGGGTTTTCTATTTCTGTACCGTCAATAATGATTTTATTTACTGTATTCTTTTCCTTTCTTTTCTTAATCTGCCACGCCAGCCATTTTCCTGATTTATTTGCGAATTCAAAATTTCTTTGTCTCATTCTTTTTATATTCCCTTCTACTTCCTGTGGGAATGTTCAGGGATGCAGGAGAGGATATGTTGTCTGATTATATCCTTATCCAACTGATTATATCCTTATCCAACTTGTCTTAACAAGTTCCACAATTTAGCAGAGTAACATTCCCCTCTTCTAAAATTGGCAGCGGATGCGTTTGCTCAGGCTCGCTAAAGCCTCTATAATAACTGTTCTGGTATTTCCCCCTTATTCCCTCATAAAAGATAAGACACGACACAGTCTTCTATAAAAGTATAAAAAGAGTTTACTCACATTCTGTTCACAATCGGATCCCAGAAGGCAGACTTAGCTTAGAAAAGTAACATACACTTGAAAACTATTCCATAAGATGACAGTCCCTTTGTCCTCTCTTGGCTGGAGGCCAAGAGGGCATCTTTGGCTAAGCAGATGTTGCTTCTTCGATGCATGTGGTGAAAGAGAGAGAGATGGCTGCCCTGCCCTGTGCTTTTGTCGTTACCTGCACAGGTGAGGCCACACCCACCTTTAGTCACATGTAAAGGAAGTTTGTCCCAGCCCAGATTCCTATGCCCCACAAATAACCCAGAGATGCATTTTGAGTAAGAGGATACATTCTACTCATGTTAAAACACGCTGATTCCTGGACCAGCGATTGAGAAGGCGATTGGGTCTGTATGCAATGTATTCTGGGTGACCGTGGGAAGTTTTAAAAGTCAATGTCACCCCATGTTTGGGGTTCTTACTCCTGTGGGAACTTGTTGCGCAACAAAAAAAAGATCTTGGTCTCCTGACCGCTGTTTTGCTCCAATTTGTGGCTGGAATCTCCTTCATTTCTGACCGCAAGTACCCGTGGGCTCTGCCCAACGAGCTGGGCTGTTGAGTAGCCTCACACCCCGGAATTTTCCTCATCAATGCCAACTCACCCATAGAGGCAGAATAGGAAGCCAGCCCTCCAGGACTTGCTCCTCTGCTGTAAACATAGTTAAAGTTGAGCTGCAGCTAGTAAGACCAAGCACTGGGCGCCTCTCACAGAATCAAAGGCTAAAATTGGGCCGAGTGCTTCTCTCCAGAATCTCTTTCCAGGATGATGGCTTCACATGCCTCCTTCTAATAGCAAATTCATCTGGGGAGACCCGATAGACGGTGGGCAAACACATGGAAAGCACATTTGGTGGTGGGGAACAAGAGTGTGCTGCTCCACAAACCTTAAAAAGCACCCTCTCCAATGGCATGGCACTTGGATGACCCTGTCGTTCTACCCCTGGGGCTGAGGGTGATGAAACAATTCCTGAGACAGCTAAAGTGCTGGTGGTGAAAAACCCACTTCAAATGAAACCAAACACGGGTTAGAGCTCAACGTCGAGCCTACCAAGTGGCGATAGCGACGGTGAGGAGGACCATTGTTGCTGGATCTGTTGGTGAAAACAGTACCAGGAGACTTCCGGGGTTGACGCCATCGGTAATGGCGGATTCCCTCTGATTCTGAGGGACTTAGCTCTGCGGGAAGCGAATCTTACCGCTACGGCGAAGCGGGGACCCTTTTAAAAATCACAGGCGGGTGAAGCCTGTGACCGTGGGACTCGGCGGGCACCTTCAGCGCCCCCCCCCCAATTTGCAAGGGTACCCGACTACGGGCTCCGGAGCGAGCGGGGTGAGTGGCGACCTGGGAGATTGTAACAACAAGAGTCTTTAAGGACACAAGTGTTAAACCTCTTTTTGCCAACATCTTAACTGTCAATGAACGCTCGTTTCCTTCTTCTGTTCCTATAATAACGGGAAAAACACCTAGCCGGGTACCCCCTGTTCCACCTGCGACCCCAAGTGCTCATCTAGTTATGTTGAGGAATGATCCAATTGCAAGCGGAGATTGGAATATCCCTGAAGAGAGAAATCTTATCTCCTCTTATGGAAAACTCCCTTCAGAAGAACAGCAGGCTATTCTCGATAGATTGGATCTACTCAAACAAAGACTTCTATCGCAAGGGGACCCCTCTATACCGATGAGAGAGGAGAGCAGGCGCTCCACGTCCCACATGGCGTCTCCATCAAATGCCCTGATAATTTCTCAACCTGTTACCTTGTTACCCCCTACTGATCTGAATCAGCAGTCATCTGTTGACCAACAGCACCATTCTACCGTGGAGGAAGTCGATAAACTCAATACTCCCATCTCAGACCTTATGCCCAATCAAAATATGGAAGTTGATGACTCCTTTGCCTCAATGCCTGAGCTAGAATCTACCCTGCCTGAAGATCACCAGGAAATGACTATGTATGCACCATCCTCACGTTCATGTCCTTTAATACATCTGCGTGATAATTCCTCTCCATCTGCACAGCAACTACAAGTGATGGCTGGAACACCTCTTAGCGCTACCCTGGTTAAGACTGATAATTCTGACGGATCTACTAGTGTAGCCCATCAAAGACTTGCTACTACTTACCTCAATGAACAGCATCCGACCTCACCAACTTTGCCTAATTCTTCCTTCCCGGCAAAACCCTTCCTGCCTGTTAATGTTACCAAATCATCGATACAATTAACACAGAAGAAGACCTTATCCGCACAAACTAAAATTACCGATTTCCTTATGGGTCCTCGTTCTACCTCCAAGAACCTATTAAACAACTCAAAGTGACAATTACTGGGACAGCACAAGGACTCGACATTATCAATACTTAGCTGGAACATTGCTGGGTGGAGAACCAAAAAATCAGACCCCGAATTCAGGAAATACATAAATTCATTTAAAATCATTCTATTCCAAGAAACATGGGATGAGGAAGAGATTACCATAGACGGCTTTGATCTTCTAACACTTCCGGCCTCCCCTTCTTTGAAAGGTGGTCGCCCCAAAGGGGGCCTTTTGATTGGGATTTCACTCCAACTTCGCGCCAAATTCACTCTGGTACGGGCTTCCCCGCCTTTTGCTCTATCTGGACTGATCACAGAAGGGAAGTCCTCATTACTAATTACTAATGTTTATCTCCCCCCCGAAGGCTCAGCGCCTGATCTTGATTGGACATGGGAATCATTTGAAAATCACCTACTGTCATGTCATACTAAATGCCCTAACTCGTACTCCTTAATTCGGGGAGACTTTAATGCCCGTATTGCCACAAATTGGGACTTACTAACCAAGTCCAAATGGTGGACTCCCCCATGTTTGGACAATTTTGACTTGGAACATGCCAGAATTAGAACTTCAAAGGACAACAGAGTAAACAAAGCAGGAGTGACCCTTTACCAAATGGCCATTCGCCTGAATCTAGTATTTTTGAACGGCACCTTCCCCCCCCCCCCGATATACCGGGGGAGTTCACTCACCTGGGACTAACATCTAACAGTGTTATCGATTACCTCTTGATCTCCGCAAATCTGGCCGTTAATGTACTTTCCTTCCAAGTTGAAAACCAACATTTCAGTGATCACCTCCCAATAGTGACCACTCTGTCATTGTTCCGGTGCCAGAATGACAATAAACACTCAGTCCTTCTGGAAACCTCATCATCGATCAAAATAAGAGGGATCAAATGGTCGGAGGCTGTGGCCCAAAAATATCAGGTTTTCTTCCATAGGGAAATCAACGCCTACTTACCTCAAATAACTACTGATTTACAAGATTCCAATTCGGTTTTGAAACTTTTTAACCTTCTTATAACAAACCTTACCACTTTTTTTTACATCACCTCCTCAAAAGGTGAAAGTGGCGCATTGTAGTGCTGGGGCCCCTTGGTTTAACACCTCTTGCAAACAAGCAAGATCCCTTCTTCGTTCCATCTATAATGAATACAAAAACTCTAATGCCCAGGCTCTACCATCCTCCTATTTACAAGCCAAAAGAGCATACAAACAGACTTTAAAGCTGGCCAAACGCGAGTGGTATCAAAAACGTTGGCGAGCCTTGATTGCGGCCTCGAGATCCCGCAGACCACAGGAATTTTGGGCTCTGATAAACAAAAGAGGAAGGAAGTACCCACTGACGATTATCCCTGCGCCCACATGGGAACAATTCTTGAGTAAATATTTCTCCTTGGCAGAGGAATCCAACTCATCCACGGAACTCCGAGCCGACCATCTACCTTTGTGGCCCTCCACTGACCCAGACCTGATAATGGACTTGATATTAGATCTGAAAACGGGCAAAGCCCCCGGGCCGGATCTAGTCCCTGCTGAGGCTATTGTTGCGCAACCGAGGTGGTGGGCTGAAATTCTGGCCAAAGTCTTTGATGCAATTAATTCTACGGGGCTTATCCCTAGGTCATGGAAGGAGGCCGTGATCGTGCCAGTCCATAAAAAGGGTCCCCCTGCTGACCCGGAGAACTATCGGAACATCAGCCTTTTGTCTATCATCGGGAAAATCTATGCAAAATTTTTGCTGTCTAAGCTGTCCCATTGGGCAAACGACTCAAATTTGATTGGCCATGAGCAAGCGGGCTTTAGGAACAATTACTCGACCTCTGACCATATGGTAATCATGCATCATCTTGCCAGAAAATATTCTGCCCCGAGTCGGGGGCGCCTATGTGTCGCTTTTATTGACCTAAAGGCTGCCTTCGACAGTATCCCAAGAAATTGCCTATGGAAGAAATTAGAGAGATGGGGCATAGATAGAAGGCTGTTATGGCTTATAACCCAATTACACCATGGGTCGTCGGCTAGAGTGAGACTCACACCGGCGGGAAACCTATCCAACGAGGTCCCAATAAATAGAGGTGTGCGCCAAGGCTGCATTTTGGCCCCACTCCTCTTCAACCTGTTTATTAGCGATATGAAACTCTTTCTGAACGAGTCTCAAGCCAACATTCATGCCCCCCGCCTAGCTGATTTTCGCTGCCCTTTGCTCCTATATGCCGACGATGCAGCGATCCTTTCCTACTCTAGAGTTGGTTTATGCAGAGCTCTAAAGATTTTTGCGGCTTATTGCAAACTTAACCATCTGACAATTAATCATGGGAAATCTAAAGTCCTGGTCTTTACCAGGTCTCGGAAAACTTACAGCTGGAAGTTAGATGGAGTCCAATTAGAACAGGTTTTCAAATTTAAATACCTGGGAGTCTTTTTTCATTACAATCTAAGCTGGAAGCCACAGATACAGTATTTACTAAACAAAGGGAAAACAAAACTTTATACTCTACTCCAATTTTTTGCGGCCGACGGAGCCTCTCACATCCCTTCTGCATTGAAGGTATACCACGCAAAAGTGGTTTCCACCCTCTGTTATGCTGCCCCGCTCTGGGCCCCAGGGTCCAATTTAACATCACTGGGGACATTGCAGAATCAGTTTCTCCGTCGCCTTCTGAAACTCCCCATGTGTGTGAGCAACACAGCCATACGTCTGGAGTTAAGGATTGCATCATTGGAGACTGTCATCTGGAAGCGAGTCTTTGGCTATTGGCTGTCCAGCTGGCATAGGCTTCCCGACCATTACCTTTTTCAGTGCCTCTGGCGGGACGTCTTTGTCAATCCGTGGGTAGGAAAAATCCATGCCAAACTTCTGAGCATCGGAATTTCCCCAGCGGACTCCTTAAAGATGAACTTACGCTCAGCCAAAAGCCTTATTGAGCAAAGATTAGCGGACATTGAAAATCAACACAACCTCGCCAGGGGTGGGGGTGTCTGCTCCCCCAGGTATCACGGAATAACCCCACCACTTGGCCTTCCATCATACATGTCATCTCTTTCACCAGTACCACACCGACTTGCATTTATTCGTGCAAGGTTCAATGTCCTTCCATCGAACCTGCTGAACCACAGATTTTCCAAGGGTTTGGTGTCTCCGCTATGCGTGTGTGACGGGGAAACTGTTGAATCTCTTCCACATATAATGTTCAACTGTCCCCTACATAGCATAGCCAGGGCTAAATTCCTGGGTCCTGCTTTACTGCGCTTGGTTGGCAGGCCTGTTGAGTCACACGCCGCACTGCTTTTGCAGGCTACAGATCCTTCTGTAACTCTGCAGGTGGCGAGATTTTTGAATGCGGTTATCTCACACTCAAAAACCACCAAAAAACAACAACAACATCAAAACTAATCGGACTGTTATGATGAGAGTGCATGTCGGAGTTCGTCTTCAGTTTTCCTTTTCTGTGATCCATCCCTTGGAGCTCTCCTGGCCCCAAGCTGTCACTTGGCTCTGCTCAATGACCCACCCTTGCATCGTGGTGTGCACCTTCTGTTGTCGGATATATCTGTTTTTATGTCTTTGTGTTTTTATGTTTGTACATAATTTATGGGCTAATAGCCGTAAATAAAATTTAAAAAAAAAATAAAAAAGCCCCAAGCCAGGTTCTGTGTTTGCACACATGATTTGCAGTGAGCCAAGGGCTGAATTGCTGCTGTTGTTTATAGCCCAGAACAGCAGGTGTAGGCGAAAGGTCTAAAGTTAGACAACCAGGTCTTGGTCAAGGCATCCGCTGACCAGCAGGCCATAGAGAAGAGGAACGTCAGCATTTCAACTTTGAGCCCAAAGTTTGGCTTTTGCTATTTTTGGACACCCTTGGTCATGAGCCAAGTGTGATTCTCGAACTTTGAATGCTGACTTTGCCAAATCCATACAGGCCCTTTTCATCTCTCATGCTCAGCAAGTAGCAGCCACAGCTCAGGAGAGGATTTTTCATTTGCTCCTTTTCCATGGGGTGGGGAAAACTCAATACTTTTAATCTTGTCTTATTTTTATGCAAATTGGGTGGTCCAAAACAAGGAGAGTTATATCTGCACCCTCTCTTTAGCACAGATGGCCTGCAGGAGAATTTCCTGTCCTTAAAAGTAAAACTGAACTTTTTTGGGAAGGCATTGTCTGCCACGTTTGCAGTTGAAGGCAGAGCTTGGGGGGCAGGAATGTTCAGCAGAGGGCAACCAAAATTATCAAGGGGCTGGAGCAACTCCCAGATGAGAAGCTAAAACATTTGGGGCTTTCTAGTTTAGGGGGGAAATGAGTAAGGGAGGACACGGTCAGGGGTACACACATAGTGTAGAGAAAGTGGAATGCGGCAAGTTTTTCATCCCTCCATAATTCCAGAACCCAATGGGGCCATCCAATTGTGGGTTACTGGGTGGTTGTTGTTTTTATTTTGATTACAGTCGTACCTTGGAAGTTGAATGGAATCAGTTCCGGGAGCCAAAATGTTCAAGAACTAAGCTGTTTGAAAATGAAGGTACAAGAGCAAAAAAAGAGGACAGCCTGAGGCACTGCCAGCCCGAGCTGGGAAAAGAGGTGGGCGGGGTCACCACTGCCATGCCCCTTTCCCCAGCTCGGGCTGGCAGGGGCCATGACGGGCAGAGCAGCCCAATCCCGAGCCACCTGAGCCCGAGACCCCAACAACTCCCCCTCAACCTGGACATTTCCTTTAAAATGTAAAAAATCGCCCAGATAGGCATGTTGGTCCCCCAAAAGAGGACAGGTCCGGGTTTCCCCAGACATATGGCAACCCTAAATTGTGGTGGAAGATGACCCTGAAAATACTGGCAAAGCCTTGTGTGGTACGGCATGGAAAGGGGAACTAGAATAAAGGACTGAAGGGGCTGCATTAGTGAGGTTGTTAGAGCAAGTTTCCTTGGAATGAGGCTCAGCGGAGACTGTGGTGTCTTTATGATATATGGTTTATTCACACACATATACAACCTGAGCCGAAGATGGAGAGGCTCACAGCATTAACGCCCCAGAAGGTCTTGCTTCTTCCAGTTACAGCCTTCGAATCAAGAAGAAATCAGGCATGCCACTCTCTCTGTGACTTCTGCCAACTTCCAGCCCAGCTCTCTCACACAACTCTGACCTTTTCCTTTCTCATTCACAGCCAGGCGAGGGAGGAGGCCCACCCTCATTTGCCCTCTGGCACAGAGCAACCACAAGGTACATAGGTGGCAACTATGACCCTTGCTTGGTTAATTCAACAATGGAATCGTCCATTAGATTTTCACCCTTGCAGACTAGCTCCCAAAGTCACAAGGCTGAGGGACTAGGCAAGACCAAGGCTATTTCAAAACCAGTTTTTAGGTGCATTTGGCTTTGTGTTCTATAGCTTTTAGCCCAATATTGATTGATGGGGAATGGAGGCTTATTTTGGGATGGTTTGTGGTGCACAGCCCTGTCTTGTCTTGTCCTCGTGAGTGTGAGTGTGTTTCAAGGGCTTTTTGCTTGTTCACCGGGATCCTTCAGAAGGAAGAGACAAACGAGTAGTGGCATTTTAGGACAACATAACAAAAACTTATGCAGGCATAGCCTATTTCATCAGAAGCATGAAGGAGACTGAGGAGGTTGACTGATAGTTTGAGGTATTGGTTGAGGCTAAGGCACCTGTCAGGGAATCAGGAGCAGGAGCACTGGGGAGAGAGGATTGGGAGAGCGAAGGGGAAGGGGACCTAGGGTAGCTCTGACAGTATGCTCCGTCTCCCATAAAAACCTCGCAGCGTGAGTTGGTGCAGCGAGGGGCAAGACTTGGTGTTTTGCGAGCTCACGAAGATAGGCAAAGATGACTACAGAGAGCCAGGTGAAAGAACTGCAAGAAGCAGTCACGACGCTTTACGCAGAAGTAGCAGCATCCAGGAAAAGAGAAGAAGAAGAAGTAGCGCTCTGCCGGGATCTGCAGGCCAGGTGGGACCGTTGGGGGAAAGAGGGGCTGCCAGGACCCAAACCGGAGGGAGTTGGCCTCGGGAAGAGGGGGGGCAGCCTAGTAGCCCACTTCGATGGGAACCTGCAGCAATACCCTAACTTCAGAGCTGACGTGGTTTACGCGCTCAATTTGCTTCGGAAGGACTTTAGAGATGAGGAAGAGAAAGTGGGCTTCATAATCACTCATTTGCATGGGGAAGCAAAAGCGTGGCTGCGGAATTTGTGGCGCGAAGAAGACCCC
The DNA here is from genome assembly GCF_964270895.1 of Podarcis filfolensis. Lineage (NCBI taxonomy): Eukaryota > Metazoa > Chordata > Lepidosauria > Squamata > Lacertidae > Podarcis > Podarcis filfolensis. Next base: position 38,321,865 of record NC_139619.1, read on the forward strand.
GCCCTCAAAGATTCCGATGCATTTATCAGAGCTATGGACGCTTGCTTTAAATCTAAAGTAGATGTAGATGTTGCTCGGAGGGAAATGCATGGACTACAGCAAGGGAAAGCGACGGTGAGGCAATATCACTCACGCTTTTTTGCCTTATTGAACGTGCTGGGCTGGGAAAAGGACTCTATTGCTGTCAGAGACCTGTTCTGGGAGGGGCTAAGTGGAGAGGTGAAAGATGAGCTGGCAAGAGGGGAACGACCGCAAAGTACCCAAGAAGTTGCCCAGAGAGCGTTGGCGATTGGTGTGCGCCTGGAAGGACGCCCTTGGAGCAGGGAGGAAGGACGTAAGGCAAGCAGCCCAGCCAGGACAACCCCTTTCTTTCCCAGAGAGGCGGGGCGGGCGCTGTCCATGCCTCCTTTGGGAAGGGGAGAAGAGCCGATGGAGATTGGCGGTGCCAGGGCTCAGACTGCCAGCAGAGCCCAAACACCGGGAGCAGTCAAGGCGAAGGCTCCTAGAGGGACCAGGAAGTGCTACATCTGTGACAGTGCTCAGCACATGGCCAAAGAGTGTCCCCAGAGGCTCCAGAAGCACACTGCAGCCTCAGCAACAGTAAAGGGAACAAGTCAGCAGCCGAAACAGCTGCAGGGGGAAGAAGAAGCCTGGTTGGAAACAGAGCCACTGGGGCCCAACCAGGCAAGTCAGTGAAGCAGTCCCCAGAGATTTTACAGCCCACAGACCCCCTCCCACCCAAACCAGTGGTGCAACTCACCGCATCGCTCCAGCTGCCCAATGGGCTCACCCTGGAAGTCCCAATCACCATTGACTCTGGGAGCAACGCAGACTTTGTAGGAGTGGACTTCATCAAGCAACATCGCATAGCACTCCTACCAGCCACGATGCCCCTAAACGTCGTCACGGTCGATGGCAGGAAGCTACTGGGAGGAGAGGTGGTACAGCAAACACCACCGATGGAGATGCAAATTGGAAACCACCGCGAAGTCATCAGCTTCAACGTCACCCACCTGTCAGACACGCCCATAGTGTTGGGTATGAGTTGGCTGGATAGGCACAGCCCGGCATTAGCATGGTACCAGCGGCAATTGACCTTCTGCTCCTCCTACTGCGCAGAACACTGCATTCAGACCCGCCAGGAGGAGGAGGGGCAAGAGGATGAACCACAGTTACACCTAGGCATGGTGCAAGCGGTACCCAACAAGTACAAGGAGTTTTTGGAGGTCTTCTGCGAGAGGGAAGCGGATAACCTGCCTCCCCACAGGCCTTACGACTGCAAGATTGACCTCCTGCCGGGAGCGACGCTGCCGACTGGGAAACTGTATTCCATGTCTGAAGACGAACTGCAAGAACTCAAGGAGTTCATAGATCACAACTTGAAGCGGGGGTTCATCCAAGAATCTAAAGCAGTGGGGGGCAGTCCCGTGTTTTTCGTGAAGAAGAAGGACACGCCCCAACGCAGGCTCATAGTTGATTATAGGATCATAAATTCCAAAACAAAGCCCGCAGCATTCCCCATGCCCAAGATCGACGACCTGCTCGCGACGGTGAGGAAGGGACGGATCTTCACCAAGTTGGATCTACGAGGGGCGTACAACCTTATACGCATGCGGGAGGGCGATGAGTGGAAGACGGCCATGTTTACACCTTTAGGCACCTATGAATATCGCGTAATGCCTTTTGGTCTGCAAAATGGCTCCCATACCTTCCAAGCTTTCATGCATCACGTGTTAGCGGGACTCCTCTACAAGAAGTGCGTTTGCTTCCTGGACGACATCCTGGTCTTCTCGGAATCGCAGGAGGCTCACGAGAGGGACGTCAAGGAGGTCCTGCAGAGGCTACGGGAGCACAGACTTTACGCCAAATTAGAGAAGTGCCAGTTCGACATGACGGAGGTGGATTTCCTGGGCTACAAGCTGTCCGACAAGGGACTCGCCATGGACAGCACCAAGGTCCGCGCGGTGTTGGACTGGAAGAGCCCGCGCAATCGGAAGGAGGTCCAGAAGTTCGTCGGCTTCGCCAACTTTTATCGCAAGTTCATCAAAGGGTTCGCGAAGGAGACGGCGGCCATCACGGACACCCTCAGTTCCAAGAAGAAGAAGTTCACCTGGACGGACCAGGCGGAGCAGTCCTTTCGGAGACTCAAGCGTCTCTTCGCGTCCGAAGAACAGCTGCTACATGTAAACCCCAGCAGACCAATGAGGGTTGAGACGGACGCCTCGGACAGAGTGGTGGGGGCCGTCCTGTTGCAGCAAGATCCGCAAGGGGAATGGAGGCCATGCGCATTCTACTCCAGGAAACTCAGCAAGGCGGAACAGAACTACACCATCTGGGACAGGGAGTTGCTGGCCATTCATGCAGCTTTCAAGGCGTGGCGGCACTTCCTCGTCGGAGCCAGACACACAGTGCAAGTCCGCACGGACCATAAGAACCTGGAGTACTGGCGCACGGCGCGGTTCCTGAACCAGAGACACATTCGCTGGGCGGAGTTCTTTGCGGATTTCGATTTCCGGATAGAATACATCCCGGGAGACAACAACGTCATGGCGGATGCACTATCCAGGAAGCCGCAGTCTCTCGAGGAAGCGGCGCCAGTGGCGGCCAAGCACATTTTCGCACCGAAAGCGTGGGCGTGCGCTTCAGCTGCCGTGGACCTGGACGCGGTGCGTCGAGCGCTGCAGACGGATTCGTTCGCACAATCCAAGATGGAGGAGGTGCGAAAAGGCACAGCGAAGGACGACGAGTTCCAGATACGAGACGGACTGCTCATCCGCAGAGGGGCTCTCTACGTGCCCGGAGACGACCTCCGCGCGAAAGTCTTGCAGCAGCTACACGACGCGCCCAGCGCTGGGCACTTCAGCAAGGACAAGACGGCGGAATTAGTAACCAGAGACTTTTGGTGGCCCAAGGTGAGGGGAGAAGTCGCGGATTACGTCTCCAGGTGTGACACCTGCCAAAGGGCCAAGCCAGTACACAGGAAGCCGGCGGGTCTACTAGAACCCCTACAGACGCCGCTCGAACCGTGGGAGAAAGTGGCCCTGGACTTTGTCACAGATCTGCCCAGCTCGCGAGGCAAAACAGCGGTGCTCGTGGTCGTAGACATGTTCACCAAGATGGCGCACTTTATTCCGTGCGCGAAGGTGGCCACAGTGGAACAGACCGCCAAGCTGTTCATAAACCACGTGTTCAAAGCTCACGGCTTGCCGCGGTCCATCCTGTCCGACCGGGGTCGCCAATTCGTCTCGAGCTTCTGGCAGAAGCTGCTGGGCATCCTGAACGTCAAGATCAACTTAGCGTCGGCACGACACCCGCAGACCAACGGACAAGCGGAGAGGGTCAACGCCATCATGCAGCAGTACCTGCGATGCTACGCCAATCAACAACCCTCGACCTGGGTGGACTACCTACCGCTGGCCGAGTTTGCCTACAACAACACGAAGCACGGGTCTACAGGAGTGACACCGTTCTTCGCCAATAATGGGCGGCATCCCAGAACTTTCCCGGGGTTAGAGACGAAGGGGGAGGGGGAGCCAAGGGGAGCAGAGCACTTAGCAGCAGAGTTACAGGAGGTCCACGAGCAACTCCGAAGGCAATTGGAACTGGCGAAACACGCCTACAAAATGCAGGCAGACAAGCACAGGAGGGTCGGGGAGGACATCCAGGTGGGGGACTGGGTCTGGTTAGCAGCCCAGGCAGTGCCGGCCAGGACGCTAGCTAAGAGGAAGCTCAAGCACAAGCAGCTGGGACCTTACCAGGTCGCGGCGCAAATCAATCCAGTGGCCTTCCGGTTGACACTCCCGGAGGGCTCCAGAATGCACCCAGTCTTTCATAGGTCAGTGCTCACACCCTACAGGGAACCCCACAGGTTTCAGGCGACAGGGAACGCGCCAGACCCACTTAACGAATCTCCGAAGAGGGAGGGGTCACGGAGGGCGACGCCACTCAACGAGGTCACGGAGATTTTGGATTCGAGGTGGGGGGAAGAGGGGGTGGAATACCTCCTCGCCAGGGAAGGTACCCCAGCCAGTGCCAACAGGTGGGTACCGTGGTATGCCGTGGAGGAGCACTATCTTAAAGACGAGTTCCATGCACTCTTCCCACACAGACCTATGCCGGCAGAGTATTTCGACGACTGGCTCTTCACACCCACACTGTCAGCCAGTACATTCCAGGGTTTTTCATCAGCTGAAGAGACGACGCCGGACACTAGCTCCTCGGAGGGGTCTCTCTCGGGGTTTGCCACAGACCGCTCCTATTGGTGGGACACTCAACCGGAGGTGGGGTGGCGCAGGGAGCTGCTGCGGGGACCTTTGCAAGCAGTCTCACCAGAGGTACCCGGGGGAGGGGAGGACATGGACGTGTTGGGGGAGGATCCTGGATTTGAGCACATCAGCAGAGAGATGGAAGCAGAGGAAATCGACGTCGACGAGCCTGTTGCAGTTGGGCCGGATCCAGTGGACCGGCTACACACCAGGGGGGAAGAATGGTATCCCGCACTCACACCCACAGGACTGGAGCACCCGGAACCCACACCCGAAGAGGGGGAGGGGGGAAGGGGGGGCTTCGAGGGGGGGATGGATGTCAGGGAATCAGGAGCAGGAGCACTGGGGAGAGAGGATTGGGAGAGCGAAGGGGAAGAATCCGAGGGCAGCGTAGGGGAGTATGACAGTGGCCCGAGAGATTCCATGAGCTTCTCCAGCGAATCAGAAGATTCCCAGAAGGGGGCGCCGATGGTCAGGGCAAGGGGGGTCCCAGGGGGGACGCACCAGAAACAAGGAGCCAGAGGGGAACCCCAAAGCAGCAGTGGAGGATCGGGACCAGTTTCCCCACCAGAGCGTAGTGGGGGGGAAGAGTCACATGTGTCAGGGGCAGTGTCTCCTCCAGAGAGGGAGTCAGGGCTGACCACGCCTCCAACGGAGGGGAGGTCAGTTGCAGCTAGCCCCCCCCGAAGGGGGAAGCAGTGACAGCAGCAGTGGAACGGTCAGGAGGAAAGCTGCTGGCTGGGCGCGCGCGCCAAGTTCAAATGTGCAGGCGCGCGGAACAGCAGGAGACCCGGATGGGGAACCAGCTCCTAAAGCCCGCCGGAGGGAGGGAGAAGGCTCAGGGGAATCAGTGGGAGAAGAGGCTAGAAAGGGCGGAACCCCGGCGGGCAGGTGGACCCAGAGGAGGAAGGAGCAGCGGAGAAGGTGGAGCAAAGCTAGAATCTTAAATTGGTGTCAAGGGGGAGGAGACTCAGACGGAGCATCAGCGGTCTGACACTTGAGACGTGGAGCTGCGCGCTGCGGCTCTGGAAGTGAAACTGAACTTCAATAAAGGCTTTTATACTTAACAACGAAGCAGCGTTGGTCCTTTGTGAGCTGGGACCTAGGGTAGCTCTGACAGCACCTGAAAAATCCTATCACCCCTTATATACCCAATTGATGGCTCTGCTCTGCAGATGACGGCTTCCTGCAGGTACCATCTGTAGGATGTAAAACACTGGAGCAGTCAATGACAACATTCCTAGAGTGTACATGTTAGAACATGGGGAGGGATGTCAGTCCAGCAAGCAGGTAAACTTCCTGGGGACGGACTTCCTCCGCATGTGACCAGAGGTGGGTGTGGCCTCACCTGTGCAGGTAAATGATAAAAGCACAGGGCAGGCAGCCATTCTCTCTCTCTCTCATCTCCATCTTTCAAAGAAGCAGGATGCCCTCTTGGCTCTCAGCCCAGAGAGGAGGAAAGGACTATCTTGCTATAAGGTAGATTCTAAATGTATTTTACCTTTTTAAGCCTGTCTGCCTTCTGGGATCATATTGTGAACAGAACGTGAGTAAACTCTTTTATACTTTTCTAAAGACTGTGTTGTGTCTTGCATTTTAAGAGGGAACAAAAGGGGAAATTACCAGAGTAATTATTATAGAAGTTCTAGCGAACCTGTGCACACGTTACCGTTGCGAACTTAAAGGGGAATGTTATAAACTCTGCTGATATTTTGGGAACTTGTTAGCACAAGTTGGATAGGGATATAATTAGTCAATATATCATCTCCTGCACCCCTGAACATTCCCACAAAGGGTTATGGGCCCAGTATTGCATATTTCTGCGTATTTATGAAGGATTGCATTGGATTGTAATTTTGAGTTGAGTAGTATTTTTCTGAGTTAACTTCCTGGTAAGCACATGGTCCTTTGTTCCATAGTGCAGTGGGGATTAAACAACCCTCCCCTTCCCTCAGAGTTCACAGTGACCCAAGGCAGTGAAGAATTGTTTTGCATTTTGAGATTTTTGAGATTTTGATATTTTGAGAAATTTTAAAATTTTGAAGAATTTTCAAATTTCGGATTTTGAGATGTGTTGTGCTAGGAGGAGTGTGGCAAGGCGGTACTCCCAATCCCCTTGCGTCATGCGGCGATGGGTGTCCTTGGTGGTCCGCACCATGTGTTCTGCTTGGGCATTGGTGGCAGGGTGGAATGGCGCCGAACGGATGTGGCGGATGGCGTTCTGCGCTGTGAAGGTTTGGAATTCTCCTGACGTAAATGCAGTCCCGTTGTCTGAGACGAGAGTGTCAGGGAGCCCGTGGGTTGCAAACAGCCTGCGTAGTACCCGGATGGCTGCGGACGTAGAAGTGGACGGTACCAGTGCGACTTCCAGCCATTTGGTGTAGGAGTCCACCACTATGAAGAATGTTTTCCCCTGAAAGGGGCCAGCGAAGTCCACATGCAGGCGTGACCATGGTGCTGGGGCGGACTCCCAGGACTGGACTGGGGCCCTTGGGGGATCTGGGTGGGATTCTTGGCAGGCCTGGCAGTGTTTGACCCAGGCCTCTATCTCTCCGTCGATCCCCGGCCACCACACATAACTCCTGGCAAGGGCCTTCATTCTTACTACCCCTGGGTGTGTCTCGTGTAGGGCTGTGAGGACCCTTTTGCGGAGGGGCTGGGGAACAACGACCCTGCTTCCCCATAACAGGCACCCCTTGTGGGCTGACAGTTCATGTTTGCGGGTTGTGTAGCCGGCGAATTCTGGCCCGGGGCTGCTGCTGGGCCATCCCCTCCACACCCAGTCCAGGACCCGGGAGATGACCCTATCTTTCTTGGAATGGTGTGCAACTTCTTGTGCCTGAATGGGGCGGTCGGGAAGCAGCTCCAGGCTCATAACCTCTTGTGCAGGTGCTGGGTCGGGGCCTGTTTCCGGTACTGGTAGCCTGCTGAGGGCGTCCGCATGGCCCATCGCCTTCCCAGGGAGGTGAATCAGTGCATACCAGTAGCTGGCAAGGAAAATTGACCACCTGAGGACGCGAGGAGAAAGCACTTGGGGGGGTCTGCTTTTTGGGGGCAAACAAGCCAAGCAACGGCTTGTGGTCAGTCACCACGGTGAAGGGCCGCCCGTACAAGAAATCATGGAATTTTTTTACTCCCTTCACGATTGCCAGACCCTCCTTGTCGATTTGCGAGTAGTTCCACTCTGTTGTGTTGAGTTTCTGGGGAAAGTATGCCACCGGTACCTCTCTTCCATCTGGGAGTTGGTGTCCCAGGACAGCGCCAATGCCATAGGGCGAGGCGTCGCATGCTAGCACCACCGGCAGCCTCTCGTCGAAGTGTGCCAAGACCGAGTTTGAGACAAGCAAGTCCTTGACTGCCTGGAATGCGGCCTCCTGGCGCTGGCCCCACACCCAAGGGGCCCGCTTGTCCAGGAGTCTGTGTAGGGGCTCCGCTACCGCCGCCTTGTGGGGAAGGAAGGAATGGTAAAAGTTCAATAGTCCCAAGAAGGCCTGAAGTTCAGTCTTGTTCTTGGGCGCTGGGGCATCACAAATGGCCCGTACCTTGTCCCCAGTCGGGTGGACCCCTTCTGCGTCCACCATAAATCCCAGAAAGTCCACCTGAGGCACTCCTAGTAGACATTTTTCCCACTTCACCTTGAGACCCGCCGTCTGGAAACGGTGCAGAACGGTGCGGAGGCGGTCCTCAAACTCCTCTGGTGTGGGCCCGGCAATCAACACATCATCGAAGAAGGGGGTGACGCCAGGAATCCCTTTAAGGAGAGAGTCCATTAGTTTCTGGAATATGCCTGGTGCCACGCTGACACCGAATTGCAGCCGCTTTACCCTGAACGCTCCTCTGTGCGTCACAATCGTCTGTGCCTCTGCTGTGGCCTCATCTACTGGCAGCTGTTGATATGCTTGGGCCACGTCCAGCTTGCCAAAAATTTTCGACCCAGCCAGGGTAGCAAGGACATGGCTGACCACTGGCACTGGGTATGCATGGGCCGTGAGGGCCTTGTTTATGGTACATTTGTAGTCTGCGCAGATGCGGACCGAACCATTAGGCTTGACGGGTGTGACGATTGGGGTTTCCCAGGGGGCATTAGGCACCGGCTCCAGCACTCCTTGCTCCACGAGTCGGTCCAATTCCTCGTCTATACGGGGTTTCAGGGCACACGGGACCCGGCGGGCCTTGAGCCTGACTGGTCGTACTGCGGGGTCAAGCTGTAGAGCAATGGGGGGGCCCGTATACTGTCCCAATTTCCCATCAAAACCCCCCAGAAATTCCTTGCATATGGCGTCCACGTCCACTTGTAAGCTCGTGTGGCTCACCCCGGTGATGGCTAGCCCCAGTGGTCCAAACCATGCCAATCCCAGTAAGCTAATGTAGGGGCCCTTGACCACAAGCAAGTCCAGTTGCCGCGTCCGCCCTCGGTATTGCACCCTGAAGGTCCCCACCCCCATTGTGGGGACCTTACGTTTCTGGAAGTCCCGGAGGGTGAATGGGGCTGGCCTGAGTTTGGGACCCCCAGTAGGACACAGTTTCCTTAAGGTCCTTGCCGAGATTATGGATAGAGTTGAACCCGTGTCAAGCTCCATGCGGCATGGGGCCCCCTCTATCTGTACCTCTACATAAATTTTCTCTATGTTGGGATGGGGCAACTGGTATACCTGGAAGTCCGTGAGCTCCGTCGAGTTGCCTTGGTGTGTTGGGCCCCGGGACCTGGGGCTCTTGGATTGGTCATCTGATGCCTGGCGTCGGGTGGGCCGAGCTCGACACACCCGGGCGATGTGTCCTGATTTTCTGCACTGCCTGCACTCTGCGTTGCGGAAACGGCAGGTCCTCCTCTCGTGACTTTCCCCCAGCTTGCGCAGTTCCCTCCTTCTCGTCGAGGCAGCTGTGGTATGTGGGCTGCTTGAGTGCGCTGCTGTACTCGGTGCACCTCCTCCTTGTCAGATCCTGAGTCGTCGGTGAGGTCTTTGTGGTGGACCCTCGGTTGGGACGGCAGGCTCGGCCGTGCCTCTTGCGTCGACCTCTCGGCAGCTTCCGTTGCCAGGGCCTCCTCCAGAGCGACCTGGAACGTTAGGTCCTTCTTAGCGTAGAGGCGTCGTTGCAGCTTCTCATCCTTCAGGCCACCGAGGAGGCGGTCACGAAGCATGTTCTCCAGCTCTGAGAAGTTGCAGAACCGGGCGGCTTGGCGGAGAGAGGTCACAAACCCAGTTATGGTTTCCCCAGGGGCTTGCCGCTTTGCGTAGAAGGCATTTCGACGAGCCACCACTGAGGGCTGCGGCGAAAAGTGCCCCTTCAGCTGTTCCATTATTGTTTTGTATGGAACAGTAGCGACGTCTTCAGGTGCAATGAGAGCCCGGGCGATTTCAAACGTCTCCTCTCTGCAGATGCTGAAGAATATTGCCCTCTTCTTGGCGTCTTCTTCATCGGTGACCCCTTTGGCTTCTAGGAGGAAGGTGAAACGGGAGGCATACGCTTCCCAGTCTCCAGATGCTGGGTTGAACGGCGAGAAGCTGCTGTTGGTTGCCATTCTGAGCTCCTTGTGTCCCAGAGCTGAAGCCTGGATACACGGTGCGAGGCAGCAGTGCGGCAGGTGGCGGTGCTGCGGTGCTGTGTGTGGCAGTCAGCTCAGCGGGATCCCACCTTCGTCGCCAGTGAAATATACTCAGAGTCGCAAAGTGATTTCATGCTCTTTATTCAGCTCATAGTGGTGAGGAGGAATGAATGAATGAATGTCCCCTCAAAGTATCTGCTTTATATACATTATTTACACAATGGGCTGCACATGACTGGCTAATTCCGGAATTCTACTGTAAGCCAATCAAGTTGTGGATTCACTTCTATCTGGAGCATGATTGGGTGGTTCCTGCCAACCAATCATACTGCTGCATTGTTCTAGGACCAATCAGACTGCTGCATTCTGAATCCTATTGTTCTAGGACCAATCAGACTGCTGCCTTTTGGATCCTATTGTTCTAGGACCAATCAGACTGCTGCAGTTTGGATCCTATTCAACTCAGTACATAACAGATGCAAAGCTAGGAATGCCTGTGCTGAATGAACACAATTTCATACACTGGAAGCAGAGCTTGATAGCATGTTTAGATTATAAGCACATTTTGGAAGCTTTAAACCCTCAACCTACAGGATCATCTGAGGAAGCTCTAGCCAAGATAAGTGCTTGGAAACGCATGAACAGAGAAGCTAGACACATAATTTTGAGTGGACTTCATGATGAGCAGCTATCATTAATAAATAGTACAGATGATGCGTCTCAAATCTTAAGAGATATTGAGCGCGTGTATGGAGAATCTAGCATAAACTGCTTCAGAAACTTGGTGTGTAAATTAACCAGATTGAGGATGAATTCAAAAGAGGAATTCACAGAGCACATCAACAAGTTTACTGAGATTATTCAAAGAATTGATCTGACTCCCAAAGCTTTTGATGAAGATACAAAGATAGCATTTTTGTTATCATCACTTGGACCACGCTTTAGCGCATTTATAAGTTTGATGGACCATAGACAAGGTCTGACTTTTAAAGACTTGATTGGTTATTTAAAAGAAGAATGCAGAGATAGAGCTGAATCTCCAGTGAGAAATACTAGAAGCAAGGACAGTAGTTATGCATCTAGGCAATTTACAAAGTCGAAAGAGATGCCTAAGAAGGTGATTTGTTTCAATTGTAACAAAGAAGGACACATTGCAAAGAATTGCAGGGCTCCTAAAGCAAAGAAACCCCACCCCTTTCAGCCAAAAGGGGAAAAGAAGGGGAAATGTGAATGCACATGGTTACTGCAAGAAAGGAATTTAACTGTCCAGAATCGTGAAAGTAAACGTAATAAATGGATTTTAGATTCAGGTGCCAGTTCGCATTTTTCATATAAAAAGGACTATTTTAATGAGATAAATGAGATAAATGATGAAGAAGGATCTGAAATTGAGATTGCAGATGGCAACATTGCTAAAGCAAAAGGTGCAGGTTCCATGAGTCTGAAATGCAATGTAAACCATGAATCCATTGAGAACAATGCACTCCTCTCCTGCACCCCTGAACATTCCCACACCATCTTATCGGGGGTCCCTTCTCTGCTATCTTTTCAATGCCTACTTCCTCTTCCTCTTTCAAGAAGCCTTCTAAGGAGAGATTTTTTTTAGTCTGCTTCTGTGTAGGAACTGTTTTTGGATGTTTTGGTTGTTTAACTGTTGTGTCTTTGCTGCCCTGGACTCCTTTGGGAGGAAGGGTGGGATATAAGGATGCCGAGTAGTGCCTCCTGCCCATACCTGAAGGTTTTGTGGAGGCGCCATAGCCTCAGTGTGTCAGCACCTGCATTGCATGCAGAAGGTCCCAGGTGCAGTCCCTAGCACCTGCAGTTAGAAGCTCAGTGTAGGTAGGAGCCTCTCTCTGCCCAAGACCTTGGAGAGCTTCTGCCACTCAGGCTGGAAGTGGGCAATACTGGGCTAAATGGATCAATCAGGTTTAGGATCAGGGACTTGCTTCTCTTAAATGAGCTACCTTCCCAGGTGGATGAGCCCCACTGCTCGTCACTTCCCTCTACAGCACGGGCAGAAACCACCTTCTTGACTGTTGGACCCCCTAGTGGTCTCATCTGCTCAATTGTCCGGAGCCTGGCTGTCAGGGCTGATTCAGCTGCAGTTCAGCATCAAAACTCAGAGATGAGCAGTAAGGTGGACTCTTTCTTCAGAGAGACAAAACCCGACAGAGAAACTCCACAGGCAGGACTAGCCCCAGTTGCCAGAACGGAGGATCTTAGCCTCCTCCTAAGGTAGGGCTATCAGACATCAACAGCTTCTGGGCCTTCCTTTAAGAAGCTCAACAATTTTGGGGTCTTCCTAAAAATAGCTCCACAGCTTTCGGGGTGTCTTGTTTTCTACTTTTAGAAATATGGCATCCCTATCCTAAGGCTCCTCCCCAGTCGGCTGACTTCCCAACAGTTGTGGAGGGGCTCTCTGTGCCTTTTGTTCTGCTACATGTAATGCCTCCCTTGTTCCTATGGACAGAGGAGGAGGGGAGAAGGGAACAGTGGACATGGCAGGTGCCTGGGGATCTGTTGCAGCCTCAGCCTCCACCTCCTCCTCCTCCTCCTCCTCCTCAGCTGCCTCAGTCTCCCTTAAACCTGTTGCTTGTTTAGCCTCCAAGCCATCTGCTCCCCCTTCTTCTTCTGACCTGTCTCCTGCATCCCACCAGCAGTCTCCTGGCTTGTTGCCCTGTTGAGAAAAAATAGAATTCTTTTTAGGTGGGAATTTCCTCAAGGCCTATCCTTTAAATATAAAGGAAGAAAGATAAAAATAAGATCAGTCAATGAAAAAGATAGGTTTCTGAAAGACCACAAAGAAGATCTACAGAAAGAAGTGGAATATGGAGAAGAGCCAAGAGCACTGGAAAAAGGAATACTGGATATAGCAAATTTATCTTTTGGATTATACGGCCCAGAGAAAGAGACACAGTTGACAGAACAAGAACAGACACTTGGTGCACTCGGAGGTAAAGCGAAGTAACCCCATCATGGCTCTGCAACTTTTAAGTTGGAATTGTAACGGTCTTAACTCTCCTCGGAAGAGAAAAAGTGTTTTTCATTTATTAAAAAAGGAGCAATTGGACTTGATTTGTCTACAAGAAACTCATGTAACAAGGTTACACAGGAAATTACTTATCAATAAGAGATTGGGACAGGAGTTTATCTCATCTGATAAAGTTAAAAAAAGAGGAGTTGTGATATATGCAAAAGAGAGACTATTACCGAAATTTATCTTTAAAGACGAACAAGGAAGATTCCTGGCAATTGAAATTCAAGTTCAAGGAGAGAAATTTTTGATCGTAGGAATTTATGCACCGAATGAGGGGAAATCTGAATTTTTTAAAAAGTTGCATGAGACATTATTGGACTATTTGGATTACAATCTGATTTTGATGGGGGATATGAATGGAGTTGTATCTACAAACATGGACAAGGCACAAAGACAGGTAGTTACCAAGGATGGTAGACTACCAAAAACTTTTTTTGAAATGACAGACAATATGGACTTAGTGGATATTTGGAGAACAAAGAACCGCTTGGGAAGAGAGGGAACCTTCTTTTCTGAAGCCATTATGACATGGACTAGAATTGACCAAATATGGGTAACTAGAGGAATGGCACCAAAGATAAAGAAAGTGGAAATCTGCCCAAAAACTTGCTCCGACCATAATGCTGTAAGGATGGAGATGAAGCAAATATCAACTGGCTCCTTCAGATGGAGGATGAATGACACCTTATTTGGAGATGAAGAAGTGTATAAAAAGGCCCAAAAAACCTTGAGAGACTATTTTGAAATAAATATGAACACCAATGTAGAAAAAAGAGTGATCTGGGACGCAAGCAAAGCTGTTATGAGAGGGTTTTTGATACAACAGAATGCAATAAAGAAGAGAAGTCAAAATGAGAAGAAAGATAAAATTTTGGAGAAAATAAAAGAAAGTGAGAAGAAATTGAGGGCAAAACCAAAGTCACAGGAGATATTGAGAGAAATAAAACTATATCAAGTACAATATATGGAAATGATGAATCAGGAAATAGAATGGAAAATTAAACAAATGAGACAAAAAACATTTGAATCAGCTAATAAATGTGGGAAATTGCTGGCCTGGCAAATGCAAAAAAGGCAAAAATTAAATACTATTACAAATTTAGAAGTGGAAGGAAAGAACATACATAATCCAAATGAAATTAGAAATTGCTTCCAGAGGTACTTTAAACAATTATACTCACAAGGGCCACAGAAAGAAATGGACATAGACCGATTTTTGAAGACAAATGGATTACAAAAAATCTCTCAAGAAAGTAAATTAATGTTGAACTATAAAATATCTGAACAGGAAGTAGAAGGTGCCATTCAAAATATGCAATTGGGCAAATCTCCAGGACCAGATGGGCTGACTTCTAGATATTATAGATCTTTGAGAGAGTGGTTAGTACAACCTTTGAAGGAAGTCTGCAACGAAATTCTGGAAGGGAAGAGGGCACGAGAGTCGTGGAAAGAGGCGTATATTACACTTATACCGATAACAGAGACTGAAAAGACCCAGCTTAAGAACTACCGCCCTATATCGTTACTTAATGTGGATTACAAAATTTTTGCTGACATTTTGGCCAAGAGATTGAAAAAAGTATTGATGGAAGAGATTCATAAAGACCAAGCGGGCTTTCTCCCGGGAAGACATTTGTCTGATAATTTGAGGAGCATAATTGATATTCTGGAAAAACTAGAAGTGAATATAAACACTAAAGCAGTTCTGATATTTGTGGACGCGGAGAAAGCCTTTGACAATATCTCTTGGATCTTTATGAAAAAGAACCTACATGGGATGGGGGTAGGCCAAGGTTTTGAAAATGGTATAGGTGCAATATATTCTGAACAAAAGGCTAAATTAATTGTAAGCAATGTGGTGACGGAAGAATTTAAGATAGAAAAAGGGACACGACAGGGGTGCCCAATCTCCCCATTGCTTTTTATATCGGTCCTGGAGGTTTTGCTGAATATGATTAGAAAGGACCAGTTGGTTAAAGGTATACAGGTCGGAGCCAAACAGTACAAATTGAGAGCATTTGCAGATGATTTAGTATTAACGTTACAGGAGCCAGAATCTAGTACTAAAAGGGTTTTAGAACTAATTCAAGAATTTGGTCAAGTGGCAGGATTTAAATTGAACAAGTCAAAAACTAAGGTTTTAGAGAAAAATTTAACACTGATTGAAAGAGAGAGGTTTCAGAATGAGACAGGTTTGACTGTGGTTAAGAAAGTGAAATACTTGGGGATTAATATGACAGCAAAAAATGGGAACTTATTTAAAGATAATTATGAAAAATGTTGGACGGAAGTGAAAAAAGACTTAGAAATTTGATCAAATTTGAAGCTTTCCTTGTTGGGTCGAATTGCAGCTATAAAGATGAATGTATTGCCTAGAATGCTGTTTTTGTTTCAAACATTGCAAATTGTGGACAAGATGGACTGTTTCAAGAAGTGGCAGAAAGATATCTCTAAATTTGTCTGGCAGGGCAAGAAGCCTAGAATAAAATTTAAGATATTGACTGATGCAAAGGAAAGGGGTGGATTTGCCCTGCCAGACTTTAAACTTTACTATGAATCAGCAGCATTTTGCTGGCTGAAAGACTAGCTACTTCTTGAGAACACAGACATTTTGGATTTAGAAGGTTTTAACAATGTTTTCGGGTGGCATGCATATGTGTGGTACGACAAGGTTAAAGCACATAAAGCATTTAAGAACCATATTGTCAGGAAAGCTTTGTTCAATGTTTGGACAAGATATAAGGATTTATTGGAAAATAAAACACCAAGGTGGCTGTCACCAATGGAAGCAAAGGCTCAGAAAAAGCTCAATATGGAGGCCAAATGGCCGAAATATTGGGAAATTTTGGAACAAGAGGGAGATAGACTAAAATTGCAGAGTTTTGAGAAACTAAAAAACAAAGTGCGAGATTGGCTTCATTATTATCAGATAATGGAGGCATATAATTTGCACAAGAAAATTGGCTTCCAGGTGGAAAAATCAAAATTAGAAACAGAACTGTTAGAACCCAAAACTAAGATTTTGTCAAGGATGTATAACTTGCTGTTGAAATGGAATACTCAGGATGAAACGGTGAAATCTGTTATGATTAAATGGGCACAAGATGTTGGACACAACATTATGTTTGCTGACTGGGATAAGAGAGTCTGTGTACTGGTCCAGTAAACGCTTCCGCTGCGCCACCAGCAACAGTTCTCTTTGCAGAGCATTAATTAAGTCCAGTGCAGAGATTCTTGTTGCAGTACAAGCTTCAAAGTCTCAGCAGCAAAGAAATAACGACACAGGGAAGCCTGTCTTCCCAAAGACCAGTTTATTGCAGAAAGATAACAGAAACACCTCCGGAGCTTTCAGACATTTTTGCTTCACGCCCCCCAGGCAGAGAAAACAAACACTCTTTATATACTGAGCAACTTAACAACTTAACGAGCTTGACTACTTAAAGTCACATGACATTGCTAACTTGCCAGCGTCTTAGGTTTCACACCTTAACACCCCCTCTCGCTGGCAATACAAAAACAAAATTACTTCAGACCCATTTCTTCACAAAAGTTTTCATGCCGCTGAAACCCAAGCGGTTTCGTAAAACCATCAGCTTGATTTTCATGACTGGGACAGTAATTTAATTTAACAATTCCTGCTTTTACCGTTTGACAAACATTTTGAAAGCGGATATCCAAATGTTTTGTACGACCTTTAAACTGCCCATTTTGTGCTAACTTAAGACACGGTTGATTATCACCCCATACAGTGATTGGAGTGATGGCCTTTTCATACATCTCTTGTGCCAAGCATTTGTAAAATTCTAGATCTCTACATAACTCAGATAAGGCACAGAACTCAGCTTCTGTTGACGACAAAGCAATCAGGTTCTGTTTCTTGGATCTCCACCCAATCAGAGAGTTACCAAATTTTATTACACAGCCAGACACTGATTTTCTATCTTTTAAATTTGCCCACTAAAATGGTGTTGGATTGGAAATAAGTGGTATTGGCAACAAAGTTAATAAGAATATGCAAAAATGAATTGATAATGGATGAAAATACTGAGTTATAAAATGTTAAGTTATAGAGATAAGATAAATGAAAGAGGGTAAGGATTTGCTGATTTGATTATTTAAATGGGAATACAAGAAGGGGAGGTGTGAGGAAGTCAAAGAAACAAGCAAATGAGTTTTATGTTATGAAAAATAATTGTTTTTAATTTTTCTTGTTTTTTTCTGTATGTTTTACTTATCTGTTTATTTTTTATCTTTTTTTATTATTATGTGTTTTTGTATATTTGTCTTTGTAAAATCTTAATAAATATTTATTAAAAAAAAAAAGCAGTCTCCTGGCTTGGAGCCTTCCCACTTTGATGCTTCCTGGGGGGAGGGGGGTTCCTTGGCTGTAGCCTCCCGCCATTCCTCCTCCTCTAGCCAGTACCCGACACTAGCTTTGTGTACAGGGGAAGCCCCTAACTCACTGAGGGTTTGAGACCCATCAACACCCCTCACCTGGTTAGCCCACCAGTTGAAGCCATTCCTGGGGTGTGGCTGCTGCTGCAGAGTGACAGAGAGTGGAGAGTTGAATGTGTGTAAAACCAGCCTCCCTTAGGAAAACAAAGTTTACATTCATCACTCCACCCACTTTCACCTGTGGCCCCTCCCACCACAGGCACATGGCCCCTGGAAGGCTTCCCAGAGGAGAATATGGCCCTTAAGACTGAAAAAGAGTCCCCAACTCCAAACTAGTGACGAACTGCCATTGATGGCTCCAGCTGGATGTTGAAATCTCCCTCTAAGCTCCTTCTCAAAAAATATATATATCCAAAATGTATAATTTATTATTAGAATGGGAATTAAAGGATGAAGAAGTAAAAGAAGTTATGATTAAATGGGCATGTGATATAGGATATGTAATTTGGCTGGACCAATGGGAGAAATTATGGAAATATGATATGAAATTCACGGCATGTTATACAATAAGAGAAAATTTTATGAAAATGGTGTACCAATTTCATAAAATTAAATTTAACTCCGGTAAAATTGGCTAAAATTTACAAATTAAAATTGAATACCTGTTGGAGATGTAAAAAAGAAATAGGAACAATGTTTCACATGTGGTGGGAATGCCGACCTATTAAACAATTCTGGAATGAAATCTATGAAGAACTCAAAAAGATGTTTAAAATATATTTCAGTAAAAAACCGGAGGCATTCCTTTTAGGTTTAATTACAAATGATATCCCCGAAAATCAAAGGAAAGTATTCCTTTATGCAACAACAGCTGCCAGGATGCTTATAGCTAAAAACTGGAAAGGCAGAAAAATTCCATCAGTGAAAGATTGGCAAATTAAATTATGTGAATACATAAATCTGGCAAGACTCACAGCTTACATAAGGGGACAATCGGACCAGAAATTATTAAAAGAATGGGGTTGTGCTAAAGAGTATATGAAAAAACATTGTTCTGGAGTTAGTATATTGGTATGTAATGAATGATGCTTTACAGGGTTAAAGAAAAAGAAAAATGGTGTAAAAAAAAAAAAAAGTACCAAGGTGGAAGTAATCTAATTAGACACAACAATACAGTAAGAGTAAATTTTTTGAGGTCTTAGAACAAAGGAAGGAAGTCAATTTGTGTTTATGTACGTAATGATATGGTTTTTTCCTGTAGATGTGTGCTTTTTCGTTTTTGTTTAGTTTAGTTTTGTTTCCTTTGCTTTTTTTCCCCTTTTCCTTTTCTGTTTTTTTTTCTATATGTTCCGGGGATTTTTGTTTGTATAGTATTATTTTGGATTCAATGTTTGTAATTTTTGTTATGATTCTGCATTGAAAATAAAAAAATTCAAAAAATAAAATAAAAAAAAGACTGAAAAAGACTGAAAAAGAGTCCCCAACTCCGAACTAGTGACGAACTGCTATTGATGGCTCCATTGATGGATGTTGAAATCATTTTTTTTTAAGTAATATTTATTAAGAGTTTAAAGATTACAAAAAGAAGAAAAAGAGTTAAACAAAGCAAAACAATACAATACAAGAAAAACAAAAACACTGCTTATCTTAACAAAACAAAAGCAATAACAGAAACAATTAAAAACACATCCAATATTTCCATATCTTGTCTTTCATTTACTTGTTTCAACGACCTCCTCACACCTCCCTTTTTTGTATTCCAGTTCAGTTAGCTATTTCAGCAAATCCTTTCCATCTTTCTCATTTTTTGTCCTATAATTTATCTTAACCCAATCTAACCTTATTTTTTCCCCTTTGGCCCATTAAACAATCTATTCTTACTTAATTCTTTATAACATTCCTACTAAAGCCATATAGCTTCATTCCAACATCCTTCTAACATTCATTAATTTTACAATGTTTCTGTAAATAGTCTTTAATTTTTTTCCAATCTTCTTCCACCGACTCTTCTCCCTGGTCTCGGATTCTGCCAGTCATTTCCGCCAGTTCCATGTAGTCCATCAACTTCATCTGCCATTCTTCCCGGGTGGGTAAATCTTGTGTCTTCCAATACTTCGCAATAAGTATTCTTGCTGCTGTTGTAGCATACATAAAGAAAGTTCTATCCTTCTTTGGCACCAATTGGCCGACCATGCCCAGGAGAAAGGCCTCTGGTTTCTTCAGGAAGGTATATTTAAATACCTTTTTCATTTCATTATAAATCATCTCCCAGAATGTCTTAATCCTTGGGCATGTCCACCAAAGGTGAAAAAATGTACCTTCAGTCTCATTACATTTCCAACATTTATTATCGGGCAAATGGTAAATTTTTGCAAGCTTGACTGGTGTCACGTACCACCTGTAAATCATTTTCATTAAATTCTCTCTTAAGGCATTACATGGCGTACACTTCATACCTGTGGTCCATAACTGTTCCCAGTCAGCCATCATGATGTTGTGTCCAACATCTTGTGCCCATTTTATCATAGCAGATTTCACCGTCCTGAGTGTTCCATTTCAACAGCAAGTTATACATTCTTGACAAATTCTTAATTTTGGGATCTAACAATTCTGTTTCCAATTTTGATTTTTCCACCTGGAAGCCGAGTTTTTTGTCCAAATTATATGCCCCCATTATTTGGTAGTAATGGAGCCAGTCTCGCACTCTGTTTTTTAATTTTTCAAAGCTCTGCAGTTTTATTCTGTCTCCCTCTTGTTCCAGAATTTCACAATATTTCGGCCATTTGGCCTCCATATTGAGTTTTTTCTGAGCCTTCGCTTCCATTGGTGACAACCATCTTGGGGTTTTATTTTCTAACAAGTCCTTATATCTTATCCAGACATTAAACAGTGCTTTTCTGACAATATGGTTTTTAAACGGTTTATGTGCTTTAACCTTGTCGTACCACAAATATGCATGCCAACCAAATACATTGTTGAAACCTTCTAAGTCCAGCACATCAGTGTTTTCAAGAAGCAGCCACTCTCTCAGCCAGCAAAAAGCGGCTGATTCATAATAAAGTTTAAGGTCTGGCAGGGCAAATCCACCTCTTTCTTTAGCATCAGTTAATATCTTAAATTTTATTCGAGGCTTCTTGCCCTGCCAGACGAATCTGGAAATATCTCTCTGCCACTTCTTGAAACAGTCCATTTTGTCCAAGATTTGCAATGTTTGAAACAAAAACAGCATCCTTGGCAATACGTTCATTTTTATCACAGCAATTCGGCCTAACAGTGATAACTTCAAATTTGACCATATTTCTAAGTCCTTTTTCACTTCAATCCAGCATTTTTCATAATTATCCTTAAATAAATTCACATTCTTAGTAGTCATGTTAACCCCTGAATATTTCACTTTCTTAACCAGTGTTAATCCTGTCTCCTTCTCCCAAATTCTTGAATCAATTCCAGTACTCTTTTAGTACTAGATTCTGGCTCCTGTAAAGTCAATACCAAATCATCAGCAAATGCTTTCAGTTTGTACTGTTTAGCTCCCACTTGTATACCTTTAACCAATTGGTCCCTTCTAATCATATTTAGCAGAACCTCAAGGACCGATATAAAAAGCAAAGGAGAGATTGGGCAACCTTGTCGTGTTCCTTTCTCAATCTTAAATTCTTCTGTCACTACATTGTTCACAATTAATTTAGCCTTTTGTTCTGAATAAATTGCACCTATACCATTTCCAAAACCTTGACCTAACCCCATCCCCTGTAAATTCTTCTTCATAAAACTCCAAGAAATATTGTCAAAGGCTTTCTCCGCGTCCACAAATATCTGAACTGCTTTAGTATTAATATTCACTTGTAGTTTTTTTAAGATATTAATTATGTTCCTCGTATTATCAGACAAATGTCTGCCCGGGAGAAAGCCCGCTTGGTCTTTATGGATTTCTTCTACTAACACCTTTGTTAATCTTTTAGCCAGAATGTCTGCAAAGATTTTATAATCCACATTAAGCAGCGATATGGGGCGGTAGTTCTTAAGCTGTGTCTTTTCAGTCTCTGTTTTCGGTATATGTGTAATGTAAGCTTCCTTCCACGACTCTGGTGCCCTTTTCCCTTCCAGTATTTCATTACAGACTTCCTTCAATGGTTGTATTAACCATTCTTTCAGAGATCTGTAGTATCTTGAAGTCAAACCATCCAGTCCTGGAGATTTACCTAATTGCATGTTCTGTATGGCCCCTTCTACTTCCTGCTCCGTTATTTTATAATTCAACATTAACTTATTTTCCTGAGAGATTTTCTGTAGTCCATTTATTTTCAAAAATCGATCAATGTCCATTTCTTTCTGCTTCTCCTGTGTATATAGTTGTTTAAAGTACCTCTGGAAGCACTTTCTGATCTCCACTGGGTTCTGTATATTCTTTCCTTCCACTTCCAAATTCGTAATAGTATTAAGTTTTTGTCTTTTTTTCATTTGCCAAGCCAACAATTTTCTGCACTTATTTGCTGATTCAAATGTCTTTTGTCTCATCTGTTTAATCTTCCATTCTATTTCCTGATTCATCATTTTCATATATTGTACTTGAAATAACTTTATCTCTTTCAGGATCTCCTGCGACTTTGGTTTCGCTTTCAATTTCTTCTCTCCTTCCTTTATTTTCTCCAGGATTTTATCTTTATTTTTCATTTTGAGTTCTCTTCTTGATTGCATTCTGTTGTATCAGAAATCCTCTCATAACCGCTTTACTTGCGTCCCAGATTACTCTTTTTTCCACAGTGGTGTTCATATTTATCTCAAAATAGTCTCTCAAAGTTTTTTTGGCCTTCTTAGTCACTTCTTCGTTCCTAAGCAAGGTATCATTCATCCTCCATCTAAAGGAACCAATTGGGGTCAATTTCATTTCCATCTTCACAGCATTGTGGTCAGAACAAGTTTTAGGACAAATTTCCGCTTTACTGATCTTCGGAGCCAGTCCTCTAGTTACCCAAATTTGGTCAATTCTTGTCCATGTCATTTTTGCCTCGGAAAAGAAGGTTCCCTCTCTACCCAGAGGGTTATTCATTCTCCAAATATCAACTAAATCCATATTTTCAGTCATGTCAAAAAAGGTTTTTGGTAGTCTACCATCTTTAGTGACTACCTGTCTCTGTGCCTTGTCCATGTTTGTAGACACCACTCCATTCATATCTCCCATCAAAATCATATTGTAATCCATATATTCCATCAGAGTCTCATGTAGCTTCTTAAAAAATTCCGATTTTCCTTCATTTGGTGCGTAGATGCCTACTATCAAAAATTTCTCTCCTTGTGATTGAATTTCAATTGCAACAAATCTTCCTTGGTCATCTTTGAATATAAATTTCGGTGATAGGCTCTCCTTTGCATAAAGAGCCACTCCTCTTTTTTTAACTTT
This sequence comes from Podarcis filfolensis, assembly GCF_964270895.1. Lineage (NCBI taxonomy): Eukaryota > Metazoa > Chordata > Lepidosauria > Squamata > Lacertidae > Podarcis > Podarcis filfolensis. Next base: position 38,344,508 of record NC_139619.1, read on the forward strand.
ATCTGATGAGATAAATTCATGGCCCAATCTTTTATTACTCAATATCTTCCTGTGTAGCCTTATCACATGTGTTTCTTGTAGACAAATCAAGTCCATTTGTTCTTTTTTCAATAAATGAAAGACTCTCCGCCTTTTTCCCGGGGAGTTCAGTCCATTCACATTCCAACTTAATACTTGCAATGCCATGGTGTAGTTACTCTGCTTTTCCTCCAACTGCACCCAATGCTTGCTCTTCTTCAGTTGGTGGTGTTGGTGTCACATTCACTGTGCAGTCCAGTCCAAAGGATAATGCTGCTATATCCACTATTCCTCTATTTACTGATCTTCTGTCCTTTGCTCTAGTCCTCTGTCTGGTGAACTTCTGTCCAATGCTCTTGGCTCTTTTCCAAGTTCCTTCTGCAGGTCTTCTTCATAATTATTCAAAAACTTTACTTTGTCTTCTACTGATCTTATTTTTACTTTCCTTCCTTTGAAGCTGAAGGATAGACCTTGGGGGAATTCCCACCTGAAGATGATTTTGTTCCTTCTCAGCAGGGCAACCAAATCTCCATAATTGGACCTAAGGTCCAAAAGATGTTTCGGGATATCTTTAAATATTTCCACTCTTGACTGTTGTATTACCAAAGTCTTCTGGTAATGCCAACCCAAAATTCTATCTCTCTCTTCTTTAGTTCGGAGGGTAATCAAACAGTCTCTTATTCTGTTCTTCTCTTTCTTCCCTCCTCTTCCAAGTCTGAAGGCCCTCACAATTCTAAATTCCTCTTGTTCCAAGTCCAATTCCCAAAAATCTGCAAATTCCTGCGTGAGAAAGTCTATCAAACTATCCTTCTCCAGTTCAGGTACAGCTCTGATTATCAAATTCGTCTGTTTTTCCTTGAGCTCAATCATAGAAAGCGTCAACTTGTGGTCCTCGAGTTGCCTCTGTAAGGCTGGGACTCTCTCTGTTTCCAGTTGTGTTACCTTGCCTTCCACAGCAGCAACTTTTTCCCTGGCTTCCTCTGCGGTCTGCCGTATCGAAGTAGATTCCTGTATCAATTTCTCAATGGTTTCTGTGTTAGTATTCACCTTTTGTCCCAAACTATTTATACTTTCTGTATTTAAATCAATTTTAGTAGTTGCAGCATCCACTTTTGCATTTGTTGCATCTGCTTTCTTATTAAGCTGTTCCAATGACTCATTTATCTTACTCAATGCAAGCGCTAAAGCCTCTTCTGTTAACATTCCTCTTGGTTTAGAATGTGTTGGTACAGCCAAAGATGAAGCAGGGGGGCCGGATGTTGAGGCTCTTCGCTGCCAAGACTTCCCAGACCTTGTTGTTTTATCTGGAATTGACGGATCTATTTTTTCTTTCCCATCTGCCATAACACTTAAGAAATTCAAGGTCAGTCCCACAGTCCCACAGTTTTATCTTGCAGCTGGAAATTTTCCTAATCCAGCTCTTGTAACAGTTTCAGAAGCTTCCTCTAGGGGGAAACAGTTGCTATTTGTATTTGTATTAATCCATAATGTCGCCTTTTAGAACACAGCTCAAACAATAAAATTAGTTTCAGTTTTCAGCTACTTTTACTCCTTTTTTGAGATCAGACAGGGTCAGTTAAAACAATGTATCTCTCTTATTAAGCTAGCTGTCAGCGAACGTTCTATTCACAGTCAGTAAGCATTCCAAAGTACACAGTCTTATTGGCAGCCCGTTTCCAGGTTCTGAGCGGTGGTATTTTAGCTTCCTTCCCTCTCTCTTGCAGTCATATACGATCCAAAACTTCCCCCCTCTTCTCCTGCTTCCAAGGGGGGGGGGGTTGCTATTTTTTTAGTGCTGGAAATTTAGTCCTTTACAATAGGCTTTCCAAGACTTTAGCTTGCAGCCTCTTTGCTTCAGTCTATTTACAAAAGAGGAAGGCGGACTTCCTGTTTTGAGCCTCCCCGTTTCGGTGCCAAATTAAGTCTTTTTAAAAAAGATTCAAATTCACTCTACTCACGGGTAGTTCCTTTAGGATCAAATTGTCAACAGGAAAAAGTCAGCGCTCTCCGGAAACGGCTATGCAGCTTCGCTCCGTGAAAGAAGCAGTCGATTCACAGCACCGCGCCACTCCCCCCACTTCGCTCCGGATCGCCGAAACCGGGTTTCCTCGCGAGTAGGGGAGGCGCAAAAGGTGCCTGCCGAATCCCACGTTCACAGGCTTCACCCGCCTGTGATTTTTGAAGGGTCTCCGCCTTCGCCGCCGCGGCCAGACCCGATTTCCACAGAGCAAATTCCTCCCGGTCAGAGGAATTCCGCCATTACCAAAGGCGCTAACCCGGAAGTCTGGATGTTGAAATCTCCCTCTAAGCTCCTTCTCAGATCCATGTTCCCTTTCAACAACTGGCTTCCTCCTGCAGGTCAGACAGTCCCCTCAGTTCAAGGACCCATTGTTTCTCCATGTGCATTTTCAGCAGCCTCCCATGTGACTGCCAGTGATATCATTTTCCCCATCCTCAGATTTTGCCCCACCCCTGGCAGCCTAAAATTCTCATTAGCTTATATCTAAAAAGGAAATAAGACAGCTCCAGCTGAGCAAGACCTGGTATTTTCCCCTCTTCAGATAGCTCTGGATCTTCAGCTGCGGAGGGGAAATGCCCACGGTCCTTTCAAAATTTCCAATGTTTTCGTAGGAACATCACCTGTCTTGGCAAAAAGGAAGGAACAAATGTCTCAGATGCAAGCCCTTTAATCTGGAATTGCTATTCTTAACTCCATGTGGCTGGGGTATTCTGGGGCTTCTGTACCTTGAACTAATAATTTCTTGTTTGCATGTTCTACCCCAGCTGCTGCTCCCTGTTCAGTTCAGCTGAGGGATTAATTATGCCTTGTCATTTGATTCGTCAGGGTCTGTTCCATACATGCCGGATGGATAAAACGACTAATTCATGTCATGTCTAACTGGTTTGAGCGAAAGGCTTCTCAGAAGCTAGGGCATGTCATAAAAGACAGCAATGTACAAAAGCGGGTGGAGGGTGGACATTAAAATCAGTCCAAAGAATTCAAATGTCTGGGTGCTCAAGAAATGTTTAAATGATAGCACAGAGCTGTTGGCATAAAAAAGGTCTTCAAGAGATGCCTGAAAGTCAGCATTTCATTACAGATCAGCCTTCTCACGGATTCAGTCACTTGTGCAGACAGCTCAATTTCTGCAACCAATGACCTCCTGCAGAGTGTAGCCACAAAAGAGAGTTTTGGGAGGACTGTAGGACAGGCTTGCAGTTCATTCAGGGCAGAAGCAATGGGAGAAGCTCTCCGGTTCAATCTGTTGTATCTCCAGCTAGAATGTCCTCTGTCTGAAACCCTGGAGAGTTTTTGCCATCCATTGTGGACAAGACTGAGCTAGATAGAGCCATAGTGGGACTCAGTATAAGGCAGCCTCCTATTGTCCAAGCAACAAGCCTTTGCCACGCACAGAGGACTCCTTTCAGACATGAAATAAATAAAGCTGCCCTGGAAAGGGATGCTGAAAATTAGAAAGCCCTGGGACAACAAAACACTCGGACACAGTGCCTTTAAAGCACGGACCTGGGCCTAGGAAGCATGGGGCACCAGGTACCTGTGGCTGAGCCTTGAGAGACTGCTGTCCAAGGTGCTGAAGGGATTGAATACAAAGATGCAACTGTTAGCATGTCAAGGGGCATGATGGTGCTTTGAATGCATAAAGCAGATGCGGCCTAACTTGCACAGTTGCAGAATGAACTGAATTGAGCTAGAAGAAGCAGGACTACATGGGATGTAGAACGCTATACAGGAAATGGCTCTGGGTGGCCCACTGGGAGAGGCACATGATGCAAAAAGTGGCAGTTTCAACCCATTCATGGGAAGCAGAGCTCTGAAATCCTGGAGAGCAGCTGCTGGCTGTGGCAGACCATACAGAACTAGATGGCCCAGTGGTCTCACTGGGTTGCCTTGACTTGCAATCCTTACAACAACCCTGCAGAGCAGTTCAGTGTTATCTTGAGTTGCAGAATAACAAGGCGCGATGCTGAGGCGGACGCAGGGTGGCCCACCCAAGGAGATGATGGTAGGGGGACCTAATGAGGCCAAACTCCGTCTTCTGCAGCCCACTCCTGCATATTGTAATAAACAAAAATCTGCCCTTATTCCCTTATGGGGAACACAAGAGCCCTTCTAGAGTCCTTTGTAGGCTCTCCATCAGTTGGAGCAAATAACAGAGGCCAAGCAGAGAAGATTGAGAAGCAAAGCAGCTAGTAAGCCTGATCTTTATTGAACTGTTGCAACAGGGTGCTCCCCCCACAGGCAGGAGAAGGAGGAGGACTCCAAACAAAGATGTGCCTGCCCTTATAGAGACATTTTAAATTGCCCGCCCTGGAGTCCAAGGCCACCCCTAGACACATCATACCTACATCACAGAAGGGGTGTAGCTCAAGACCACCCCCCAGATACATCGTACCTACATCACAGAAAGGGGTGTAGCTCAAGACCACCCCCCAGATACATCGTACCTACATCACAGAAAGGGCGGTCTACAACAGACATCTGAGTGCGTTGTTTACCTCCTGTCTGGTAGGTTACCTGTTAGTGGAAGACAGGAGTGCCTGGCGTGCTCTGGTCCAGGGGGTCACGCAGAGTCGAACATGACTAAACAACAGTAACAAAGCTGTCCATTCCTTTTCTGCACCAAACATGATTATCAGAGGAGAGGAAAATACTAGCAAAAGAAAAGAAAGAAAAAGCTGACCTTGTCTTGTGTTTCTTTCCTGGAATAAGAAAAAAATGAAGAGACACGAGAATGCTAAGGTGCCAGAACAGCTTTGCCTGCTACTGGTTGTAAACAAACCAGAAGAGACAGAAGATGACCGACTTTCCATTGAAGAAGCCTTGACCCATTTGAATAAAGGTAAGAACAAAGATAGGGCTCAGTGCTTATGCCCCAATCCAGCAAAGAAGAACAATGCATGTAAATCAGCTCCAGTACGTTTGTCTCTTGCTGGATCACGAACTGGGAATAAAGCTGGTGCATATTGGAGTGTTAGTACTGAACTGCATTGTATCCAATATGATGTGCTTCTGAATGGGTACTCCTCTTCATCTTTTAGCTCATCAAGCCATACTTTAAAATGGTGTTTACATGTGACCAGGGTTGGGTAAGGTCCTTACTGTCAGGATGTTAATACTTGGATGCTCAGTTGAGGTTAATCCCCTTCTCTTCAGCTGTTTAAGGACTGCCACTCTTTCTGATTTGCTGCCGCTGAACTTTGTGACATCTGCAGATTTCAACATGCTTCTACTTAACGTGACCCAAACCATTGGTTGGCTTTCATTGAGTTCTGTGGACACAGAAAAAAAAAGCTGCCATCTGGTTTCTCTCTGGATGTTCGGATTGTGGAACACAGATTTGCTCTCCACCGTAACCATGTCTCTCAGCATACCACTTTATTTCCCCCCAGATAGGTGGCTACTATTCACTTGTAGGAAGATGTGCTTATTTAGATTACAACATTGCAGTGGGAGCAAAAGCCACCTTTCTTCTCTCAAGAGGGTTAGTCGAGTTTCTGCTGTTACGGAAAAATCCAGGTGGGAGGCTGCTCAGAGCCCGTGGGTCCCTGCGGAACAAAGAAGGAGTCCAGCCACCAACTGGAGCAAATAGCGGAGACCAAAGTTTATCGCGCAACAGTTTCAGAGAGGAATTGAACCCCGAGAACGGGGTGACAAGGACTTTTAAAAGTTCCTATCTTATCCCAGCAGACAGTTCGCTAAACATCAGCACTCCATCAGAAAAGGGGAGGGTTATACATGGTTAACATAGGAGGAATGTGTTGGGGTAACATGCAAATACAGGATATGTCTTGGGAAATCCGCTCCACTTCCCAGTGGGGAGGAGTTGTGGTGGACCACGTGGCCACCCACTCCCCACCAGGGGTGGGGGACTCTGTCCCCCGTTGCCTATGGGATCCCGGCCACGTCAGAGCCCGGCCAGCCAACCCCCAGAGAACTTCCTCTTTGGCTCGCTTCCTCAATCACACGCCCTCCCTCCCGATTTTGCAGATTAGGCAATGGTCTTGCTATGGACTTTGGTTGGTCGCCTTGGTTGTCCAAGGGGCCTGGTAGGAATTTTTCCACTTGGCGAATTGGCACTGGACACTTGGTTTTCGCCTACCTCGTAGCAATCGTCACAACTTTGTTAGGGTTGTGGTTAGGCATTGTTTGACCTTGTGTGGGGGATGGGAGATGTGGCCATCACCTGCCCCCTCCATACTTAAGGGTATTCTGTTAAAGGAATCCGGGGGTGTTGATCTAGTCTGAAGCCCAGCTGGGGGGGCTAAGGCCTTGACACGACCCCGACGGGAACACCAGGGGGAGCTTGAGTTGGTTCGCATCGACAGGGCTCCCCCTACCGGTGGCTTACCCTTACTGGGACTTCCTGCACAATGGGCAGGAGTCAGATATAGTCAGGTCCAATCAATGCCTAAGCCAATACCGCTCACATTCTTTAATTTCAATAAAGTTGTGGCCAAAATTTGCCCAGTAACATAAACCTAATATCCGTGTCCTTGTGTGAGTCATTTCCAACGAGGGGGTGGCTGCGGGGTCTCGACACCCAAGTACATTCTAAGCACCTACTGCAAGAGGACAATAGAACTTTGGTTTGCATAGTCTGCCGCCTGGGTAAGTCCGGAGGAGAGCTTTTGCCCAGCGATTGTCACCTACGGGTAAAGTCCCTTCCTGTGAGTAGGTGACCTTCCGCTTGGGGAATTCTGGCGGGGACCGAGGGGTTCCAAAGTCCTTGGCCAACGACGCAGACTGGTGGTGGAATGAAGAGAATAAGTGAAACCAGTGGTTTTCTATGAATTTCCAAGTGTTTTTAGGCTTTTTTAATACAGACGGTTCTTTTCGGAAGTGGCCTGGCCTGACATTGCTACATTGTATCTAGCTGGACCATAAAGAAGGCTGATTGCCGAAGAATGGATGCTTTTGAATTCTGGTGCTGGAGGAGACTCTTGAGAGTCCCATGGACTGCAAGAAGATCAAACCTCTCCATTCTGAAGGAAATCAGCCCTGAGTGCTCACTGGAAGGACAGATCCTGAAGCTGAGGCTCCAATACTTTGGCCACCTCATGAGAAGAGAAGACTCCCTGGAAAAGACCCTGATGCTGGGAAAGATGGAGGGCAGAAGGAGAAGAGGACGACAGAGGACGAGATGGTTGGACCGTGTTCTCGAAGCTACCAGCATGAGTTTGAGCAAAGTGTGGGAGGCAGTGGAAGACAGGAGGGCCTGGCGTGCTCTGGTCCATGGGGTCACACAGAGTCGGACACGACTAAACGACTAAACAACATCTAGTTTTGATTGGATTAGCAGGGTAACGAGGTTTCGATTGACTCAGTCCGTTGTTCTTGCAGCGGGAGCTGTCATCACCTTGTCAGCGCTCAGTGGAGCGTGCAAAACAGCTGGAGCTGAGCTGCCTCTGCAGAGCCATGGCATTGCTGTGATTGGCTGAAGGGCTACATTCAATGCCATCTGATTGGCTAGAGCTCATCCTCATGCAAATCCATTGTTCATTCATCAAATACATCGTATAGCATCGGGGTACGGGGTCAGAAATGGCGCTTTCTTCTCGGGGTTTTGGACTTTTGTGCGGTACTTGGTGCAACGTTGTGACGGGGCGAGGGGAGTCCTAGTGTGGCAGGGTTCCCTTGAGGTCATCGCCTCGGGCTCTACGTCTCTTACTCGGGAGTAAGACTTCGTTCATATGCCCCCCTCCATTCCGTAACACTCTTCATATGGACTTCATGGAGTGTGCACTCTCGCATGGTCTGCTTCCAGAAACTACTATTGCAGATGTATATATTTTGGCAGAAATGGTTTACAAATATGCACGATGGCAAGCAGGCAGACAGGAACAGTTACAAAGCAAACTTGGTCCTGCCTATCCTGGAAGCTGTTTCCAACTAGTGAAATGGAAACCTTTACAACCATCTACAAACCCCGAAGTTTGTATTTTCTTGAGCTTTCTCTAGAGAAGGGGCTGTTTTGTATATTGGAGCAGAATAGTGTATTAGCTCTCATGTTTTGTGTAAAGCAAGCCCTTGTTAAGTACCGTCAGCTGAATTGGGCTTGTGCCCAGATCTTAGCACACTAACCGATGAAACAGGTGAGTGTAACCTCTGGCCCTCCAGACGTTGCTGAACTACAATTCTCATCATCCTGCCCATTGGCAATGCTGGCTGGGGCTGAGGAATTTCAAGGAAGCTTTCGACTTGCCCCTACCTACACCTACCTACCCACTGAACAAAGGAGCAAGAAAGCAAAAGGCAAGTTCAGCATTCCAGAGTTTTCCAAATTGTGGGATGTAAACACAGGAGCAGTCAATGACAACATTCCTAGAATGTACATGTTAGAACATGGGGAGGGATGTCTGTCCAGCAAGCAGGTAAACTTCCTGGGGACGGACTTCCTCCGCATGTGACCAGAGGTGGGTGTGGCCTCACCTGTGCAGGTAAATGATAAAAGCACAGGGCAGGCAGCCATCTCTCTCTCTCTGCCATTTTTCTTTCGAAGAAGAAGCATCTAAAGATGCTCTCTTGGCTCTCAGCCAAGAGAGGAGGAAAGGACTATCTTGCTATAAGATAGATTCTGAATGTATGTAACCTTTTTAAGCCTGTCTGTCTTCTGGGATCATATTGTGAACAGAACGTTAGTAAACTCTTTTATGCTTTTATAAAGACTATGTCGTGTCTTGTATTTTAAGAGGGAACAAAAGGGGAAATTACCAGGGTAATTATTATAGAGGTTCTAGCGAACCTGTGCACACGTTACCGTTGCGAACTTAAAAGGGAATGTTTATAAACTCTGCTGATATTTTGGAAACTTGTTAGCACAAGTTGGATTAGGATATAATCTCACAATATATCCTCTCCTGCACCCCTGAACATTCCCACACAAATGCCATGGCATCTCAATGGGGCTCCCTTGCCAATTGATGGTAAAGCAAGCCATTGGACAGGCCATCATGCATGAGGACAGTTTTTCGAATGGATTTGAATCACACTTTGCCTTTTTTCTAATTCAAGATAGTGCCTCACGGAAGCAGGGAGCTTTGCAGAGTCCTTTGGAGACTGTGGAAAAGATTGCGCAAGAGAGAGGCTTGGCACCAGAAGAAATTCATAACTTGCTGAACATCGCACTCAGTGCCAAGCTTGGTAAAGAAAACATGTTTGGGCTTCTCTTTCCCCTTGGCAACAAAGTATGTCAACGGAGCTGCATTGCCCTGCCTTCTCCCTTAACAAGAACCGGGGCTGCTTCGAGCTTGTGAGAAATTATCAAGAGTGAAGATGTTCAGAATGTTAAGCAGTGTCTTTCAATGTCTTGCAGGCACAGTGATAAGCACTAGGCTACTGAAGACTCTGATTCCCATTTCCGTAATAACAGAGGATTCTCTTCTTTCAGCTGTGTCTTGGCTCTGTGCTCGCAAGTGTTCTAGTGACTTTCAGGTAACTTGGAAAGCATGGTAATGATGTCTTGGTTCTGAAGAATGATATTTCCCCCAGTCTGACTTAGTTATCCTGGTGATGATTCAGCTAGATGTTGTACACGCTGAGCATATTCCAGAAGGGGTTTGTTGTCTTGGCCTTGCTTTGGCTTACTGAGATCTGTCTTCTCCCTATAGGTGCTCATTCTAAAATGGATAATTGTAACGTTTGACTTCATTGATCAGAAGGAAAATATGAATGCTCTCTATGGTTTCTTCTTCCGCTTCTTACAATATGAGAAATTGGTAAGATAAAAAGGAATGTGTTATTTTGAAGGAACTCGCTTTTATTCTGACATTAACCCAAATCAAACAATAAAGAGTACATTCTGACCACACAACAGGACACCATGTGAAAAGTGGGGCCTTAAAAATACCTCTCCCATTTCCTTCCTTTTCCTGTCTTGTTCCTTCCCAATGGGCGCCGGTTGCAGCGCCCCCCGGGTGCACGGTATGTTCAGGCAGGCAGGCAGGCAGGCAGGCAGGCAGGCAGCTATCCGATGTCGATCCCGCCCGTTCCTCCCTCCACCCCCCTCAAAGACAGCCGCGCAGGCAGCTATCCGATGGAGGGAGGGAGGGAAATCCTGTTCTGCATAGCTATCAATTTGGGTGTGATAGTCTTATGTTTGCATACTTATGGGAAAATAAAACTAAGTTATTCTAGAGCTTGTATTTGTGTGTATTCATGGTATTATTTGCAGACCCAGTAGATGGCAGTGTGGTGTGGAGAGTGTTTTTGGCAGCTCGTGAAAGGATAGAGGGTGGAACGTTGACCGTTCAAAGGCACTATAAGCAAGATATATATATCTCGCCACATTTTCCTAGCTACGTTTCCCCATAAAAGTATACACTCGAATACATTTGTATCAAATACATTTGGAACAAGTGATTGTTACATTTAAGGAACATTCTCTAGGCGATGAGTTTGGGGGGAAATACAAAAACCCATTCGGATACATTTGGATACATTTAGAAAAGTACAGCATTTTGAGGAAAAATACATTCAGATCCATTCTTAAAGTCAATGAGAAAGATACAGCAAAAAGGATACAATTCGATACAACGAAAAAGGATCCATTCCCCAAGGCACCATTGACCTTCTTGTAGGGTGTGAAGGCAGAATATGATCTATTTGATATTGGTAGGGTCCTTCTCCTTCATTCCCCTCTCTGACCCTGACTCTCTTACGACACAGGGACCATCCCAGAGTGTGGGCACAACTTCTGCCGGTCCGGCCTGATCCAGTACAGCGGGGCAAAAAGGAGGCTGGCTTCCTGTCCTCAAGGCCGAGTTGGAGTCCAGAGAAGGAGCCTCGTCCGCAATCGGCAATTGGCTACCTTTGTTGAAGTAGCCAAGACTCTCAGTCTTCCAGAGGGAAAGGACGAGTCTGTGAGAAGCACCAGGAGCCCCTGAAAGTCTTTTGCAAGGAGAAAGAGCGAACAGTATACTCCAGCAATACCTACGCTGCTACGTCAGCGAGAGATAGAGCGATTGGGTAGAGAAACTAGCGCTGGCTGAATTTGCGTACAATAACACTGAACATGTGTCCACGGGAATGAGCCCATTCATGGCCAATTATGGGTGTCACCCCAGGGCCTTCCCGGGGAGGGGGGAGGAAGGATAGAGTGTACCTGCGGCAGAGCAGTTTGTGGAAGAAATGGAAGCCTTGCACCAGCAACTCAAGATGAACTTGGAGCGGGCCAAGGAAGTTTACAAGAGGCAGGCAGACAAGCACCGTCGGGAGGGGGAGGCCATACGGGTGGGAGACCGAGTGTGGTTGTCAACCCAAGGGTTACCCCTTAAGGGAGGGTGCAAGAAGTTGCAGCCGAGGCGGCTGGGACCTTTTGAGGTAACACAGCAGGTGAACCCCGTGGCATTCAAGCTCAAGTTGCTTGACAGCATGAAGATACATCCGGTGTTCCATAGGTCCCTACTCTCACCGTACAGGGAGGGGCGGGAATTTCCGGGGCGGGAGGGAGGGGTCACCACCCACCCGCGGGTAGAGGAGAGGGAACACCACAACCAAGCCACGGAAATACTTGATTCAAGGTGGCGAGGGCGCCAGGTGGAGTACTTGGTAGCTTGGGAGGGAGAACCCAGGTCAGAAAACACGTGGGTTCCCACTGAGGCAATCAATGACGGGTATCTGGTGGAAGAGTTCCACAGCCTGTTCCCAGATAAACCAAAACCACTAGTGAGATTCTGGGAGGAAGAATTTGGAACCACAGACGACGAAGAGGACTTTGTGGGTTTTCCTGCCTCCGAAGAGGAAGGAGGGGAGGTGTCAGAGGGAGAAGAATCAGACTGGGAGGCCCACCCCGCGGGAAGAGATCGGAGCAGGTGGGAAGCGGGTTTTGAATCCTCAGAGGAGTCGGGCCGGGGGTAGAGGGGGTCCTGGGGGGGAGGTGGATGTCAGGGAACTGCCATCGGAGCCAGAGGCAGAGGGAAGACTCCAGAGGGATGCCGGAGAGGGTCCCAGCAGGCAGAGAGGCAGCCCATCTGCTGGGGAAGGAAATCAGTGTAACACCAGTGGAGAAGGGGGGCAGATGGGGGAATCAGAGAGGAGGCTCCAGGACTTTTCACCGGAGACCAGCGGAGAGAGCACGGGTGCTCCGCTGCCCACACCCTCCCTGCGCAGAAGACTTCCGCGCAGGGAGAGTAGGAGGAGACTTGGCGTCAAAGAACTTCTTTGCTGGAAGAAGTTCAAGAAACGCCCACTGACGGATTCTGCCAGCGACTGAAACAGGCACGAAGTTAAGGGCTGTCCAGACAGAAAGGGTTCAACCAGGTAACCTAGCCAGGAGTGGCGGCAACTTACACACGAGCAACCCCTATAACCATTACAACAACTAAGTCCATGTCTCCTTAGGCTAGCAGGATGCCTCCTCAATACCCTGCAAAGCAGATAGCAGCAAGGGGTCAGCTGCAAGGGGGTGGGGACTGGTGGCCAGTGTTATAAGGAAAAAACGGCTCCTTTTCCCTTCTGGGGTACCTCAGAGCCCATATAGAGTCCTGTGGTAGCTTCTCTATCGGTAGGAGAAAATAACAGAGGCCAACCAGAGAATACTGAGAAGCAAAGCAGCTAGTAAGCCAGATCTTTATTACCTGTTGCAACAGGGTCTCACCCCCCCCCCCCACGCAGGAGGGAGGAAGAGACCCCAAACCAAGTCCTTCTATAGACATTTGAAATTGCCCACCCTGGAGCCCAAGACCACCCCTCCATACATCATACATACATCACAGAAGTGGCGGCCTACAACAGACTCCTGTCTGGCAGGAAACCTGTTGATGGGTTTACCTGGCTGTTCATGGGTTTACCTGCATATTCTTTTGTGATGAGAACTACTTACGGTATTTATGTATGTGTTTATATCTTAGACCTTCTAATTCTCCTAACACCAGGAATTGACCAGATGGTGCAGGATGCCCCCCCCCCCAGTATCTGTTGGAAGCAGATTTAGGAGTGGGGGGTGGAAGCACCTACTGGTGGGGAGCACACTTCTTCTGGGGATGCTTCCTCCTCCTCCTCTTCCCACTCCTCGTTGGGGCCTCAAGATGAGAAGTCAGGCTGGAAGTCTCCTCGGAGAAGACAAAGGAGCAAGCATGGCTGCCTTTCCTCTTCTCCAGACCAGTTAGTTGGACTAGAAACCTTTCCCATCCCAGTTCTGCAGTGGTTTTCAAGCAGTGTGCTGTGGCAGCTGGGGTGCCTTGAATGATGGTCGGGGTGCCGCGGGAGACACTGGCCTCTGTCCCTCTTTCCTTCCCTCCCTCCTCGGATGCCATCTCTGCCTCCCCAAGGCTTGCCCAGCTGTTCTCCCCCAGAGAATGGTGCCTCTGGGGCTGGCCAGGGGGTGTGGGCTGCCAGGAGCTGAGGCGGCCTCAGAGGAAGCAAGCCAACTGGCGAGGGGCCCTTGCTGTTGGGAATGGACAGGCAAGTCCCAGGCCCCTGGGGGGCAGCGGGGGCAGCTCAGAGACCAAGAGGAGGACTCCTAAGGAGAGGGGAGAGGAGGCTGAGAGAGCACTCCGCAAGGGAGGCTGTTCGAGAAAGGGGGAGGGGAGGCAAGCAAGGGGGGACCTAACTGGTCTCCTGAGCCCCACAGGGGTGCCGCAGAAAGAAGGGACTTGGTCCAGGGAGCCGTGGACCCCAAAAGGTTGAAAACCTCTGTACTTTTCTTTCCTCCAGTCAATTACTTTCCTATTATAGCAAGGCCACTGGACCCAAAAAGCCAGTAGAATATTCATCTCCTCTCTTTGTCGCCGCCTGGAGATTCGGAGGAAAGAGAGAGGGGAAATTCTGGCCTATCAAGCAGACCTGGACAAGGAAAGCAAAGACCTCCTTGGAAGTGTCCCTCTTGTTACTAGTGAGGGAACAAGCACTTCAAGAAGCAAGTCCGGAGTGAGGAGGGAGGGGGAAATCTGCCCATTTCAACTTCTCCCCATTTCTCCTTTTTCCATATCGGTTTGTTATTTATTTATTATTCTGAAAATGAATCAAATGCTAGGGTGGCTACCTTCTCGTATAAATATGTTGATACGTGCTTTACCCTCATAAATGCATTTTTTTGTGAACATTACCTGGCTGGGTCAACCTTGAGAAATTCAGAGGTGTGAATTTCAAAAGATTGCTGTTTTGGTCTCCATATTTTTCCAAGAATTGCGAATTAGGTAAGTTCACCTTTGAATGCAGCTAAATGGAGTTTATTTCCCATTGTTGTTTATTATGTGAAAAGCAGTCAAGGAGAAGCCTGAGGACTTGTGAGCTGAGAGGGTGGAAGCAGTTCAATTCAAATCCTAATTCTCTTGCTGATGTTTTGAAGGCTGACCATCTTCCTCACTCAGACCTCCTCAGAACCGGAGAGGCTGAAGACTGTGGAGAAGTTGAGACAACTGCACCAGTTCCAAGAAGAAGAAGAAGAAGAAGAAGAAGAAGAAGAAGAAGAAGAAGAAGAAGAAGAAGAAGAAGAAGAAGAAGAAGAAGAAGAAGAAGAAGAAGAAGAAGAAGAAGAACGTCTGCTGAATCATGTGGAAGAGGTGGAGAAGGAGATTGCAGGGAGAAGGGATGAGCAGCTGGCCAGACTCTGCAGGAAACTCTCCTCTCTTGAGAGGATCATCCAGGTGATGGAGGAAAAGGGTCAGCAGCCAGCGAGTGAACTGCTGCAGGTAAGACGGCTCCAGGAAAAGGCTGTCTCCCATCCTTTCTGTGCCCCTTTCATGTACGCAAGGAGTGTAGGGGCTCAGTTGACGGAGCCTCGAGTCAGCTTTGTAATGGACAGGAACACCCCAGAGACCTGGGATGCTGAACTTGTTAAATCAAGCCTTGTCAGAGGAACTTGGCCAGTCTCCAGGTGCCCGGCTTGATTCCATGTTGGCCTCCCCCGTCAGCGACTCCCGGCAAGACAAGGCGAGGTCTCTATCGGCCGATCCTCCTCAACGTGAGAAGAACACAACCACTCCCCCCTGCCATCCCCAGGGAGGGGAGAGAGACAGACAGAAATGTATTTACATGCCTTTATTTCTGTCTTTCAGCAGTGCAGAGGAAACATGTCTGCACCCTCTCACATCAGCAGCCACAGCAGAGAGAAAATAACTCCACCCATGTACTTCCAGTACAGGGTCATGTGACACTCTGAGCTAACATCCGGTGCTCAGTGCACAGAATAGACTGTCCCTTGTTCCCACGGTACAGTCTCATAACATCAACATCCTGTTTGGCTTTCCAGCCATCTGGAGCACTCAGCAGCATTGCTCCTTTTTCGTAACAACCTCCCCCAAAAGAATCAATGCGTGTTGCGGCATGCATAGCGTGATCCAGAGAAGAAAACAAACAGTTGTTATACACATAACACTCCCCTGTTGTTTCAGTTCCACCCTTGGAACTACCCGCCACTGGTTTCCCCAGTGTACCTCTCTGGTTGTCTGGCTTCCAAGGAATGAGTGCATCTGCATTCCCTTGGCTAGCAACTCTCTGTTGTGTCTTTGTCTCTGACTTAGACACAGCTCCAACCTGTCCTCGGTTGTGTACAACAGCAACACATGCAACAGCTAAGTTGGCAAACTCTTCTGAGTACCTTTTGGGTGGTTCACCCTTTGTGACTCTCTCAGACCTGCGTATGAGGTGCTGGTCCTCTCTGCTCACTGGTTCTGTCTCAGGACTCTTAGGAGAACCAGTTCCAATAGCAAACAGTGGCTCATCCTTCACCTGTGAAGGTCTATCCAATGTGTGAGATTTCCTCTCAATGACTGTGACAACTGAGCTCTCTGAGCTATCAGTGTCGCTCTCAGTACCACTGTAATCTGTGAAATCATCATCATCATCTGAATCGTCCTCTGTGGGAAATGTGTGTACTTTCACTCTCTCCTGTTCAGGAGCACTCTCTAGAAATTTTGTGAGAATCACCTGACCAGATTCAGACAAAATTACTCTGTAGAGACCCTTTTCATATCCCACAAAAATGCCTCTGGCATTCTTTACTCCACCTGGAGCTTCTGTCCTCACATGAGACCCAAAAACCTTGAAATGGGCAACAGAAGGTTTTCTCTTGAACAGTTTCTCAAAAGGAGAACTTCCCAACTCTCTTGAAACCTTTCTCACTTTCGTATAACAATACGACATTAGAGACTCGGCCCAGTACTCATGTGGCAGATGTGAACTAAGCAATTGCGCATTCATCCCCTTTTGCAATTCTTTGTTCACCCGTACACAGACACCCCTGTTCCACGCTTCCGCTGAAACAGCAACCTTGTGTCTTATTCCTTCCTTCTGCAGGAACCTCTGGAAATCCTGTAAAAGAAAAATCTGCTTCTCATCTGTCAAAAGACAATTAATGTTAGCACCATGCACATTCTTAACCTTGTCACAAAACTCCTGAAACCTTTCCAAGGCTTCCTGTGGCCTCTTTAACACATAAACCCAGACAAAGTTAGAGAAATGATCCACACACACAAGATAAAATCTTGCATTGCCTCTAGATGGTTCTAGAGGACCAATCACATCAGCATACACCCGCTGAAACGCTCTGTCGACCCTGGCCACCTTCTTGGCGCTCGTCTTGGTCACACCTGCAAGAGAAATCATGTTAGACTCAGAATTACATTCCATGTAATCACTTTGCTTAAAGTCCAACAAATACAGTCCACCTTTCTCTCTGGCAGAAAGATACAACTCTCCATCTTTGAAGATCTTGCAGCTCTCAGCATCATAGGACAGTTTCAGTCCTTTCTTTGCAATCTGCGAAACACTCAGCAGATTGAACTTCAATTCAGGAACCAAGTAAACATTGTGTATAGTCAGGTTCAGACTCTTTAGATACACAGTTCCAACCCCGGTCGCCTCCAGCTCCTGACCGTTGGCTTGTTCCACAGCGAAGCTTTGCTTCTTAAACGTTGAAAAGAGCGCCTTGTGTGGGGACATATGAAAATTACAGCCCGTATCGATCACAAACGAGTGTCCAACATCTGGCGTGGTTCCTTTCGCCATCAGGGCCTTTGCAGGTTTCACCGAAGACTTGGTATGACCTTTGCCTGCTGCCTCAGGCTTTGCTGAGCGGCCCTTCGCTCCTTTCGGCTGGCGTGGCTTCTTGCAGCTCCGCTGAAGATGCCCAGCCTGTCCGCAATTGTAACATCGGACAGCGTTCAAAGCTACAGCATCCTCTCCAGTAGCAACATCAGTGGGGGAATTAGAACTCCGTTCTTCCCTCCCCCTGTCCTTCACCTCCAGTGCAGCAAGCCTGTCGTGTTCATTCAAAACAATGGCAGTCACCCTCTCCGCGGTCAATTCGTTCGCCGGAAGGGAACCCAGCTGACTGGCAACCGTTTTGTAAGTCCGATTTAAGCTGTTTATCATCATGAAGCAAAACACTTCCTCCTGCAGACGGAAATTGCGTTCCACCATCTGTTGGCGCAGATATTTCATTTCCGTCAGGTGCGCTTGAACATCTCCATCAGGCGCAAGCCTCAGATTGGTCAGCTTCTCAAAATACAACAACGCTGAAGAACCAGCATCTCTCTGGTGTGTTCTACGCAGCGTTTCCCAAATCTCACGCGCATATTCCAAATCCTGAATATGCACAAGTTGATCATCCGAGACACACAGAATTATAGCCGTCCTGGCCTTCACATTCTGTGATTCCCAACCTCGGGTTGGTGCTTGAGGGATGGGGTTCTCAATCACCCCAAAAATCCTCTGATTCTGCAGCAGGGCCTTCATCTTTACAGACCAAGATGAATAATTGTCATTAGTCAGGGGAGGCGGGTAAGGCAAGGCTCCCCCCTTCTTGGGATCCATTTTGAATCCAAGTCTCAGCTCTCTTTCTCGAGCTAGTAAAATCCAAAAGCTCCTTTTTGAGCTGTCTTTCTGCCTCTCTCAGGCAGGCAATCTCCAAGCTGTCTCACAGTCAAAACAACTTTCGCTTTCCCGGCTCTGACTGAGCCAGCCCCAGGTGTCAGTAACTTTCCAAGCCAACTGACCGTCGTTGCTTAGCAACTGTGCATACTTCTCTTTCTTATCTCACCGCAAATATGCCTGGTATGCAGGCTTAGCTCTCAGAGCTGTTTTTCCAAACGCAGCTCTCGTGAACCAGAGAATAAATCAATCTGCATTCACACTTTTAGCCCGATATTCAGCATACCTTTTTGGGGCTCCATTGCTTGGAAAACACCCCCTCTTGGTGTCCAGCCGTCTGTTCAGCTTCTGGCTGCAATGCAGACGTTATCTTCTTTCCTTGGTGCAGAGGATGGCACACGATCCATCAACCTCTCACCTCTCATGCTGATTCCCATGGATCAGATAACCAGCAGCTTCTGCTACCATATGTTAAATCAAGCCTTGTCAGAGGAACTTGGCCACTCTCCAGGTGCCCGGCTTGATTCCATGTTGGCCTCCCCCGTCAGCGACTCCCGGCAAGACAAGGCGAGGTCTCTATCGGCCGATCCTCCTCAACGTGAGAAGAACACAACCACTCCCCCCTGCCATCCCCAGGGAGGGGAGAGAGACAGACAGAAATGTATTTACATGCCTTTATTTCTGTCTTTCAGCAGTGCAGAGGAAACATGTCTGCACCCTCTCACATCAGCAGCCACAGCAGAGAGAAAATAACTCCACCCATGTACTTCCAGTACAGGGTCATGTGACACTCTGAGCTAACATCCGGTGCTCAGTGCACAGAATAGACTGTCCCTTGTTCCCACGGTACAGTCTCATAACATCAACATCCTGTTTGGCTTTCCAGCCATCTGGAGCACTCAGCAGCATTGCTCCTTTTTCGTAACAACCTCCCCCAAAAGAATCAATGCGTGTTGCGGCATGCATAGCGTGATCCAGAGAAGAAAACAAACAGTTGTTATACACATAACACTCCCCTGTTGTTTCAGTTCCACCCTTGGAACTACCCGCCACTGGTTTCCCCAGTGTACCTCTCTGGTTGTCTGGCTTCCAAGGAATGAGTGCATCTGCATTCCCTTGGCTAGCAACTCTCTGTTGTGTCTTTGTCTCTGACTTAGACACAGCTCCAACCTGTCCTCGGTTGTGTACAACAGCAACACATGCAACAGCTAAGTTGGCAAACTCTTCTGAGTACCTTTTGGGTGGTTCACCCTTTGTGACTCTCTCAGACCTGCGTATGAGGTGCTGGTCCTCTCTGCTCACTGGTTCTGTCTCAGGACTCTTAGGAGAACCAGTTCCAATAGCAAACAGTGGCTCATCCTTCACCTGTGAAGGTCTATCCAATGTGTGAGATTTCCTCTCAATGACTGTGACAACTGAGCTCTCTGAGCTATCAGTGTCGCTCTCAGTACCACTGTAATCTGTGAAATCATCATCATCATCTGAATCGTCCTCTGTGGGAAATGTGTGTACTTTCACTCTCTCCTGTTCAGGAGCACTCTCTAGAAATTTTGTGAGAATCACCTGACCAGATTCAGACAAAATTACTCTGTAGAGACCCTTTTCATATCCCACAAAAATGCCTCTGGCATTCTTTACTCCACCTGGAGCTTCTGTCCTCACATGAGACCCAAAAACCTTGAAATGGGCAACAGAAGGTTTTCTCTTGAACAGTTTCTCAAAAGGAGAACTTCCCAACTCTCTTGAAACCTTTCTCACTTTCGTATAACAATACGACATTAGAGACTCGGCCCAGTACTCATGTGGCAGATGTGAACTAAGCAATTGCGCATTCATCCCCTTTTGCAATTCTTTGTTCACCCGTACACAGACACCCCTGTTCCACGCTTCCGCTGAAACAGCAACCTTGTGTCTTATTCCTTCCTTCTGCAGGAACCTCTGGAAATCCTGTAAAAGAAAAATCTGCTTCTCATCTGTCAAAAGACAATTAATGTTAGCACCATGCACATTCTTAACCTTGTCACAAAACTCCTGAAACCTTTCCAAGGCTTCCTGTGGCCTCTTTAACACATAAACCCAGACAAAGTTAGAGAAATGATCCACACACACAAGATAAAATCTTGCATTGCCTCTAGATGGTTCTAGAGGACCAATCACATCAGCATACACCCGCTGAAACGCTCTGTCGACCCTGGCCACCTTCTTGGCGCTCGTCTTGGTCACACCTGCAAGAGAAATCATGTTAGACTCAGAATTACATTCCATGTAATCACTTTGCTTAAAGTCCAACAAATACAGTCCACCTTTCTCTCTGGCAGAAAGATACAACTCTCCATCTTTGAAGATCTTGCAGCTCTCAGCATCATAGGACAGTTTCAGTCCTTTCTTTGCAATCTGCGAAACACTCAGCAGATTGAACTTCAATTCAGGAACCAAGTAAACATTGTGTATAGTCAGGTTCAGACTCTTTAGATACACAGTTCCAACCCCGGTCGCCTCCAGCTCCTGACCGTTGGCTTGTTCCACAGCGAAGCTTTGCTTCTTAAACGTTGAAAAGAGCGCCTTGTGTGGGGACATATGAAAATTACAGCCCGTATCGATCACAAACGAGTGTCCAACATCTGGCGTGGTTCCTTTCGCCATCAGGGCCTTTGCAGGTTTCACCGAAGACTTGGTATGACCTTTGCCTGCTGCCTCAGGCTTTGCTGAGCGGCCCTTCGCTCCTTTCGGCTGGCGTGGCTTCTTGCAGCTCCGCTGAAGATGCCCAGCCTGTCCGCAATTGTAACATCGGACAGCGTTCAAAGCTACAGCATCCTCTCCAGTAGCAACATCAGTGGGGGAATTAGAACTCCGTTCTTCCCTCCCCCTGTCCTTCACCTCCAGTGCAGCAAGCCTGTTGTGTTCATTCAAAACAATGGCAGTCACCCTCTCCGCGGTCAATTCGTTCGCCGGAAGGGAACCCAGCTGACTGGCAACCGTTTTGTAAGTCCGATTTAAGCTGTTTATCATCATGAAGCAAAACACTTCCTCCTGCAGACGGAAATTGCGTTCCACCATCTGTTGGCGCAGATATTTCATTTCCGTCAGGTGCGCTTGAACATCTCCATCAGGCGCAAGCCTCAGATTGGTCAGCTTCTCAAAATACAACAACGCTGAAGAACCAGCATCTCTCTGGTGTGTTCTACGCAGCGTTTCCCAAATCTCACGCGCATATTCCAAATCCTGAATATGCACAAGTTGATCATCCGAGACACACAGAATTATAGCCGTCCTGGCCTTCACATTCTGTGATTCCCAACCTCGGGTTGGTGCTTGAGGGATGGGGTTCTCAATCACCCCAAAAATCCTCTGATTCTGCAGCAGGGCCTTCATCTTTACAGACCAAGATGAATAATTGTCATTAGTCAGGGGAGGCGGGTAAGGCAAGGCTCCCCCCTTCTTGGGATCCATTTTGAATCCAAGTCTCAGCTCTCTTTCTCGAGCTAGTAAAATCCAAAAGCTCCTTTTTGAGCTGTCTTTCTGCCTCTCTCAGGCAGGCAATCTCCAAGCTGTCTCACAGTCAAAACAACTTTCGCTTTCCCGGCTCTGACTGAGCCAGCCCCAGGTGTCAGTAACTTTCCAAGCCAACTGACCGTCGTTGCTTAGCAACTGTGCATACTTCTCTTTCTTATCTCACCGCAAATATGCCTGGTATGCAGGCTTAGCTCTCAGAGCTGTTTTTCCAAACGCAGCTCTCGTGAACCAGAGAATAAATCAATCTGCATTCACACTTTTAGCCCGATATTCAGCATACCTTTTTGGGGCTCCATTGCTTGGAAAACACCCCCTCTTGGTGTCCAGCCGTCTGTTCAGCTTCTGGCTGCAATGCAGACGTTATCTTCTTTCCTTGGTGCAGAGGATGGCACACGATCCATCAACCTCTCACCTCTCATGCTGATTCCCATGGATCAGATAACCAGCAGCTTCTGCTACCATATGTTAAATCAAGCCTTGTCAGAGGAACTTGGCCACTCTCCAGGTGCCCGGCTTGATTCCATGTTGGCCTCCCCCGTCAGCGACTCCCGGCAAGACAAGGCGAGGTCTCTATCGGCCGATCCTCCTCAACGTGAGAAGAACACAACCACTCCCCCCTGCCATCCCCAGGGAGGGGAGAGAGACAGACAGAAATGTATTTACATGCCTTTATTTCTGTCTTTCAGCAGTGCAGAGGAAACATGTCTGCACCCTCTCACATCAGCAGCCACAGCAGAGAGAAAATAACTCCACCCATGTACTTCCAGTACAGGGTCATGTGACACTCTGAGCTAACATCCGGTGCTCAGTGCACAGAATAGACTGTCCCTTGTTCCCACGGTACAGTCTCATAACATCAACATCCTGTTTGGCTTTCCAGCCATCTGGAGCACTCAGCAGCATTGCTCCTTTTTCGTAACAGAACTCACCTGAAGGCCGACTAGAGATTCTTCAGTCTTCTTGAGGGAAGGGGAGGGGATTTTCTGCTCCTTGCTGATGATTTGCCTCCGAATGCCTTCCCGCTGGGCAATGCTGCCTTCCTGCCCTGCCCTGGGCTTCGCCAAGGATGCAGTCAGGCCTCCTTCTGACATGAGCCAGTCTCTTAACCAAGCTTCTCTTCCGGTTCCCTCCACAACTTCTGGGTGGATCCCCTTCCCCATAGATCCTGATCGGCCCAAAATGGTGCTCGGTCACAGTGACCAAAGAGCAAGACAGAGGGACTCATCCAGACCGCGCCACCTTCTCCACTCACAATCCCATATGGCCAGACGTACAAGTGCTTCTGAACGCCCTCTTTAAGGAGGCGGAGAAAGCTGACATACTGGCAAAGGCAGGAGAAGCCCTATTACGGAATGATTGCCAGATGTCCCCGTCTCCCGGGGACAGTCCCTGGATTTACAAATCTGTCCCCAACAGATTGTAGATTTGTAGATTTATTAGTAGGGAAGGAATGTTGCGTGATTGGTTCAACGGCACAAGACACATCATATGGGGACTTATGACTAGGCAAAATGGCGGGTGCCACGGCAATGAGAAGCTCCTGAAGCCAGCCAGAGCCAAGTGCACTACCAGGCTGGCTCCGAGCTGCTGAGAC
This sequence comes from Podarcis filfolensis, assembly GCF_964270895.1. Classification (NCBI taxonomy): domain Eukaryota; kingdom Metazoa; phylum Chordata; class Lepidosauria; order Squamata; family Lacertidae; genus Podarcis; species Podarcis filfolensis. The sequence continues at coordinate 38,367,466 of NC_139619.1, forward strand.
TACCGCTGCCACTGCCGAGGGGGAACCAGGGATGCCCAGCGCGCCAACTGGGGGAACCGCTGACACCCCCGCAGGACCCAAATCGAGGCGGGAGCGAGAGCGCCCGGCCACGTGGCCGACTCCCCAGCGTCGCTCCAGGGCCAGTAAAACCCCGGAGCCAACCCAGGGAGAAGGAGAAGGAAGAGAGAGAAAGAGGAAGGAGAAAAAAGAGGGGAGCCCCGACCTTGCGGCCGCTGAGGAAGAAAGGTAGGAGAGCACCAGGAGGGCAAGGACACGGGGCCGAGCCAAGGCCCGACCCGAGCCTACTCCAGGGCAGATAGCACTCCAAGAGATCAGGCTGGGGTCCAGAGGAAGGCCACGCGACAGAGGAGACCCAGAAGAGAAGATATTACTTGTTATTTTTTTAAAAAATTATTTTTTAAAAATAACATTTGTTTCTCTTTTGGAAAAAAAAAATGTCCCCGGATTCTTTGAAAAAAAAATCTGGTAACCTTACCTTAAATCCTAACCTTCTAATTCCAAGTCTCTTCTTTCTCAATATCCCCATTCCGTTAACCGCACCAAGCAACAAGCTGTCAAATACAAGTTTAAAACACAAGCATTCCTTTGCATCTCGCAGAACTTTAAATGTAATTCGTGGTTTTTTTCAACTGTGCTCCAAACTTAGGTCGTTTTGCCTTCCTTTAAATGGGAAATCAGTAGTCGAGCCATACTTTTTGGTAAAAGGTTCGTCTGGATCCCGGAAGTCCTACCTGAGAAGAACAATGGGAGTTTCCGCTAGCGCCAGCCGCTTCTCCTTCTGCAAGCAGCACCACCCGAATTCCCACCTGGGATGAGCCGCTTGGCGCACTAAACTGAGCCGCCGGAGAAAGACTGGGGCGGGCGGCAAGTGGGAGGGGGAAGTCGTGCGCTTCTGTCCCGTGAGAAAAGTGCTGGGCTCTGTCTCTCCAGTTGCTCTTCCTCGGTTCAGAGATGGACTATAGCAGCTGGGCTGGGCTGCCACAAAGCCCATCAAGGTCACAGGCTGCTAGCATGACTCATCCCGGCTTTCTCATCTGAGGGGAAAGGATGCGCGGTCTTAAATGCTGGCCTTGGCAACTTGGCTGAGCTACCTTGGGCCAGTCCTTGGGCCAGCTTAGCCTCCCACCCCAGCCGCTCCGGGATGGGAAGTGCGTCCCGGGGGAAGCGGGATTCAGGCGGAGGAGGACGTCGGGTTGGGTGGGGGTTGCCAGGAACAGCACGATGTCCCTCCAACCCCCGGCTTCCTCTCTCCAGGCAGGCGCCCAACGTGGCCAGCTGGCAAGGGCTCTTTCTTACTCCAGCCTTGGCGTGCAGATCCCGGGTTCAGCCCCAGATCTCTGGAGCGGAAAGGCCCTTGGGCGTGAATATGAAAGGCAGAATCTGTCAGAATAGGTCATACTGAGCCAGTACAGATGAACGTGACTATTGGTTCGCTTCCTCGGCATCCCAGAACTGTGAAGGTTGCCTCAAATGTTGAGCCGCACAGCTAAGCAAGAAGGAGTGGAGTGTCTCCGGGGGGAGCATAGCTCCCATTCCCTTCCAAACACACAGACAGGACAGTGTGATGGCACCCAGGGAATAGTTGCAGCAGCCGGATGGCTGGCTGAAACACACACCATTGCACTCTTTTTGAATGGGATTCAATTTGAGTCAGCCAGTTAGTGAACTTGGTGCTCCTGTGCAACAAAGCCACTACAAAATTGCTCTTCCCCACACACTTCCAGGTCTCTCTAGCTGGGCTTTTCGAGTGTGATGGGTTTTTCTCACTCCAGAGCAGTTTGTCTTCAAGCTGAAGGTCAGCAGGAAAGCAAGGGAGACTAAAATTTTTGCATTTGTTGATATAATAAGGTTTTAATAACTCTAATAATGACTAACTGTGTGGAAATGACTGGAAAAAAGAAAAAAAAGGGAAAATCAAGGCTTTCGACTCTTGGTTTCCTGGAAGAAGATCAAAAGACTCCCCTGGACTAGAAGAGACATCTCATTAACAACTGGAGAAATGCCAAAGAACTTTGGATATCTGCTTGGGAGGTTTCTGATGCAGTATTAATTTAACAAGGAGCCAGGAGTGAAACCGAAAGTAGACTGACCAGCTAGCTGAATCCAATTATATTGCTATGGGGTGGGGGGGAACCTCTAACATTTTACTTTTCTATTCTTGTACTTCCAGGGTGAATTGAATGGGTGGAGGGGGGGTGGAGGAGAGGCAGAAAGAAGAGCTAACTTGTCCGTGGCTAGGGGGCGCAATCTGGACCTAACTACTGCTCTGCGCCTCTGGACCAGGGGTGGATGGTGCTCATTGGGACTGGGAGGGTGGAAGGCAAGGAGGCCAACAGTAGGTGGCGCCCGAGCCAAGGAGTGGCAGAGCAAATGCGTTCTGTATCTGAGATGGAGTGGGAAGGGGCTGGCAGCCACCGCAGCCATCCCCTGTCTGCCCTCATGGAGCGGCCAGAATCCACTGGGCAAATGCTCATCTTGCCAGAGTCTGGGTCTTCTGCTGTTGCTCTCTCAGAAACCGTGCCCAGGTGGGATGTTTCGTTTTTCGTAGCTGCTTCATCCCTGAGGAAGTTGGAGGTGACGCAACTCCTGCATCTCTGACGTGGGAAGGTTTGGAGGTATTTCAAATTCCCCCCTTCTCCCTTGGCTCCCTGGAAAGAAGGCATCTTTACATTTTGAGCGCATTTCACAGGCCAGGAGCCAAGCACCCCTTCCTGAGGGGGAGAAGAGGCCCAGAAAAGATGAGCCCTTCCCAGCCCAAAGGCGTTCCCCTGAGATTCAGCTTCCGGGCTATGGCTAACCATGTTAGGAGCAGGAATATTGGGAGCGGGAAGGAACTGATGTCATCTGCCAGAGCAGCTGGCTAATTGAAGGGAATGAGGTGATAACAAGGCTTTCAAATCTGAACTCTTGTTTGCGGCTGATTAGGATAGAGGGAGGTGGAGAACAAGGGCAATCGGAAGCAGACTCTGTGTAGTTGGTTCCTTTTCTTTGTTCGGGTTCCTACGTCACACCAGCAGTTTAAATAGCAACACTCCTTTGCAAGATTGTCCGCCTTTTTAATTGCTTGTTATGGAAAATCAATAAAATGATAAGTTGCCCCTGCCCAAGGGTTGCATGACATCTGGCTGAAGACTTTTTGTGCTAAAAGTTGAACCTATGCTGGTGTGTGTGTGTGTGTGCGTCCGTCCGTGTGGCCGATGTCTATTCAACATTCCACCCCCTCCAAAGAGTCCTAAGAACCTTAGTTTTCCTTTCACAGTGCTACGATTCCCAGCACCCTTAACAAACCATTGTTCCCAGGACTTTTTGGGTGTGGGTGGGAGGAGATGTGCTTTACGTGTGTGGTGTGCAGGCATCTCCCAGCACATGTGTGTGGGGATTCAAGGCTAAATCTTATGCTTTTTTTCCTTAGACCAGCTTGACGTTGAAAAAGAGGTTCTCTGGGTTGAGGAACACACGCAATTTCACAGCGAAGCAGAACACGGCCCGAATGGTCACTCTGCCATTGCATTTGGTGAAGTCAGACTGGGTTTGCAAAGGAGCTTGCCCCTGAAGCCAGTTGGTTGCCTGCCTCTGGCTGGCTGGCGGCTTGCCATCACCAAAACACAAAGAGACAGCCCCATGCAACCTCACACCCAAAGGTTTCTGCCCATGCTTCAGACATGCAGCCCTAAGAGCAGCTCCGACTCCCACTCTAAGCCCCTCTGCCCCAGTCTCCCTCCTGATGTAGGCTACAGGATCTGGGAAGTCTGATCCAGCTTTGAGGTGTGGTTCCATATGGCTTTAGTACTGTTGTGTTTTTGCCAGAGAGCCACGTGGTAAGGAAGATCTCCAAGCACGCTTCCTAGGGGGTCCTCTTTAATCCTCAGATGTGCCCACAAAGGCATGATCCAGCACCCTCATGCCACAGCTGCCTCTGGAGTGACCCTCCCTCCGGTAAGAGGTGTGCCTCACAGCTGAGTGCCTGGTTGTTTGTCTAGGGCAGAGGCTGGGAATCTTGTGGGCTCCCAGATATTGCCAGATCCAATGGCCTTCTGCCTCAGCCAGCATGGCCGACGGTCAGGGGTGATGGAATCCAACAACATCTAGAGGGCCACACAATTCCCCATCCCTGGTCTAGTGAATTTGAGGCTCTTGGTTTCTCTCCCTCTGCCCCCTTTTGCCTGGAAAAGCACTTTGGCAGATTCCTTTGGAGGATTTGGGTGTGACAAGCTGTAGCAGTGCACTGAATAAAACAACTCTGAGAAGCTGAAACACCGGGCTGTTTTCTTTTCTAATAAAAATATTCACTGTGCAGTTCACAGGCACAAAACAGAATGTTGATATTGTCCAGGAAATGGGTTTTCAGTTGGAGGGCATGGGTTGCGTGAGAGCATGTTGTGCGGGATAACCAGTCTCATATAACCAACATGCTTCAGTCTAATTAGTGCATGAAGGGGTTAACACCATAGAGTAAGCTGTCCTGCCATCTTAGCCATGTCTCTTCCCCTTACCTTGGGAGTGAGTTCTGATCTATTCTGGTATTCACTTTTTCAGCGTTTAATGTAC